>NC_048550.1:13555825-13877124 GCF_902806685.2 Maniola hyperantus | reverse complement strand
CTACAGACCGTCCAACATGTCGGCTGCCAACACGTTCCAATTAGTAAAAAACCAAAAAGTTGGTTGCCGATGTGTTCCAGCCATAAAACTTGCTCACAAGTTGACTTCCGACACTGATGTCTTGTTCACCAGTCATTATTGTTACATAAACATATGGAAGTCCACTGTTGGACATAAGCCTACCCTAGTGAACGCAATAACACCCGCTTTTAGCCATCTTCATATATCTAGCCCTAGCCACTTCACGCTGTCTCCTTTTTTTACACGCTTGCCCAAAATAAAAGAAATAGCTAACGAAACTAGCTTTTTTCAGGGATCATGTATGTATGTGTGCGAGCTTCCTTGTTCCACAATAAGTTCTGAACTGATTTGGATGCATGGGGTATCGTTAAAATCCTTTTCCATTCCCAATACACACTGTCCATTTTTTTGAAAAAATCAATAATATGGTAGTTGAGTAGTCGGATTTTTTTAATTACTATAGGTACTTGTTTTGTTACTTAATAATAATATTATGGTGTTTATTTTGATTGATTGGCCAATCAGTCCGACCATTGTGTAGAATATTGAAAGGGCTTAGGTGCCAACAATATGGTTGGTCGGTCCCACGTTTACAACGTTCAGTCGACAAGTTGGTACGTGTGTAGGTACATAATATCATATTATCTCGAGTCTCCAAGTCTCGGCCGAGGATGCAAGGTCAAGTGGATACGTATAAAACATACATAATTAACACTTTTTATGTTTATTAGTAATTGCTTAATGGATGTGTAACGATTATAATGAACTAGATGATGCCCGCGACTTCGTACGCGTGGATTTAGGTTTTAAAAAATCCCGAGGGAACTCTTTGATTTTTCGGGATAAAAAGTAGCCTATGTCCTTTTCCAGGTCTTAAACTATACCCATGCAAAAAATCACGTCGATCCGTTGCGACGTGATTGAAGGACAAACCAACAAACAAACACACATTCAGATTTATAATAGGGGTGATTGTGATTTTAAAAGCTTGTACCTATTCCGTTGCGAGAAAAAATTCTTTCAATTTAAAAACCAATCTAATTACATTTATATAAGATTATATTGTTGAGGATTTTTGCAATTAAACATAAATGGTTTCTCTGAAAAACAAAGTTTTATTTTAACACCCGTTTACTTTTACAATATTAGGTAGGTACATAGGTACAACAAACTATGAGTTCTCATCTGAAAAACAAAGAAACGACATTTAAAGTTCACTAATATCGCCTCCTCAACTTTATCCGTTAAATTATCTTTTTACAAATCAAAACAACGTAATTACGCCATTGCACACAATGCGTCACTCACTCCACCACAGACAAGTTGATACACGCGCGAAGCGCGGCAAACTCAATTTTTAACCGACTTCAAAAAAAGGAGGAGGTTCTCAATTCGTCGGAATCTTTTTTTTTTTTTTTTTTTTTTTTTTTTTTTTTTTTTTTTTTTTTTTTTTTTTTTTTTTTATGTATGTTCCCCGATTACTCAAAAACGCCTGGACCGATTTTGAAAATTCTTTTTTTGTTTGAAAGGGTATACTTCAAAGTTGGTCCCATTTCAATTTGGTGAAGATCTGATGAACATCTTCGAAGATAGATACTGGAACTCCTCAACGGATAAGAGTAAATTGCTCGCGATCAGTGTAATAGCTTAGTAAACAGTAGATTTTTAACCAGTCATAGCATAATTCCATGGGGCCACTAAAAATTGTGAAATAAAAAATTTTTACAAAAAAAATAAAAACCGACTTCGTTACATAAACACTAAAAATTGAAAAATAATTTAATTTATTACCGAATATAATTATGTATACAAGAGTTAATATAGTTCCATAATAATATTTTTTGGGGTCGGTGCCAATGAGGTGCCATTGTGGAGTCCCATAAAAATATGAAGTCTAGACGATTCGCGCAGCTAAAGCTAATTGGCACCGGCACCAAAAAATATTATTATGGAACTATATTAACTCTTGTATACATAATTATATTCGGTAATAAATTAAATTATTTTTCAATTTTTAGTGTTTATGTAACGAAGTCGGTTTTTTATGAAATGTCATTTCATTACATCTCCCCCCCTTAAGAGCGAAAATTCTAAACAACATATCCACACAATATACCTATAAGTTAATAACTAAGTTTATAATTAAGTTAAGTTAATATGAAGATAATATCTTCATATTCGTTTTCCGCTACTTCTTCTTCAGCCTCTGTTGTGACAGGTTGTAATTTTGTTATGTGGAATAAAGTTGATTCTGTTTTTCTGTTACCAGTGTCAATCCTATACATAGAGTTCGATATTTTCTCTATTATCTTGAAAGGGCCTATTTTTAATTCGTCTAATTTCTTTCTATTCAATCTATTTCCATTTTCTACATATACACTGTCTCCTATATTAAACTCTTGAATTTTCCTATTTCTATCAAATACTTTCTTGTTGTACATGTGGGATTTTATTGTATTCTCTAATGCCAATTTTCTATCAGCCATCCACTTGTCTTCCCTTTCTGTTATTTTTAATTCATTTGGTAGAATACTAACATTCGTACCATCCAGTAAATATTTTGGTGCAAAGCCTGTAACGGAGTGTTCTGTTTCATTATATTTCTGTATACATTCTCTTGCCACTGTTGTCCATGTTCTCTTATTATTTTTCTCATTTATTTTGCATCTTATTTTATTTACTACTGTTTGATTTAATCTCTCGTTCAAGCCGTTCGAGAATGGTGTATTCACAGCTGTAAAAATTAGTTTAATATTATTCTCTTGCAAATGTTGCTTAAATTCTCTTGAATTGATGCCCGGATATTGATCTGTCAGAATTATTCCAATCTCGTCTGTCTCTAGCACATTTTTTGTAAGTTTTATAAAGTCACTTGCATTCTGTGTTTTTGAAGTCGCAATAAATGCATATCTCGTGTAGTGATCAACTAAAAGGTGTAGGTATTTTTTTGTTGACCTAGAGCCTCCAAAGCCACCGATAGTATCCATTGACATAATCTCAAATGGTTTTGTGGCTGGTCCCAGTTGTGACATTAATCCAAATTTTCCTTGACATCTTGATTTATTTTTTATGCATATTTCACATGTTTTACAAATATTTATGATATTTTTTGTTAGGTTTTTAGCTGTATATATTGGACTTATTTTTTTCTGCAATTGTCTGATCCCAATATGGCATAAATCTTCATGCACCTTTTTTATGAGTCTTTTACTAAATTCTTCTGAAAGGATAATCTTTTCATGTTTCTTTATTTTTTTATAATAAATTCTATTTTTGTGTATAAGATTTCTCTTTTCTTTTATTGTTTCATTTTTCTCTTGGTCTTCAACTATATCTTTTTTTTGTATTAAATTAACTATTTTCAATAGTTCCTCTTTGTTATCTTCTGATTCTAATACAGGGTTTCGGCTCAAACAGTCTGCTTCTACATTTTCTTTACCGGGTATGTATTTTACTGTGAAGTCATATTGCGATAGGTAATATGTGAGATCACCCAATTCTTCGTCTGTCCTGCTTTTAATGTTCATGTTCTCTAGAGGTTTGTGGTCTGAGTAGATAGTGAATTGTTTTCCAATGAGCCAGTGTTGCCAGTATTTAACAGCTTCTTTCATAGCAAGACATTCCAAATATATAGCCTTTTTCCGTTTTTGAGATTCATTCAATTTTTTTGAGAAATATGCCACCGGTTTGTCTTTACCATCTAGTTGTGTTTGTTTTAGTATTGCCCCGATGCCCTCTAAGGATGCATCTGTAAAGATTTTTATTGGTAAGTCTTTGTCATATATTTCCAATATCGGCTGAGAACATAAATATCTTTTTATTTGATTAAATGATTCTTCACACTTCTCTGACCACACAAACTTTTGATTTTTTCTTAATAAATTATGTAATGGATCTAAGATAATTGCGCTTCTTGGTATGTATTCATGGTAGAAGTTGATTTTTCCCAAAAATTGTCTGATATTCTTTTGCGTCTTAGGAGTTGGAAAAGATCTTATTGAAATCAAATTGTCTTTTAGTGGTCTTACCGAATTGTTCTGAATTACATGGCCAAGATACTTTACTGAGTCTGAAGCAAAGGTACATTTTTTAAATTGCAATCTAAAGCCTTCTTTTATTATTGCCTCTAATACACTTCTTATGTGTTTTATATGTTCTTCAAAAGTGGACGAGTATATCAAAATATCATCAATATAGTTTACGGAGTATCCTGTGAGATTGTGCTTTCTTAGAATATTGCTTAAAATTCTCTGGAAAATTGCTGGTGATGTTTTCAAGCCAAAAGGGAGGCAGGTCCACTGGAAGTGGCCATCTTGTGTGACAAATCCTGTTTTATTTCTATCTTGTACCCGTAGTGGTATTGCCCAAAATGCTGAGTTTATATCCAGCGTGGTAAAATATTTACAATTTCTAGTTTTAATAATCAAATCATCTATTAATGGGAAAGGTTGAGCTTGTGGTACAACAATTTTATTTAGTTCTCTGAAATCTACACATAAGCGGGATTTTCTATTTTCACCTTTTTTAAATGCTAAAGTCACTGGTGCAGCGAATGGACTGTAGGATTCTTCGATTAAATTATTCTTTAGTAACATGGATATTTGCTCTTCAATTTCTAATTTATCTTCTATTGTACATCTGTATGGTCTTTTACTACAGTATCTATTTACTAGTAAATCTATACGAGCTTCATAATCTTTAACTGATCCTATATCATACTTGTCCTTAGCAAAAATTGTTTTATATTCCTTTATAATTTTCTCTATCTCAATTTTCTTTTCATTATCTAAATGGTCTGTCATACAAACCCTAACAAATTCCTGTGTTTCTATGTGTTCATTGAAATTTATTGCATCTGCTTTTATATTCTTATCTTCATTTGTGTTATCTTTAGACATCATGTCTATTTTATTTGTTGTTTTCTTTTGCTCTATCCGCAAGTCCTCATTTTGTGTTAATTTGAATTTCTTTATCATATCCAATCCGACTATAAAATCATCAAAATCCTCATTTTCTATTATATATACATCCACCTCTTCTTCTAAATCAAAGATTTTTATTTTTATTGTTATCAAGCCATCTGTCTTCTTCACACCATTAACCGTTTTCATATATGCTATATTCACATTATCTTTGTTTTCTTTTACTTTAATCAGTCTTGAATTTATTAACGAGATCTGTGAGCCTGAATCATAAATGCCGCTCACTTCTAATTTATTTTCTAATAAAAGCTTGATTTTGATTAATGGTGTACTTACTCGTTTTTTTTTCAGTATTCATGTCTACTTCAATAATGGAGTTATTAGCTTTAAAGAGCTTTTCAGATTCATTTTTATTTTTTTTAAACCAACATGACTCCTCCGGATGATATTTAATTCCTTTGTCCAAAGATTCACAAGTCTTACATGGCTTCTTCTCATTAGTTTTATTTTTATAAAAAAATGTACCACTTTTTCTTATAGTTGAGTTTTTCTTGTATATCATACCTTCATATTTTCTTATCTCGTTGAACAAATCAGTAGTGTTGTTGAGTTCGTCCCTGTTTAACCTATTTAGGATAAACCCAGGTAGACCTGTTGCAATCAGATCTGTCATTGTTTTCGGGTCTATCGATTTGTTTATATCTAGTATGAGCCGCTCTTTTTTTATAGCATAATCAATCAACAATCCTTCTTTATACCTGAATGCGAGGGCAGTTGTGACCATGTCCCATCCTTGATTTTTAAAAGTTTCCAAAAATTTGTCTTTCCATTCCTTCCATTCAGAATTTACTGTTAATTTTATAACCATCGAGCTATACCAATCTAAACAAGATTTTTCTAAAAATAACCTCAATATGTCTATTTTTGTTTCATCTTTTGTTATATTAAAGCGCTCACATTCTTTTTCAAAATTCTCTATCCATTGCATTGCATTAGGGTTCTTGCTTGTGAATTTTTCAATAATAAATTTCTCTGAAATATGTTTTAGGTTATGTTGATTTTCTTTCTTGGTTGTAGTTTCTATTAATTTTTCCAAGATATGTTGCAAACTGTCATCTCTGTGTTCTGGTTGTTTTGTGCTCATTTCTTCTAAATATTGATCTGAGAATTGCATATTACCTTCCTCATCTATGTACGTTTTCTTTAGATTTTCATCCAATTTTATCCATATTTTTCTACTTTGGTGTCTTTTTTTAATGCTATTTTTTATTTTTGAGAAAGTGTTCATTTTAACAATATACGTATGGTGAATCACCGGCTTCAACTCATCAGGTAAAACATAACATTTTCCTTCTTCTGTAGATATTGAGGTTATGGCCAATACATTAGATTTGCCATCACTTGAAGCTATCACCGTAAACTCAAATTGCAGCCGGTCCATCTTCCTTTAGTTAACGAAAATGTCGTTTTATAAGATTATATTGTTGAGGATTTTTGCAATTAAACATAAATGGTTTCTCTGAAAAACAAAGTTTTATTTTAACACCCGTTTACTTTTACAATATTAGGTAGGTACATAGGTACAACAAACTATGAGTTCTCATCTGAAAAACAAAGAAACGACATTTAAAGTTCACTAATATCGCCTCCTCAACTTTATCCGTTAAATTATCTTTTTACAAATCAAAACAACGTAATTACGCCATTGCACACAATGCGTCACTCACTCCACCACAGACAAGTTGATACACGCGCGAAGCGCGGCAAACTCAATTTTATGAAATGTCATTTCATTACATTTATATAAAAGGAAAAGGTGACTGACTGACTGAAAACTACCTAAAACAATACTCAAGTCTATTCAACTGTCCAAATTAATTACCCATCATTACAAGCCAACAAAAAACAGCATGAATTGCCATTAACAAGTTGTCTTATTAAGCAATTTTGACAAACACGCGTGGGAGCTCATAAGACAGTGTACCGTGGAATCGGATGCCACTATATTTGGTCATCGTGACGTCATCTAATGACAATGATTTTCGCATCATTTTCCACGAAAATTGTCCAATTAGTCACAATCTGTTTTTTTGTTGGCACAGGTGTTGTTCAAAACAAATCTTTTTTTTCTTAATTTATAGACAAGCGCTTGGCTATAATCAGACCTGGTGGCAAGTGATGATGTAGTCTAATGGCAGTTACGCACTTATCCGATCCGAGTCCGTGAAAATACGTTCCTTTTTAGGGTCCCGTACCTCAAAAGGAAAAACGGAACCCTTATAGGATCACTTTGTTTTCCGGGATAAAAAGTAGCTTATGTCACTTTTCAGGTCTTTATCTATACCCATGCAAAAAATCACGTCAATCCGTTGCACCGTAGCGACATGATTGAAGGACAAGCCAATAAACCAACAAACAAACACACTTTCGCATTTATAATAAGGGTACTGATAGGTGTAAATACGCATTACAATACACGTTAACTAGCTGATAACTACAAGAAGCCATTTTATGGTTAAATACAAACAGCTATTGTTTGGTTCAAATATGGAAGTTAAGGAAACAGCCCGCTCATTGAGCATTCAGCATCCACAGAGTGCATTCAGTGAAATGAGGCAAGGTCTAATGGTTTTTACGTGATAGGAGTCGCAAACGCTATGACACTTGAAGCAAATAAGTCCCGCAAATTACTAATGCCCTTGGCCGCCATTTTAGCGACTTCGGCACAAGACTGAAGTTTCGAGCTGATGGTATAGGTATTTTTATTTCGACTGACGTCAAAATGTCATCATTTCGATGTTAATGAGACATGGCTCCAGCGCAATAGCAATTTGCGGGACTTATAGTATGCGACAGTTTGAAATGGCAATCGAGGAGGGAACGCCCCGCACACCCGGGGACGTGCGGGTGTGCGGGGCGTCCCCCGCCTCATATCCTATTCTATCCTTTCCGTGAACAGCATAACCAAGGATTGCACAGTAATCAAATCTGTCTCTCAGGAAGGGAGTGCGAGTCAGACTCGCTTACCGAGGGTTCTGTACTCGGGCATTTTTTTCGACATTTTGCACGATAAATCAAAAACTATTATGCATGAAAATAAATAAAAATCTGTTTTTGAATGTACGGGTAAAGCCCATTCATATCGTCGCAAGAAAGGCAGAATTACTGAAGCGCCATTACCGAAAAGGTACGAACATACATAAAGGAATTACCAGCTTTGCCTTCACACTACTGCAGGAAAAATAGCACAAGAACATATTTGCCGACAGAATTTCGTAATATTTCAAATTTGTATAGAATATCAGCTATCTATCCAATTTAAGAGCTGAGCTCTAATCAGAGGAGGCAGCCCAGCTCAAGCCCATCTCAATGCCCTACTAATTTACGTAAGATTATTAAAAAAAGATAGGAATTTTCATAATCATCAGCAATTAAGACTTTACTCTTACACATTAGTTATGGAGTATACGTTATTATTTATGGTTCAAGTAACTTTAATTTTGGGCACTACAGTATTTAAGTAGCTCTTATTGTGTATTAACTGAAGTTATAAGTAGTAAAAGGTGTGATTAGACAAAAGTAATTATCTCTTACGTCTTTTTACTCGAAAAAACTAAAACAATAACCTACCTTTAAGGATTTTTAGTGATTCAACATAATGAGCCGATCACTTTTTAAGTTGTTTTAACATGATGAAACCAGACTTGTAAAAGTCCTTTCAGTAATTTAAGATTACGAACATTACATTATTGTTATAGTTCCAGAAAATTTGTCGTTTTCCAAAATATATACGTAAGAGTTATAAGTAATTTTGATTGCTATAAATATTTGAATCAAATAGCGGTTAAGAAATTTTGCTTTACTGTAAATTGAAGTCATTTTTACTTAAGCGCCACTATATCACAAACCAGCAGTCCAATTATTATGGTTTGTACTTCTGGACATAAAAAATGACAAATTAATAAAAGTTTACCTTGACGTCATCGAAATTCGTGTGCGGGGAAAAAAGTTATGAATTAAAAACGAAAAAGAAAAAATTAAAACGGCTTTTTCTCGAAATGGCCATTTGGAGCTTCAGTAAATTTGCCTTTCCTGCGACGATATGATACCCCACTTGTATAGTCATCTTACTTTGAAAATTGAAAATACTAATTATTTGTTCATGAACACATTTTAAATTATTTTTTGTGATGTAACCACAAATTCAGGTTGTCAGATTTTTCCTTTACTTGTGCTATAAGACCTACCTACCTGCCAAATTTTATGATTCTAGATCAACGGGCAGTACCCTATAGGTTTTCTTGACAGACTCGTGTCTGACAGACAGACAACGAAGTGATCCTATAAGGATTCCTTGTTTCCTTTTGAGATACGGAACGCTAAAAAGCAGAGATTACTCACGTCAGGGGTCCCAAGGTGCTGGAATGGCGACCTCGCACCGGAACACACAGTGTTGGAAGACCCCCACTAGATGGACGGACGACATCAGACGAGCGCAAGACCTTGGCGTGTGGAAGTCCCTACAAGAGACCTATGTCCAGCTGTGGACGTCTGTCGGTTGATGATGATGATTACTCACGTCAGTGATGGGGTCGCCGCACCCATGGCAGCGCGGGCTGTGGTGCTGCGTGTAGCACGGCACGCAGTGCACGCCGCCGTCGTGCTGGTGGAACTTGGCTCCGTCGATGGGCTTCCTGCACGTGTTGCACGCGAAGTGCTCGGGGTGCCACTTCTTGTTCAACGCTGTTACTATCTGTGGACAAGAAACAACTTAATAAATAAAGGTCTGACGGCGGAACTGCCGTGGTATATTTTGTCCCTTTCAAACCCGTATGTGGTCCTTTTTCCTTCTCCGGCCTCAACTCAACAACGCCTCGACGGCGCCAAGAAGTTTATAAGCCGCACAGGCTGCGACATGCAAGCCACGTTGTGGGGGGGGGGGGGGGGGGGGTCACCAGATCATCTGATGAATTTCTCTCCCGATTGAAGTGTAGTAAAGGGGGGAAGTGGTCATCTACCGTCGCCATCCTGAGCCCTTGACCGCGTTTCAAGTCACTGTCAACATCCCCGTGAAATCTGACATGACTTTGTTTTGTCCCCAAAGTGGGGGGAATACGACGTCCTTAGTATCCTGAGTTCTGGGCTAGACTTGATCTGTTTTGCAGTAATCCCTATTCCCGTGGCATCTACCATCACATAGCTATTATGACGTAGGCATCCGCTAAGAAAGGATTTTTGAAAATTCAACACCTAAGGGGGTGAAATAGGGGTTTGAAATTTATGTAGTCCACGCGGACGAAGTCGCGAGCATAAGCTAGTCTAACCTATAAACGTCTTGTCTCTTTGAACTGTAGTATTTACCATCTGATTTGTCTAAACGAATTCCAAACGGCCATATTTCAGCCGGTCTTTCCATTTCAACTTAATTAGTAAGCTTTACTGACACTAACGACTTTGGTCTCGCTTAGCGCCAGATTGGATTACCACTGTCCACCAAATATGGTGCAGTTCTGCTATTAATATGTATGAACAAAAGATTTACACGCCTAGGAGTGGACTGTGCTGCCCCCGGATTGTGTAAGAAAAACGTATTCATCGTTATCGTAATCGTCAAAAATTCTGCCCTTTGATTGGTTGATTCGCTGTTTGCATTTTTTCACAGCCAATCAAATGGCAGAATTTGTTGATGATTACGATAACAATGAATACGTTTTTCTTACACAATTTGGGGGGCTGGTGTGGAGTGGCCTATAGACCGTACTTTGAATTTAGACTTAAAGACATTGTTAAAACGAGACAGCGTTATATCATTGAGATAAATCTGTCTCTTTTTAACTGAAACTTAAGTCTGCGCAAAGTCAAAGTGTGCTTTTATATATCTCAGCCTTAAAGTTCAGGACTCTATCTAGGGAAGGCTAGAAACTAATTAAGATTTTATTAAAACTGATACTTGTACGTGATCAAATCAGAAATGAAGAGATTCGTAAGAGAATCAGAGTAGCCGACATAGCTCAACGGGTTGCGAAACTAAAGTGGCAATGAGCATGGCCCAAAATCCGATACATGTTATTGTTGGTGTTAAAAAGTCCTAGAATGGCGACCTCGCATTGGAAAGCGCACCGTTGGAAAACCCCATACTAGGTGGACAGACGACATCAAACGAGTTCCCCGAGGGAACTCTTTGATTATTGTTTGGGATGAATTTTAGTCATTGGGATGTAAACTGTTTCTTTACCTAATTTTGTCACCATCGGTGAAACCGAATGTAGCATACATACATAGAGACACATTTTCGCATTTGTAATATTAGTAGGATTTTGTAGACCAAGTGGTCGGTGATTTGCCAAGGAAGCATTGCGTACATATCAACTCTCCCTCGAAACGGGAGTTTATACTTTTCTTTAAGTATGTCCCGTATAATAACATACAGCCCATTAGACCATAACGGAGTGAGTGTGACAACGTAGGTAATTGGTTTGTTGTTTTTTACCAATTTTATCTTAAAGTGTTTATTTTCAAGTCGGAACACCTGCTGGTTTAACTGCACCGCGATCTGACAGCTACAATGTCACGATCGCAATCATCTCTGATTGGTTAACGCTCGCTCACTATTGGCTACAATGCATTGTTGCAACAAGAATCGCACAAATTCAGCCAATCAGAACAATTGAGATTGTAATAATGATTGATGCAGATTTTAGACAATCATTTGGAAATATTAACTGCACCTCGATTGCGGTAAACTGACAGCTACAATGTCACGATCGCAATCAGCACAGTGGCCCTACCGCGGTTGTTTGACAGCAACAATGTCACGATCGCAATCATCTCTGATTGGTTAATGCTCGCTCACTATTGGCCACAATGCATTGTTGCTCATTGTTGCAACAAGAATCGCACAAATTCAGCCAATCAGAACAATTGAGATTGTAATAATGATTGATGCAGGTTTTAGACAATCGCCCCGCTGATTGTGCGATGCTCGCTCAGTATTGGCTACAATGCATTGTTGCAACAAGAATACCATAAATTCAGCCAATCACAAGAATTGCGATTGTAATGAGGATTGATGCAGGTTTTGCGGAATCGATCTACTGATCCTTGTGACTTCTTCCACTTGTTTGTTTTCCCAAAATCATTTCTACCACCACACATTTTTATCATTATCATCATCATCAGCACGTCCACTGCTGGACTTGGGTCTCTTGCAGGGACTTCCACATCCATATGCGACGGTCTTGCACCGCCTGAATCCAGCGGCTCTCTGCGACTCATTTGATGCCGTCTGTCTACCTATAGGGGTCTTCGAACACTGCGCTTTCTGATGCGAGGTCGACATTGCAGCACCTTGGGACCCCAACGTTTATCGGTTTATCGAAGTATACGCCGACGCAGTGGCGTGCACGTGATAGAGGCATAAATGCACTGCTTACCCCAGTTGTAATAGCTCAATGCATATTTTTCATTATGACCTGCCAGTAAACAGGTTCTTACCTAACTAATGCCTACCCTGGCTTCGAACACTGTGCACGCCACTGCGCCTACGTAATAGAAGTCACTCAAGCTAGCTGTCAAACTGTGATTAACCAATCCATGATGGATGTGTCGGTTATCAGTAATATCAGATACAATGACGCGACAACCGGAACGGTCAGATTATGGGGATTTGTTGCATTATTTGTTTATCTTTAAACCAAGAGTGAATAGGCATCTTTTTTTTTTTTTTTTTTATTTGACTAACCAACAACATTTACACATACACAAGTATTTACGTACAAAAGGATTTATAACTAAAGGACACATAGCATAAACGTTAACAACTGGCTAGTACAAAAGATTTAGGTACAATGATGTTATGACTTTAAAAGGCAGTAAAGTAAAGCAAAATGTAATAAGGAATTAGCACGTTAAATCTATTAAGTCTCATTACAAACTGATTAATTAGCTCCCTTTCGTATGGAGATAATGACGTTACGACGAAAGCAGGTTGTCGTAGAATTAAAAATATTTAGCTGTCGATCTTTCTGATGAAGCGTATTAAATTGATGACAGATCTTCTACGTAAACGCGTCTCATCTTAGGCCACATCATCACTTTCCATCAGGTGTGATTGTGGTCAAGCGTATAATGACCTATAATGATAAAAAAAAGCTACTCCTTCATATCATTATCACATTTATAATTTTGGACACTGATTGGCATTTTTGGTTTAAAAGCTGACTTATCTAGGATTCCTAGGCTTAGACAACTCTTTTTGTGTCAAACTCCATGTCAAAAGTACGATTTCAATCCTTATTTTAAAGGTGACGAAATCATCCCTTCAACCGATTTTGACGAAGTTCGGTATAAGTAGATATAGCGTACATCCCTAAGAAGAAAATAGGCTACTTTTTATACCGGAAAATAAAAAGTAGATGATGGTGATGATAAAGTAAACTTACTCTGCCGCTGATCGCTGCGTTGCAGCTGTTGCAGATGACAGGCCCTCCGTCTTTTGTGGACTGAAACCAAGAAAAATCCTTGTCAATAATAATAAAATTTTGAAGAATTTATTATTTAGTTTGTAACGATGCATGGGGCTGGTATATAGGTTACCTATAAAAGCCCCTTAAAAATATCAGAATTAAAAAATTCGAATTTATTAACATGTAAGTATGTAACTATAGGACACTTTCAGGTCGAAATGGCAATCGGGGAGGGAACGCCCCGCACACCCGCACAGCCCCGCGCTAACCCGGTGACGTGCGGGTGTGCGGGGCGTACCCCCGCCCCATACGATGTTCATGTCAGCGTTCCGGTACGATGCCGTGTAGAAACCAAAGGGGTATGGGTTTAATAAAAACTGCCATACCCTTTCCAGGTTAGCCCGCTATCATCTTAGACTGCATCATCACTTATCAGCAGGTGTGATTGCAGTCAAGGGCTAACTTGTATCTGAATAAAAAAAAAAAAAAAACGCCGATTGCCATCTCAACCTGTCGTGGACTATACATATATTTGGTTTAGGAAAGATGTATAATATATCTTAATAATCGCTTGTAATACCTAATCATTTGGCACACAGGTACCTACGAGTTGATTTTTTTTTTTCTTTATTAGAATATTAGCCATGTTAAATGGCTAATATTCCCCTTTCCTCTCCAACTAAGCGTCAGGCTTGTGCTAGGAGTAGGTACGACAATAGTGCAACGGGCGGGGTTTGAACCGTCGACCTTTCGGTTTTCAGTCCACTCCTATACCGGTTGAGCTATTGAGGCTCTAAATTACTTAGGTAAATATTAAAAATATAAAAGTTGACATTGACCTTGATATAGGTACGTAATCCTTATCTCGATCGATAAATTTAAATGCGATTTCGATAGTCCGACATAAATATATAAAACCTAATGACATTTTTAGTTTATTTACTTTAATTAGTTAAGATTCAGTTAGCACTAACAAAAGTCAAAAACCATAGCTATAAATAGAATTATTAGGTCACTAAACATGACAAACAAAACTATAAAAATAGCGTTATAATTTGTGTCATCGATTAAAGATAATTTAGTATGCGTTGCGTTAAGCCTATTGTCCCTTAGCAGTCGTCTCCTAAACCGTCAGTGTCACGATCGATACGTGACTCCATAGTTAATAGCGCTTTCTTTGATGTCACGCCATGTCCCTGAGGTCACGGCCCATCATGTCAACTCGAACCATCAACAGACCTATTATTCAATTCAATTCAATTCTAAAATATTATTCAATAATGTCGGTTGTTGGATTTGTAAGATATAGTGGTGATAAATATTACGCAAACTTAAAACTTAAGCTACGAGGGTTCCAAACGCGCCCAGGTCTGAGAAGAGCTCACAACAAACTCAGTCGGGTATTAAAATAGCGGGTATATTTATCTCATCATGTGATACAAGAGGCACACGATGCGTTTGCGGTGCGTTGTCGCTCCGGAAAAAAGTATGGCGTTGCAACGCACCAACCCCTTCCCGCCTCGTCTAGGATGACGCAGCGGTACCGCTCAGGCACCGCAGCGCACGCGCAACGGGCTTGAGACTAGAGAGACGATGCGGCTGATGCGTTGCATCGCCATGCTTTTTGCCGCAGCGGCAACGCAATGCTCGTGTGGCATCCAATACTCAAATCCACAGCGGTGCGGCGCCGCACCGCACCGAAAACGCATCGTACTACGCATACTAGAGAAAGTTTCCATTTGGTCACATTATTAAAATGAATTGATGGAATCGATTAGTTTAATTTCAATATTGTGTACAAGAATATGCGTCATTGTCAAATTGGTGAATAATGATTGATTTGACCATGACTGCCAGATGACGATGATGATAAATAATTGATGATGTCTCTACTTTTATCTATCCAGTCCCAAAAATAACCTCAAATCTGGGAGCAGTGGGAACACCAACTGTTTAACACAAATCTAAAGTTAAAACATCTTCAAGCTACTGCAGGACCGTAGGTAATTTTCTATTGTCAACTAATTAATTGAATTAATAGTAACAAGCTTATGCTCGCGACTTCGTCCGCGTGGACTACACAAATTTCAAACCCCTATTTCACTCCTTTAGGGGTTGAATTTTCAAAAATCCTTTCTTAGCGGATGCCTACGTCATAATAGCTATCTGCATGCCAAATTTCAACCCGATCCGTCCAGTAGTTTGAGGTGTGCGTTGGTAGATCAGTCAGTCAGCCAATCCTTTTATATATTTAGATATATCGTAAACTTTTACAAAATTATAGGATTGTTAAACAATCGCGTTTTTTGTGGTAATAGGTATATCATATCAGTAATCATCAGTACCTACCTACTATCACCTGTCTTCGTTTTTGCCTGCGTTCTGGTTACATCCTGTATAACTTTGAATACCTATATTTTAGTGCAAAATTAAATGAACATCTGTCATTTTCGTTAAATAGTCAAGAGGAGTGTACCCAATTGTCAGTAATAAAGCAATTAAAGACATAGAAGTAGGTCATCGCATTGCACATGTCTATCACTAACTCAATGCTATGTCGATAGCTTCCATGTCAAGCAACCATTCGCGAGTCCCGGGAGAATATTACTAGGTGGGCCATTGGCGCGCCGGTCATAGAGGCATAAAAGCATTGCTTACCCTATCAATACCTATATTATAAATGGGAAAGTGTTTGTTTGTTGGTTTGGAGCACGACTCTCTCTATCATCCTCTGAAACCCTGAGTTTTTAAGTTAGTAGTACCCTGGTAGTAAGTACTAGGTACATTGTATAGCCTCATTATAAGCCTCAATAGCTCAACGGGTAGAGGAGTGGACTGAAAACCGAAAGGTCGACGGTTCAAACCCCGCCCGTTGCACTATTGTCGTACCTACTCCTAGCACAAGCTTAAGGCTTAGTTGGAGAGGAAAAGGGAATATTAGTCATTTCACATGGCTAATATTCTTTTAAAAAAAAAAAAAAAAAAATATTGTACTTGTAGTTAGCGACTATTGACTCATATCATCATCATCATCAACCGATAGACGTCCACTGCTGGACATAGGTCTCACAGTCCACACGCCAGGGTCTTGCGCCGCCTGGATCCAGAGCGGCTCCCTGCGACTCGTCTGATGTCGTCCGTCGACCTAGTGGGGGGTCTTCCGACGCTGCGTCTTCCGGTGCTAGGTCGCCATCCCACCACTTTGGGACCCCAACGTCTATCGGTTGTACGAACTATGTGCCCTGCCCATTGCCACTTCAGCTTCGCAACCCGTTGAGCTATGTCAGTTACTCCAGTTCTCCTACTACTGACTCATATACCGCGATCATATTTAATTTTTGCACCCACTTGTTATTTACAAAATGTTATAAATAATACTGATTGAATCTATTTTCCTTGTTTGTCAATCAAGTACATAACAACATGTCATATTTTTTAATGATATTTTCCTGAAAATGAATCATTGGGATTATTGAATGTTATCGGCAGGACATTATAAACTGATATCGTAAAATGTTTCGAAATGAAGAACATTGTAAAAGGATTATATCATTTATCTTTTACGTAGTTACCTATCTAGGTATATTTTTATGGCTTACTAGCTGATGCCCACGACTTCGTCCGTTCGCATGGATATAGGTTTTTTTGAAAATTCCGTGGGGACTCATTATTTTTTCAATTGAGAACCCAAACTTATTTTTATGGAGAGCGTTTGGGGAGCGCGCTAGCTGGCATCACCATGATCATTCCATCGATTGCTCACTACAGAGCACGGGTCTCCTCTCAGAGTGAGAAGGGTTTTGGCCATAGTCTACCACGCTGGCACCAAGTGCGGATTGGCACACCATTGAGAACATTGTGGGGAACTCTCAGGCATTTATGTATAGTCCGCGACAGGTTGGGACGGCGATCGGGGTATGAATTGGGGGACGCTCGGACGCGAGAGCTGTGCGGGTGTGCGGGGCGTTTCCTCCCCGATTGCCATTTAGATTCCGCACGATGTTTTCCTTCACTGTTAAAACAAGTGATATTTAATTACTTAAAACGCACATAACTCTGAAAAGTTAGAGGTGCTTGCCCGGGATCGAACCCCCGACCACATGAGTAGATATTGCTACCCGACCTTTAATTAAGAGGCGGACGTCCTAACCACTAGGGCTAGGGCTATCACAGCTTTTTATAGGACAACAAACGAATATTTAAATTGGTGGTTAGTGGTTACGTACCTACTTATTTTTGCCAACATATTATATTTTTGTGTGTATAAAATTTTCCTTAGGTGCATGACGTGTTGTACATCACATTAGGTACCATAAAATATGTCTTATGTCCATTAAAAGACCACTTTATGGACATTAATTTGTTTACGCGCAATGTCTTGATTCTTAAATAAATATTATTTATGTCTTCATTATAATGTTGTATGTTGGTTTGTATGTAAAACAACATATTGTTGCGCATTATCCTTATAAACTGTTAGATCTTCGTGTGATAAGGCAATTTCTATTGTAATGGTTAATTAAAAATTACTGAGCGTAAATTATACTTATTACCTACTAGCTGATGCCCGCGACTTCGTCCGCGTGGATTTAGGTTTTTAATAATCCCGTGGGAACTCTTTGTTCTAGCCTATGCCCTTCCCCGGGATGAAATCTATCGCTGTACCAAATTTCGTCAAAATCAGTTGAACGGATAGGCCGTGAAAGGCTAGCAAACAGACAGACGGACAGACAGACAGACACACGTTGGCATTTATAATATTAGTATGTAAGTATGTATTTTGGTTCTAATGCACGATTGAGCTGCACTTTTGGTTACTGCTCCTTCCTAGAAATCTAGAAAGAAAGTTGGGAAAATTTACGCCTTAGATGTTATAAGGCCCGCAAATTGCTATTGAGCTGGAACCATGTCTCATTAACATCGAAATGACGTCATTTTGACGTCAGCCGAAATAAAAATATATATCATCAGCTCGAAATTTCAGTCTAGTGCTGACGTCACTAAAATGGTGGCCACGCGCATTAGCAATTTGCGGGACTTACATGAAAAAAAAATCGGTCACCTAAATCCTGCGAAATGTTTTCAGCACAACTAGTGTGACATAAAGTCGCATATTTTTACCGGCCGGTTGATTTATATCAATTGTACATTTCGTGATGGCTTCAACCTAAATATCTCAGTAGTAATAATCATCATTCTTGGATTTTACTCCACTCTCTAATCTAGTACAAGACCTCCGTTGCCCTTACGGAAATACATTTCGCGTGGGAAGCATTGTGATCAAAACTTCTATATCTATACTAATATTATAAAGAGGTAATGTTTGTTTGTTTGTTTCATCTTTGAAACTACTGAACCGATTTAAAAAAAAAAATCTTTTTTATTCGTATAAACTTTTACAAGTACTTACGAATGGTCGGATGCATCTACCACTGGTTCGGAATGCCTTTCCTACCGAGAAGAACCAGCAAGAAACTCGGCGGTTGCTCTTTTCAAATATTTGATATAGGTACAAGATTATGCCATGTATAAAATAGTATTTGCAGTCTTGTGCGTTGCTGGAACGAGCTGCAGGTCAAATCCACGCTCTTTTATCATTTAGATAATCTTCAATTGTGTAATATGCTTTTTTCAGGAGCATATTTTTAATAGATTTTTTAAACTTGTGCAAAGGTAAGTCCAAAATAGTTTGCGGGATTTTATTAAAAAAATTCTTTCACCAGTAGAAAGCTACATTATTCCCGAATGACATTGGCTATATTTTATTTTCAAAAAGAGAGATCCCTTCGAAAATTGCAATAAAGTGAAAAAAGTCATCTCATCTGTGAGCTTCCGTGCTTGTTCGTCTTAAACAGCTCTAAAAAAAGTATCTTTTACGGTAGGCTCCCAATAACCATTTTTATGATTTTCAAATGTGGTCTAAAATAAAGCTTTACTTTCGAAGGTGTTTTTACTATCTTAGTATTAATCCTTATCAAAATAAAATTGTTTGTCGTCGCAAGTATTTGATTTAGACCAAAATTATTGTTCTTTCTATCATTTTATTTAGAATAATATCTTAGGAGATATCACGAAAAAATTAAAATAATGGCGACGGCTGCGGCAGTCTGTGCACGCAGCGCGATTACGTCGCAGTACAATGATATTGGAGGATATACCTACCAAGTAAAGACTTTTTGAACTCGAGGACCCAACTCCTCAGCCCTGATGCTGCAAGGAATTGCATCTTAAATCGTGGTGATACCATGGGATTTTTTTAGAATCATGCGTTTAAATGTTTTTACGAAATTTGGTACTGAGATATCTTGCATCACGGGGACGGGCTACTACGGATAGGTTACTTTTGTCCTAAAAACTCGGGATTTTTAAAAACCTAAATCCACGCGGGCGAAGCCGCGGGGATCAGCTATCCACTACTATAGTATTAATAGTTTGGGCGTTCGTTGGGATAAATTAGCATATATAACGAATCTGCGTTTTTTGCACACTTTCCGAATATTTTTGGGTTTTGCGTTTTCAAGTGTCATTGCTTGCTAATTACGCCGTGACGCCATTATGATAATTAACTTTAACAACAGTAATACCCTTTCCAATAGATATTTTGTCAAAAACAAGAAATCATATTATTTTGGACGTATTACAAGTTTTTTTTTTACAATTTTAATTTTTCTGGCGTGTCTTAAAATTACATAGGTAGAACGGTTTGGATGTAGGTGGTAATCGTTTTTTTTGTCTTTCCATCAGAGTCAGCTACCCCAATCTGTACATGATATATGTCTATCCTAAAATTCTATGGCCTATTTTTGGCTGACAATAGGAATGTTGACTTCTAGTCAAATCAGCGACTTTTTATCAAACGTCAAAAAGGAGCTTGTATGAAATCTCAGAATAAATACCTTTAGAAGTAGCCCTATTTGTGACACTTACTGTTAGAGCGAGATAGCTAAATGCATTTAAGCTCTTATTAGAACGTGACAAAATGATTATGTTTTGTCCTTATCACCGTGGCCACTTTTTTTGTTTGCCAAAATGTATTTGTACGTGAGATTTTGACAAACAACATGAAGTGAGGTTATGTTGACTCAAGTATTGTAAATAAATAATTGATTCGTTTTGTTGTTTTATGTTTTTGAAGTTATTATGTAATGGTGGGTTGCAGTATACTTGGCTACAATAGCCGAAGCGAACGTAAAATAGACGGAATAACATTTCACAATTAAGTACCTCTGCTTGAGCGAGAGGGACTGAGGGGGCCACGCTAGTTGCATATCTGGTATATCTGTGTATGAAATACATAGATGTGACGTCGTAAACATTTGACTAATTTGACGTCAGTACTTTTATAGTTAAATCGATAGTTTAAAATGTTTAGCAAACTTAAAAGTAACTATTTAATAATTCCTAAGACATAATTTATTTTTGACCTAAATTATTGGATTGATTTTCCTTTTTATAGAGCAAAATTTTTCACTAGGAATTCGACGGGCGGCCGGTGCAAATTCTGCTCGACTTGAAACATTTTTCAGCGCACTCGTTACCAATCTAGTTAGTCACCATTCCAGCATGCACGCCAGCTATTTTGGCAGGCACCTGTCTCAGGCATGCCGCATGCCGCATGCCGCATGCCCAACAATAAGAGATCCCGCGGACCGTGTGAAATGGTGAGATGTGTGGATATTTATAATTGTAATCCAGTCGGTGTCCGCCACGCGAGTGGAAATAGATTTTTTATGCTCGTACATTAACTATAATAGATTTATCTTGTTTTGCCTGTGGGTGGACTCTTCACGGCAAAAGATTTCGTTTTTGAAGAGCGTAGTGAAAAATAATTTTATTGGAGTATCGTCATTGTGCGAAACATCGTGAGGAAACCTGCATCACCTGCATGCCTGGCAGTTCATGTTCCCAAAGATGTGTGGAGTCTACCAATTCGCACTTGGTCAGCGTGGTGGAGTATTTGCTAAACCTTTCTAATTTTAAGAGAAAATTTTTTGATGATTTTTTTCTAATGATTTGAAGAATTTATTTTAATTCAGAAGATTGAATGCTAAAGAGTAACGCAATCAAAGGGATTGGTCAAAAGTAGGTTATTGTCTGAATATACAGTGAAATAAAATAAAAATCAGGATTTTAGAATCTTAGTGCTAAAAAAATATACGAAACATTTCACCGCAATTAATAGCCTCATCTGGTGACAGAGGGGCTGGCTCATTTTTTGCGCAACGGATCAGCCTGGCTGTCCAGCGCGAAAATGCAGCAGTATCTAGGCACCATTCCACGCGGGCATTATTTGTACTTATAGTAATTAGATAAGGCTAGATTTAAGTTTTATTGTAATATACTAGCTGATAGCCGAGACTTCGTATGCGTGGATTTTTTTTTAATCCAGTGGGAACTCTTTGATTTCCCTGGATAAAAAGTAGCCTATGGTCACTCTCCAGGTCTTTAACTATGCAAAAAATCACGTCGATCCATTGTTCTGTTGTGACGTGATTGAAGGACAAACCAACAAACAAATACACATTCACATTATTTTATAATATGTGTGTGATTTTCAATTTTTTTTAATCAATTTATTCTCGAAGTTCCAAATAGCTACTTTTAAACAAGAGTTGGTATATAAGTGAAGTAAATTCTATAATTACTGCGAATGTTGTTTTACTATTTTCACCATACGTGTCGTCAAAAACTTGTAGATTCATTGACTTTTCACTAATAGTTGGCTGGCCGCCAGAAAGTATTTTTTACTTCATATTTCATGTTTCTGTCTGGTCATGGCCACATCACAAATATAAAGGACAATCGGAAAAAATAGTTTATAATATTATTTCAGAATTTTTAGGGTTACGTACCTCAAAAGGAAAAACGGAACCCTTATAGGATCACTTTGTTGTCTGTCTATCTGTCAAGAAACCTACAGGTTACTTCCCGTTAAAATTTGGTAGGTAGGTGGGTCTTACAGCAGACATAAGGGGACAACTCTGAAAACCGTGAATTTGTGGTTACATCACACAAAAAAAGTTAAATGGTGGTCATGAACTAATAATTAGTATTTTCAATTTTCGAAGTAAGATAACTATACCAAGTGGGGTATCATTTGAAAAAGCTGCACTTGTTCATTCTAAAATAGATTTTATTTATTTTTATGCATCATAGTTTTTGAATTATCGCGCAAAATGTCGAAAAAATACAACTGTAGTACGGGACCCTCCGTGAGCCAGCCTGACTCGCACTTGACCGGTTTTTGTAAGTAATAGTAGAATTTCAGTGTTTGAACTTTGAAGCAGATATGAAACAGTTAAAAATCTTGTTTATCAAATATATACTATTCCTCTTAGACAGACTTCTTGATAGTCTACATACATCCTAAAGCATCATGACAGTTGTCATGGTGCTGGTCTAGGCTCTCTCTACTGACGCTTAATATTTAAGTCCCGCAAATTGCTAATGCGCGTGGCCGCCATTTAGTGACGTCAGCACTAGACTGAAGTTTCGAGCTGATGGTATATTTTTTATTTCGGCTGACGCCAATGTTTCATTTCGATGTTAATGAGACATGGCTCCAGCGAAATAGCAATTTGCGGGACTTATAAAATGTATGAAAAGTTAAAAAAGTAAAAAACCTTAGATTAATTATCTAAGTAAAAATGTTTTAAAGCTTTTATTTAAATTAGCTAAAAAAATAAAATTTGTTTTCTTTTTTTAGATTTAAGTCTATTTAATAGAATAATGAATTGTTTAAATAGGTAATAAATTACAACAAAAAATTAAATAAACTTTTCCTTGAAAAATCGTCCATACTATAGAATACTAGAATACGAACATTCAGAACAAGAGGCCAACATGTTGGGAACAGCTAATAAAAGACAAGATAGATGCGAGGATGTAAATAATATAGTATTTTCAGATAATTCTCGCGTTAGCCGCTAGCCTAGCTCGCTTGTAGTTACTAACGCTAGATACTGAAATAACGGTTGAATCATTCCGGTATAATATCTAGTTTATTTGGTTCGGTTATGTATTTACACCGAAGACCGTGGCGTGTGGAAGTCCCTACAAGAGACCTATGTCTATTGGTTGATGATGATGATGATGTATTTGCACAAATTAATTTCATCATTACTAACCGATAGACGTCCACTGCTGGACATAGCTCTTTAGAAGGGACTTCCACGCTCCACGGTCTTGCGCCGCTTGAATCCAGCGGCTCCATGCGGATCGTTTGATGTCGTCTGTCTAATCATCAGTCTGTCAGTCGGTCTTCCAACGCGGGGGGGGGTTGGATGATAGCGTAAGGCTGCTTTTCCACCAGAGATGTGCTATGCTAGGTTGCTATGGATGCGTTTGATACCAGTCCTATTCCAGGTCCACCAGTCATATTCATTGGTGCACATAGCTTAGCACTGGTGGATATGGAGGGATGCGTGCTATGGATGCCTGCTATGGGGCGTCGCGAGTGGTGTAGCTATGTGCGGAGCAGAATACCTACAGCACGCACAGCTACATAGCTTAGTATTGGTGGAAACGGTCACATATTTTCGTAGCGTAGATTTCACATCTTCGCAGCATAGCTGGATAGCACATCTCTGGTGGAAAGGCACCCTTAAGCTATAAACGATTTTTGACGACCTCCCTGGCGCAGTCGTGAGCGCTGTGGTCTTATTAGTGGGAGGTCCCGGGTTCGATTCCTGGCAGGGATTTGGAATTTTATAATTTCTAAATTTCTGGTCTGGTCTGGTGGGAGGCTTCGGCCGTCGCTAGTTACCACCCTACCGGCAAAGCCGTGCCGCCAAGCGATTTAGCGTTCCGGTACGATGCCGTGTAGAAACCAAAGGGGTACGGGTTTAATAAAAACTGCCATATCCCTTCCAGGTTAGCCCGCTATCATCTTAGACTGCATCATCACTTACCATCAGGTGAGATTGCAGTCAAGGGCTAACTTGTATCTATATAATAAAAAATAAAAAAAACTCAGCGTAGAATTCAGCGTGAAATTCACGGATTTCTATTAGCAGTTGTTTGCAAGGACTCTGTATCGGACGCTTCGCTCGGCTCTCGTAAACAAAGCTCTATTAATAGCCATTATTATTATTGTTTGTGTTTGCTCGCCACTCGCTATCGCGTCGGCCAATTCGCGACATTTCTCATGTTTTAATTGATATCATTTCATTAGGTATGTCAACAAATCTACCGTGCTGAATGTTTAATTAATCATCTGTTAATTGAGACGTTAGAAAACATTTAATAGAAATATGCATCTACTATTCTACTAGCGAATACCCGGCGTGTGCTACTGCCTACTACGCTAAAAAACCGGCCAAGTGCGAGTCAGGGTCGCGCAACGAGGGTTCCGTACTCGGGTATTTTTTTCGACATTTCACACGATAAATCAAAAACTATTATGCATAAAAATAAATAAAAATCTGTTTTAGAATGTACCGGTAAAGCCCTTTCATATGATACCCCACTTGGTATAGTTAACTTACTTTGAAAGTTGCAAATACCTACTAATTATTTGTTCATGAAAACATTTTAATTTTTTCTGTGATGTAACCCCAAATTCACGATTTACGGATTTATTCCTTTACTTGTGCTATAAGACCTATCTACCTACCAAATTTCATGACTAGGTCAACGGGAAGGTACCTACCCTATAGGTTTTCTTGACAGACACGACGGACAGACAGACAACAAAGTGATCCTATAAGGGTTCCTTTTAGGTACGGAACCCTAAAATCGGTCAAGTGCGAGTCGGACTCACACACGAAGGGCTCCGTACCGTACCTACCATCGTATAAGAAATAACACTATGTAATTTATAATAGGTTAGGTTATAGTAGGTAAGTAGTATAATTCAATGAAATAGATACAAACGAAAATTAAAATAACGAAAAATTCCCCTCAACGATGCCAACTATTTAGCTAATCTTTAAATACCTAGTACCTAACTAACATAAATACACATTTTTACAAAATAATTCACAACAATGTTAACATCTAATATCTATGAATGTTACTAAGTACCTATACCTGCTTACTTATACTATAAAGAGGTAAAGTAAGTTTGTATGTACGGACGGGGTAATCTCCGGAATTCATTATTATCTAATTCTGAAAATTATTTCACTGATACAGAGCATTATTCCCGAGTTGTAAAAGCTATAAATTGTACGGAATCACGCGGAAGAATTCGTGGGGAAAATCTAGTAAGTAATATTGGTAAAAATAATAGTGCTAGTACCTATGTAGTACCTACTTAACTTTGATAGCCTAGTGGTTAGGACGTCCGCCTCCTAATTGGAGGTCGGGGGTTTGATCCCGGGCCTTTGACTTTTCGGAGTTGTGCGTTTTAAGAAATTAAATATCACTTGCTTTAACGTTGAATGAAAACATCGTGAGAAAATGCGTGAGGGTTCTCCATAATGTTTTCAAAGGTGTGTGAAGTCTGCCAATCCGCACTTGGCCAGCGTGGCGGACTATGGCCAAAACCCTTTTCACTCTGAGAGGAGACCCGTGCTCTGTAGTGAGCCGGCGATAGGTTGATCATGTAGTATACAGTTCCTAATGTAAGCCGGCTTTTAAAAATCACAACAATTCCAACCTGATTAAATCTTAAAATGAATTCAACACATTTTTATAGAAAATTAATTTATTTCGCTTAGAAAATAAGTTTTATTTGTTTTATTTGTTAAATAAGTTAATTTACGTTTAATAATAGTGTAGTTACTCACCATAATGTCGTATTTAGTTTAGTAGCTCGACGTGACACACGTACACTCACAACGTAACCGCGAAGTGGACTGGTGGCCCGAGCGCGCGCTTTTAGTGATGTTATCTGTGCTGAGGAGTCGATTGTATCGATAACGCTAGTTCCAGCAACAAGGCTGACGTGATCGATTACTACACTCGTTTCTTTCTCTTTATCTTACAGATTATAATCAAAATCATTGGAATGTTATTAATCTAAATATATATAAAGAAAAGCTGACTGATTGATTGACTGATCTTTCAACGCACGGCTTAAACTACTGGACGCATCGAGCTGAAATTTGGCATTTTTAGCATTTGGCGGATTTTTAAAAATTCAACCTGTAAGGGGGTAAAATAAGTGTTTGAACGTATAGTCCACGCGGACGAAGTCGTGAGCATAAGCTAGCCGGAAATAGTTTTACTAAATTTTTTCGTTTAATTTACGAAGTTTTATACTTTGAAATGGTTATAATAAAAGAGAACCCCCAGCTGAGTTTGAAAATTGGGCAAAATAGGGGTTTAAAATTTGTGTAGTCCACGCGGACGAAGTCAGGCGAATAAGCAATTCGTCAACGTCCAGCCCTAAGTCTAGAAATCTGAATTCTAGAAAATCTAGAAAGCTGAAATGCACAAACGTTCCCTTTATAAGTACGCAATAATAAAGAGGATTCATATTTTTGCCAAGCGAAGTCGCGGGCAGTTGCCCTAATATTTAAAATTCTCGCTAAAAAAAGAACATCACTAGCCAGGAATAAAAGTACAAGTGAATTGTCTTGTATGATGTAACGCATGCGTTTATAGTAAATTGGATGATTGCATTAATGATCTACATTAACTGAATTTAGGAGTTTCAGTAATATTCCTACATAGGGAACTAGCGATTTTGCTGCTTTATTAAATTCGCTGTACTATGTCATCAGCAGCGTAACTTAGGGTCTTGTCAGACGTGCCATAACCATACCACGAACTGTTGCAAAAGATCGCCGAGCACAGAATTGTATAAAATCGCGAAGTTACATTCACATTGACATGTACCACATTTGCAGTCATGTTTCAACCACATCGCGGCCATAAACGCCGACCACAACTGCGACTATCCAGCCACTCTTAGTAATTTATGGCTACGTGACCGCAATTTCAGTCAATTATTCCGAAACCAATCGTACACGACCAATTCATGACCACTTTTCCGCTTGTGTGTGGTCCGTCTGAAAAGACATTGTTTTGTTGTTTAGCTTCTTGATGTAGGTACATATTTCGTTAATGACATTTTCTACTTATTTCTTTTTTAATATTTATCAGATTACTAAGCGTTTTAAAAATCTAAAAATCGAATCCTTATCGCTATCGTACAGATAATAATATATTTGAAACTTTATCGATTTTACTGTCAACAATTTGTCGATAAGACCACTTCAAATATGTGTGTTACCTATAGATCGTCCATAACCTACCTATTCACGATAGGAACATTACAGTACGCGGCCGAAAGTAATGTGCATCGACCTTTAGAAGGAGATAGCAGTTTTGTAGAGCGTTGTCCCTGTCGTTGAAACCGAACGTCATATAGGTATGAGTGACAGAGACAACGCTCTACAAAGCCGAAATCTCATTCTAAAGGCTGATGTACATTACTTTTGGCCGCGTACTGTAAATATGGATGATAACTACATACTAGTTAAATCAACTACTTTTTATCAAACGTCAAAACGCGCGCTTAGTATGGAAGCTTGTATGAAATATTCAGTGACGTTATACCTTGTGACGTAATTTGACTTACTTTTTTAGTTAAATCAATAATTTGAAGTGGTTAGCAAACTTAAAACTAACAGCAAATGTGGATTTTACGTATTTTTGAAAATCCTAATTACAACGAAATAATTTATTTTTGACCTAGGAATCGTCCCCATTGCACGGAAAAAATTAATCGATAGATACATGACAGATTCGCTCAGTAATAAATATATATATATATATATACGAACATCACCATTCACTACCAGTGGCGTGCACAGGGTTTGAAGCCAGGGTAAGCATTAGTTAGGTAGGAACCTGTTTACTGGCAGGTCATAATGAAAAATATGCATTGAGCTATTACAACTCGGGTAAGCAGTGCATTCATGCCTCTATGACCTGCACGCCACTGTTCACTACGCAGAGCTACTTATAATACAGGCGTAGGGCATAGTCGTAAAAAGAAAGAAATGATCGCAGTTGTCGATATAATCAATCGATAGAAACAATAAGGCCATCACTATTGGGGGAAAAATGTATTAAATTAAACTTCTTATCTTGCATGACGTAAGCGGTGCATTTATAAGGAATTGCACGGATTGGACAAAACTTGTGTCCTTCGAACTTATTTAGGATTCCCGCGCCCTTAATGAACTACTAGTTGATGCCCGCGACTTCGTCCGCGTGGAATTAGGTTCTTTAAAATACCGTGGGAACTCTTTGATTTTCCGGGATAAAAAGTAGCCTAAGTCACTCTCCAGGTCTTATACTATACCCATGCAAAAAATCACGTCAATACGTTGCTGCGTTGCGTCGTGATTGAAGGACACACCAATAAACCAACAAACAAACACACTTTCGCATTTATAATACGGGTAGTGATTGCACGGATTGGATAAAACTCGTGTCCTTCGAACTTATTTAGGATTCCCGAGCCCTTTCTAAGCTTATGCTCGCGACTTCGTCCGCGTGGTCCGCGTCCCCTTAGGGGTTGACTTTTCAAAAATCCTTTCTAAGCGGATGCCTACGTCGTAATAGCTATCTGCATGCCAAATTTCAGCCCGATCCGTCTAGTAGTTTGAGCTTTGCGTTGATAGATCAGTCAGTCAGTCAGCTTTTCCTTTTATAGATAAGGCCCATCCAACTGAATCTATAAGTTTTGTCTACGATTTATTTAATTCTTGTTTTCGATTTATCAGACTGGAGACACAGACCCAACGAGCTCTGAAGTGACAAGGCTGGTGCGACAACTGTGCGGGGCCGATCATATTGTAGGGTGAGTTTTTGAAGCGAATTATAGCTGGACTAGCTTATGCCCGCGACTTCGTCCGCGTGGACTACACAAATTTCAAACCCCTCTTTCACCCCCGTAGGGGTTGAATTTTCAAAAATCCTTTCTTAGTGGATGCCTACGTCATAATAGCTACCTGCATGCCAAATTTCAACTCGATCCGTCCATTAATTTGAGCTGTGCGTTGATAGATCAGTCAGTCAGTCAGCTTTTGCTTTTATATATATTTAGATTTATAATTTATATTTGGCCTCAAATCGTTTGTAATTGATTTCGTCTACGAGCTAGAGACCTGTGACACGCGGGCAGACAGATCGACAGACAGACAGCAGAGTGACATTTATAGGGCTCCGTTTTTTTATCCTTTGGGTACGGAACCTTAAAAACATCGCCGTCACAGGTCACACTAATGGATCTTACTTTAAACGTGTCTGGCAGAGGGTTGCCATGATACTAAGTGTCTGGCAATGCATAACGTGATTTCTAATACTACTCCGAAGAAAATTTTAAAAAAATAGACTTTTTAGGGTTCCGTACCTCAAAAGGAAAAACGGAACCCTTATACGACTTTGTTGTCTGTCTGTCTGTCTGTCAAGAAACCTACAGGGTACTTCCCGTTGACTTAGAATCATGAAATTTGGCAGGTAGGTGGGTCTTATAGCTGGCTTTAGGGGAATAATCTGAAAACCGTGAATTTAGGGTCAGATCACACAAAAAAATTAAATTGTGATCATGAACTAATAATAAGGTTTTTAATATTCGAAGTAAGGTAACTATATCGAGTGGGGTATCAAATGAAAGGGCTTTACCTGTGCATTGTAAAACAGATTTTTATTTATTTTTATGCATCATAGTTTTTGAATTATCGTGCAAAATGTCGAAAAAATACGACTGTAGTACGGAACCCTCAGTGTGCGAGCCTGACTCGCAGTTGGCCGGTTTTTTACTTTGACGTAAGATTTTTTACACCTTTATCTCCCAAAGCCACCATGATCAAAAAAAAACATCCAAATAAACGTTCCTCCCAGTGTTGGGGACAATAATACGCAGAGAAACTTTTAGCCACAGACCACCACCTATAGATGCCTAATAGCCGGACAGCCCCGATCGCCAAGCTTAGGCAGTTGCTTAGCATAAAAGTCGGCTCACGCCCGTACCCTCATTCCGCACATTGTCTTATGACTTTCGAGTCTACCAATCAAAACAAAGCATTCTCCCTTGTCCTCTGCCAACATTTTACGATTTTGTTTTCATGCAAAACCTTGTATATGCGTACCTACTCTTGGGGTTGAATTCTCTGCTACTTCTAGCTTTTATAAAATAACGAAGTTCTGGCACGCGCTGGCTCTCTCTCTGTACAGTCTGATACACAATCGACTTATCAAACTATGTGCCCTGCACATTGCCACTTCAGCTTCGCAACCCATTGAGCTATGTCGATTACTCTAGTTCTCATACGGACGTCGTATAATTTCTTGCAATAATATATGGTACAAAATTGTTCTCATCCCATTAATTACACCACACCCACATGATAAGCACCATAACGGGGTATTTCGCTGACTAATTACCCGATGGTGTCTGGTACGGGCCATGGTCAAATATGGTCTCGCGCTGGTCAAAACGAACGGCTGGTTACATTCATATTCGACCCACGTGGCGTTGTGATAAATAATAATATGACGTCATATTTTTAGGGTTCCGTAATTCAAAAGGAAAACCGGATCCCTTATAGGATTACTTTGTTGTCTGTCTGTCTGTCAAGAAACCTACAGGGTACTTCCTGTTGGCTTGGAATCATGAAATTTGGCAGGTAGGTAGGTCTTATAGCTGACATTAGGGGAAAAATCTGAAAACCGTGAATTTAGGGTTACATCACCTAAAAAAAAAACTAAATTGTGGCTTCGAAAATTTAAAATACTAATAATTAGTATTTTAAATTTTCGAAGTAAGATAACTATACCTACCAAGTGGGGTATCAAATAAAAGGGCTTTACCTGTGCATTGTAAAACATATTTTTATTTATTTTTATGCATCATAGTTTTTGAATTATCGTGCAAAATGTCAAAAAATACGACTGTACTACGGAACCCCCGGTACGCGAGCCTGACTCGAACTTGGCCGATTTTTTTTTTACTTTGTTTCACAAAAATATTTTATTAGATTTGTCGGCCTTGACAAAGTGGGCAGGCCTTTTATGTGATGCAATGATGAAGTCTAGGTTGGAGCGCGCTTGCCTAGAAGATGCTTTTTCACTCTTGCCTTGAAGGTACATTATACGTGGCTGATATCAGGAAGCTAAAAGGGAAAGATTTCCACTGCCCATGAAAGTTCGCAGCACCTCAGAAATCCTATTTTAAGAAAATTGTTTGTTTGCACTTGTTTTTTTTATGGGGGTATCTATATGATAGTTGCAACATCGCTGAAGGGAGTTGGTTTTACAATTCTTATCTAAATATTACATCATCATCATCATCATCATGATCAACCCATCGCCGGCTCATTACAGAGCACGGGTCTCCTCTCAGAGTGATAAGGGTTTTGGCATAGTCTACCACGCTGGCCATGTGCGGATTGGTAGACTTCACACACCTTGAGTCTTTATTATGGAGAACTCCCAGGCATGCAGGTTTCCTCACGATGATTTCCTTCACCGTTAGAGCAAGTGATATTTAATTAATTAAAACTCACATAATTCCGAAAAGTTAGAGGCGTGCCCGGGATTGAACCCCCTGACCACCGATTAGAAGGCGGACTTTCTAACCACTACGCTATCACAGCCTATAAATCTAAATATATAAAAGGAAAAGGTGACTGACTGACTGCCTGACTGATTTATCAACGATCAGTTCAAACTACTGGACGAATCGGACTGGGCATTCAGATAGCTATTATGACGTAGACATTCTCTAAGAAAGGATTTTTGGAAATTCAACCCCTAAGGGGGTATAATAGGGGTTTGTATAGTCCACGCCGATGAAGTCACGAGCATAAGCTAGTAAGTTATATATTTAAACGCAAACATTTCCAAATATTTGTTGTTTAGCAATCCAAAGTGATAACGTGATTGATAAATAATATTTATTGATTACAATTTATCACTGGACTTTAGGCCAGTGCGCAGTAGAACGCGGTAACTAGAAACCATGATGTACCTTTAACCTAAATACCTTCAAGGCAAGAGCGGATAGCCATCTTGTAGGCAAGCGCGCAGCAACCAAGACCTCATCATTGTTTTGAGGGTTCCGTACCCAAAGAGTTCCCACGGGACCCTATTACTGAGCCTCCGCTGTGCGTCCATCTGCTTATGCACAGCGGGCTGTAGGTATCTGGTACCGTAATAGGTAGCGGGTTGAAATTTTCACATGGTGTGTATTTCTATTGCCGCTATAACAACAAATAACAAAAATTTCATAATAGTCGTACATTTAAATACAACTAGCTTATGCTCGCGACTTCGTCCGCGTGGACCACACAAATTTCAATCCCCTATTTCAACCCCTTAGGGGTTGAATTTTCAAAAATCTTTTCTTAGCGGATGCCTACGTCATATTAGCTATCTGCATGCCAAATTTCAGCTCGATCCGTCCAGGAGTACTGGTGGTGGTTTCCCAATTCTCAAAGGTGTGTGAAGTCTGCCAATACCCACTTGACCAGCGTGGTAGACTATGGCCAAAACCCTTTTCACTCTGAGAGGAGACCCGTGCTCTGTAATGAGTCGGTCATAGGTTGATCATGATAAAGACAGCATGATGAGCCTCTAAAGACTATGTAAGACTCAAGTCTTTACCACCCGTTCGGAAAGTAGATTCTACTGAGTAGGCCGATTGACTGGTTTTCTTTCTCTTGCGTGTGAATCCCAACGTTCAGTGGTTATACTGCCCTATCATATCAGGTCATGTTCGATGAGTAGAACAATTAATAGATAACTCTCAAGTGTTTTTCCACGTCGCGATATTTTCCAAATAATATAGATAAAAGGGGCTGACGCGGATTCCTAGAATTGTTTTGTAGTCAGTTCCAATACAATATAATATTACTAGCTCATGACCGCGACTTCGTCCGCGTGGACTACACAAATTTCTAACTCCCATTTTACCCCCTTATAAACAAACAAACAAACCAACGATCAAACACACTTTTGCATATTTTGTAAAATACGGGTAGTGATAATATTTTTCTCTTTACTTTTAAGACATTGCTTCTTGCCAAATTTTATGATTCTAGGTTAACGGGAAGTACCCTGTAGGTTTTGATTGTCTTGTCTTGACGGACACGACGGACGGACGAAGTGATCCTATAAGGGTTTCTTTTTTCCTTTTAAGGCACGGAACCATAAAAACCAATAAAATAAAAAGAACTAAAAATGGTTACCCTAATGGTACTACCGCGTACCATCCCTCACTTATCTGTTTATCTGCATGTACATCCGTGTTCGTGTTCCGTGCTAACCCGCCAAGGTCAAGGACGTAGGGGTAGATTATGGCGCGTCTGGATCTATAAATATATGATGGGGATGCTTTAAGGGGTGATTTAATGGTATTGTTTGTACGTGATAAATGCTTAATGGCTGGCTTAAGGCTTTTTGATGACTATGAAGTCATGCTCTTGTAGTACATTTTTCTACATCCATACTAATGCGAAAGTGCGTGTCTGTCTGTCTGTCATCATTACCTTTTAACGGCCCATCCGTTTAACCAATATTGATTTTGCTTCTTAGCTTACATCTTGGAATCGGGCTACGTATATCAAGTATATAAGCCTCGCACCAGTCCAGGCCAGAAATTTGGAAATTGTTAAATTCCAAACCCCTGCCGGGAATCAAACCCGGGACCTCCCACTAACAAGACCACAGCGTTTACTTACAACTGCGCCAGGGAGGTTGTTGTTGTACTTCCCGTTGACCTAGAATCATGAAATTTTGCAGGTAGATCTTATAGCACATGTAAGGGGAAAATCAGAAAACTGTGAATTTATGGTTACATTACGAAAAAAATTAAAATGTGTTCATGAACAATATATTCAACTTTCAAAGTAAAGTGAGATTACTATACCGAGTGGGATATCATATTAAAGGACTTTGCCTGGTCTAGTAAAATCTTTACTAGACGGTAGCGCTTTATTGCTACAGTTATATATACTATTTAACGCTACAGTCTGTCAATCATAAACAAAACACAAGTTTAACGCCAGTTTAAACAGCGCAGCACCTGAAGTTTTCCTAAAAAGATTTTTGTGTTTTCAATCCTTGCAGAATTTTCACAGCAATCGCACAGTCCCATCTTTTTAGTGCCGTTCTCAGAAAACATACGGTCTTATTACGGTCGGTTTTTTCCGCGTTATCTAAGTCTAATCTTGTTTGGGATGAATGCAATAAAGCCGTCGCTTCAGCTGAACTAAAGCTATGATTTCGAACCACGCTGCACGCAGCAGCGCGACCGCAACAGTGCCGTCACCAGCTGTCAAAGTCCTGTAGCGGAACATTGCTGCCTATCTCGGACTGTAATGTCGTATAAGCCCAATAGAGATTGTATGGGGACCAGTAGGGCGATTGTCTAAAACCTGCATCAATCATTATTACAATCTCAATTGTTCTGATTGGCTGAATTTGTGCGATTCTTGTTGCAACAATGCATTGTGGCCAATAGTGAGCGAGCATTAACCAATCAGAGATGATTGCGATCGTGACATTGTAGCTGTCAAACAACAGTAGGGCGATTGTCTAAAACCTGCATCAATCATTATTACAATCTCAATTGTTCTGATTGGCTGAATTTGTGCTATTCTTGTTGCAACAATGCATTGTGGCCAATAGTGAGCGAGCATTAACCAATCAGAGATGATTGCGATCGTGACATTGTAGCTGTCAAACAACCGCGGTAGGGCCGCCGCGGTAGGGCCCCTGTTGTGCCGCGACAGGACTTTGACAGCTGGTGACAGCACTGTTGCGGTCGCGCTGCTGCGTGCAGCGTGGTTCGGAATCATACCTTAATGCACATGGGATCAACGCGACGCGACGCGAGGTCGCTTCAATCTAAAACACATTGCACAAATCAGCGCTTCCTATTGCTTATTAGCTAGATTAACTTGTTTTTATTTTCAGTATGGTTCTAGAATTATACATATCTCACAGCCGGTTTTACTCACGTGTTTAGTCGACGTAAGCCCGACTAGTTTCGAAACCCGAAAGAGGTTTAATTTTTATCAATTTATTAAATTTTGTAATTTCGGCACTAGAATCAGCAACATTTTCCCTACGGTGTAATATTTCATTGGCACGTTTTTATCACAAAATGTAACTCCACCCCTATGACAAATGTGTTTTTCATGTCTTTCGCCGTTCCAGTCTAGACTGCCCGCCCTTCAGAGTTTGTCCCTCCCATGCCCCGTGACGTGACTCCCGTGTGACCATGACGCAAGATATATTTTTAATGTGTTGAATAATGAATTAATTTCGATAAAACTGAATTACTCTTTCTTCTACTATTCTTTAGAGAGCCTTTGTTATTCAAATTAATTTATATGTATGTCGCATATTTGTTTCTAAAGGTGAACACACACTTATCCGAGCCGAACGAATCGAAGTCAAGGAGGCCTCGCACACATATCCGCACCAGAAGAATCGACTCAAATTAGAATCACTCATTCTTTAAAACAATGAAGAATAGTAATAGCGTTTCTCTGTTGTACGCAACTGATAGAATGCGAGCGCATCGGTCGAGTCGACTGCATAAACCGCGCCGAATTTGATGACGTCATCCGAGTTCGTCTTGGATTTCTGGGTTTCTTGCCGATTTAGACGATTCGACGCGGAGAAGTGTGCGAGGTTTCATGAGATTTCATATACAGAATTCTAAAATTCGTTTCGTTCGACTCGTTCGACGCGTTCGGCTCGGATAAGTGTGCGTTCACCTTTAATGTACTTTTCGACATGAACAAGCTTCATCATCATCTCAGCCTATCGTTGGCCCACTACTGAATACGGGTCTCAGATAGCCCACCATGCTGGTCAAGAGCGAGCAGATTTTAAACATCTTTGGAAACATTATGGAAAATTCTCAGTCATGCAGGTTCCCTCAAGAAGTATTCCTTCACCATCAAAGCAAGTAATTTTTAACTACTTATAATGCAAATAACTCCGAAAAGTTAGAAAGGAAATGTGCGAACTCTGACCTCCACGAAATCCAGGAGCCTTACCATAAGACTAGATCACCGCTTCAGATTAGCTTCGTAGATAGCAAAGTACAGTACCCGGCCGATCGGCCTTTAGATTGACATTTCGGCTTTGTAGAGCGTCGTCTCTGTCACTCATACCTATATGACTTTTTGTCGGTCTCAACGACAGAGACAGTGCTCTACAAATCTGCTATCTCCTTCTAAAGGTTGATTTACATTACTTTCGGCCGCGTACTGCAATGTTCGATGATGCGTCAACACATTCGAATTTCCTTGAGACATACCCTTACATGCTCACGGAGATGCATTAAGATTCTGTTTTAACTAAGCATTTTTATCCAAATGCAGGCTTAGAAAGGAGCGTATGGTGGGAGCTAAGAACGCCCAACTACTGTGCGTCAACGCAGGCAGCCCTAGACCACCCAGCACTCCTCAGCTATTACGGGTAAATATGGTGTACTAGATTTTTTTTCTTGAATGTTGAGGACTTGGTCTAGAATCCAGATCTTTGACTTGATATGAATTTGATCTAATTGAATGTACATTCCAATCCAAAAAGTTATACGCTCACGTCCATTTTCAATATTCAATCTACCTTTATTTTCTTTTTCTTGTTTCGTGTGCAATATATCAATCTATATTATATCTTTAATCAGTAGATAAATTATTTAGCACTGTTGTTATTTGTCAAAAAGACCATAATATATTTGGCAAATAACAATGTTGCTCAGTAGCTTATCTACAGATTACAGGTATATTGAAAACGAAAGTTTTTTTATAAAATCAACACAACACAACGTGTTTTTGGTGAAAAAAATAGACATCCTGTAAATTTTATCTTGGAGGAATTCTTGTATGAGACTAGGTACCCACAAAATTTTTATTTTTTACTTAGATATTAGAAGAAACCATCCAAAAAAAGACGCCAAAACCCCTATTCCCGAAGCAAAAGATATCAGTAAAGGACGCTGAAAAGTACCGCATGAGCTTCAACATTCCGGAGCAAGTTACAGACGCTCTGTTCCAGTATCGGACCAAATTTGTGCAGCACATGCTAACCAGCCCGATGTACGCCAATAGCGCTGTTGGCAAACCCTGGGAGAAGATTGGCAGGTGAGGAACTACCCAGGGATCCATTCATCTGCATCCATTAACAGAATGATGGAAACCCTTTTTTTCCTTCATCAGCTTGCCAATCGTGTTTAAAAAAGCAATGATGAAATCTAGGTTGGATCGCGCTTGCCTAGACGATGCCTATTCATTCTTGCGCTGAAGACAGTCACAGAAATATTGAGCAAAAGCGATTCGTGCGAGTGGATTGCAATTCGACCACATTTGGTGGGCAGATCCTGAGTGAACTGGAGTGAGGGAACTCTTGGTCTGATCCTGAATCGACGATATGTCAAATATTAGGCTATGGTTACGTATAATCAAAGTTTTCTTTAGGGTTACTTTAGGGCTACCTGCATTAAATGTACTAACATTAATTGACGACGGCCAGTGACGTCGAAGATTCGGTGTTTTTCAGAAGTTCCCTAACTGTCGTGAACTATGGCAGAACACAAACACACACTGCTTGATTGATACAGCAATTTTGTTTGCAGTGTGTCGGAGAAAATAATAGACGACCTACTCCTGAAGTGCGCCAAAGAACTGGAGCTGCAGCACATTGTGAAACAGATGTACAAGAACGAGACATGTTAATTTTTATATAGCTTATTTTAACTTTTTGTGGACTTACAGTATTTTGAATGAACTTCAATAAAATTCTCAACTGTTTCAAACATAGTTTTATTTTAACACAAGAAATAAAATACACATAGTGAATAGTTCAAAAATATGTTACTGTTATTTGTTTAAAATGCACCTCATATTGGGCATGTGACTTCAGTCTTTCAGAGGAATGATAAAACAGTCCAAGCGGCAGCCGAAAAATTTGAGAATTCCAGAAAGGCTGAAATTTTGTCATCATGATGACAATGAAGAAATCTTAGCACAACCGGCTATCGCGCAGAGGAGTTTTTTGTTCACTCACTTAGGTCATAAGCTGAAAAGATAAAACCAACGCCATAATATAGGGCTTTGATATTTTAATCACTCACTTGTTTCGGATTTTGCTAAGTCAACCACAGCACCGCGTCACAAAAACACTACTTATTTTTAAAATTCAGCCTTTTAGGAGTTTTCAGGTTTTTTTACCACCGCTACCCTAAAATGACACGTGACTTAACCGCTTATCTAATACAACAAAACAATATTTTCTTTAAATAAGGCACTTACAACATAAGACTAGGTTAATTCAACTGGTAACGTTTCTCCCGTCTTCACGAGTCTGAACAAAGTAATACTAGTACTATGAGTACTATGAGTACTAGTATTACTTAGTATGAGTACTGGTACTATGAGTAGTTCTATGAGCACTACACATACTTTTAAGTTTCAACACACGAATCATGACTTGACCAACTACATTGTTTGTTGAAACTACGTCTCCACCTTTGAACAAGTCTTTCAACACATTTTATATTTGACACAAACTGCTGCGTAATAATCACACCTCATCATCCTTGTTTAAAGTCAAACGGAATGAATTCAAAACTTCTCCAAATTTAGTTCTTTGTCGTTTCAATGTATCATTTTTCTCCATTTTTGGATGTTTTTCTATACTCTCAGTACTGGAAGTATCGGTTTGGTATGCTTCCTCTGGTGTGGGCGGGTTCGATTTCATTAATCTAGCTTTCATTGGTTTTGGACCCCCTGTTGCGAAAATTGACTCTAATTTCGATTTCAAATCTTCTCTACTTAAACTTGGTTCTTCATCGTCTGTATCATCTATAGGCGTTTTGTTATTATTGTCTTCCATATGAATATGGCGCAGATTTTGCGCATTTACGCCTAGCATGATTTCTTTCTTCAAATCTAGCCACATCGCAGGACGTTCTGGGATTTTATTATCGTCTGTATTGTCTACTACATTGCCCACTGAATTTGATCTTTTTATAGGCTCTTCATCATTGCCTGCCATTTTAGTTTGAAATAAATTTTCTAATTTCGACATGAAATTCATTTGCTTATCACTCCCAAACACCATTGTACCATCATCGTGGGAATTGTTCGACATAATGCTTTCTCTCTTATTTATTTCTTCTGGTTCAATAATTTTGTTTGTTGATGGCATTGCTGACATTGTGTAGGATTTTTTGAAACCAGGACTCGCGAAGTAACTTTCATCTAAAGGTGGTGGCGTTGGTATGTTTGGAATGTCTGCATCCTCCTTAAAATCTTCCATAGACTCATTAAGTGCTGTTTTGTCTATAGTGTCTGAGTAACCAGACTCATCCGTACGTGAATCACTGTCATTGAAGGCAGTGACTTCTTCGTCCATATTAACATCACTATCTTTACGTTCGGCTTCTTCTTTATCGATTCTTTCCTCTTCCTCGTTCAGTTTCGGTAAATCTTCTCTATGTACTTGAACTATAACATCATATTTAGATAATACTTGAATACCCATAGACGCTTCTGATCCGGCATCAGATAATTCACTTAAAGATTTTCTGTGCGTATCGTTTTCTTGTTCTTCAGTTTCGTTTTCCTTTTGTTCTTTTAAACTGATCAATTCTCCGTACGAATCTTCTTCAGCTTGTAACACTTGATCGAGCAGATCTATGATTTTGGCTTCTTTTTCTCCGTTGTCCTCTACGTATGCATGTTGTATTATTTTCTGTTCGACTACGATTGGTTGTTCTTTTATTATATCTTCTTGTGAATCGATTTCTATTATCTTATCATCTTGCAATGCTTGATTTACCTCAGTACTACGCTTGATAGTACCAGGAGGGGTCGGCGATACGACGTATATTTGTACTGGTGCCTTTCCGTTAACAATTGTTTTCGACGCATTTATGCTGTCTTCCAAATTTTCTTCGTGTCTCTGTTTGTAGCAGCATACACAGAATATATACACTGGTATAGCTGCAAAAGCAATATAGTCAAATTGACACTAGTGTTTATAGACTTTATCAAAAGTGTTTCTGAAAGTCATAAATACTTACCAATAGCAATCCATATGAGAACTCGTACCCAGGTCTCCACTTTTATGAGGACCATCAAGTTAATATTGACGTATATACTCAAGCAAGGGATGATTGGCACCAGAGGAGTCTGCAAAAAAAACCTTCGGTTATTTTTTTTTCAATGTACGTGACATAAACACTGCTAAATCGAACAGATAATATTATGTCAGAACGTAATAATACTTATTGGAAAGGTGTGTAAAAATAATTTATCGACGTGCATTTTGTTTTCTACGTGTAGCATTTTAGTGATGGATTGCTCATAATAATTTTTTTTTTAAATATAAAAATGGTGAACAAACTCTCAGGCGGGTAACCTGATGTTAAAGGATTTCCGCCGCCCATGAACATTTGCAGTACCAGAGGAACCACCAATGCGTTGCCGGCCTTTCAGGAATTTGTTGATTCGCCCCTTGAATAACCCCATGTTGTAATATTTTGTCAGTTGCAATTCCTCCCGATTGAAATCTTTATCAGCTTGTTTTGTTTTCTGATCTTCCTCATCTACTCGCTTTCCGCCACCACTCCAAAATACGTCTGTGTCAGCGGCCACTGGTTCTGCGACAGGCATGTTCTCACTGTCACTTCAACTTGCTAATACTTTGGAATACTGTTGTTCTTGGTTCTCAGATTTCTATGCACGAGCGACAGCTATGCTCTGCCCACTTTCACTTCAACTTACTAATGCTTTACTAATATTTTGGGATACGTTTGTTGTTCTTTGGTTTTCTACTACAGATTTTTTTGAATAAAATACTATAGCAGTTATATCTAAAGTATGTATAAACGAGTGCAAATCTTGTATCTACCTTGAAAGTGAGCTCCTCCTTCACTTGAGGCTGCAGCGTCATAACGACCAGGAGGCCGAGGGCCACCGCGTGGAGTACGGACACGTACACCAGCGGCTCCGCTGCGTGGTTGGTCACTATTGCCGACGTGAAGCACGTGCATACTGAAGAGGCAACAACACACTTTTTAGTTTTTGTTCCAGTACGATGCCGTGAAGGGGCACGGGTTTAATAAAAACTACCATACCCCTTCCAGGTTAGCCCGCTTCCATGGTGAAATTTCAGTCAAGGGCTAACTTGTGTCTGAATAAAAAATGAAAAAATCAATCAGTACCTACCCTTCTCATATCGGTACCCTTATTATAAATGCGAAAGTGTGTTTGTTTGTTGGTTTGTCCTTCAACCACGTCGCAACGGAGCAACGGATCGACGTGATTTTTTGCATGGGTATAGTTAAAGACCTGGAGAGTGACATAGGCGAGACATATTTTATTCCGGAAAATTGAAGAGATCCCACGGGATTTTCAAAAACCTAAATCCACGCGGACAAAGTCGCGGGCAACTGCTTGTTGAAATGAGATTCAGCAAATTATACCAAAGTTACCCGCTACCACAGTAGGCAGCGCCGTCCGAATATATTCTGTGAATGTAATGTCAAAGACGTTTTTTGTTTCTCTATATAAAAAAAGTTTTGTTAGAAAGTTTATGAGCAAATTAAAGATTAATACTTTCTCCCCGGGTTTTTCTTGTTATAATAGTGAACACTGCTAGTCATCTATATGGAGCACAAGGAAAATATCAGCTTACCAAATAATACAAGCGAGATGTTGATGATGCAAGAAGTGTTCCTGTTCGCCGCTCGCTCGCCGAGGCCCAGCATTTGCTTCGCGAGCGCTGTGCCGGGAGGGGGCGCCTCCGAGCGATATCTACAAACACATGATAGAGATTAGATAACACAGGTGCACTTTTTATTCCTTCACTCACATTATCCCATGGGACAGAGATCTGACACCACCGGAGAAAAATTCGGCACAGGACCGATGGCTTTACGTGCTCTTTTTTTGCTATGGTATCGTGGTATGGTCTTCTCTTTGAAATTTGTTTTTGCTATGGGATGTCTCGAGTGGGATGTCACCATAAAGAGGAGAATATTCTCAGTTCATAATATAAAATTTAATAAGTACCAATGTTAACATAATATTATTATACCTTCATCATCATGATCAACCTATTACCGGCCCACAGCTGAGCCCGGTCTCCTCTCAGAGTGAGAACGGTTTAGGGCATAGTCCGCCACGCTGGCCTGATGCGGATTGGCAGACTTCACACACCTTTGAGAACATGGAGAACTCTCAGGCATGCAGGTTTCCTCACGATGTTTTCCTTCACCGTTAAAGCAAGTGCGATATTTAATTGTTTTTAAAAACGCACATAACTCTGAAAAGTTAGTGCTGCGTGCCCGGGATCTAACCCCCGACCTCCCGAAAAGAAGGCGGACGTCTTAACCACTAGGCTATTACTGCTATTATTTACCATTTGTACTTATTACCTTAGTATTATAACGCAGGCCGCAACAATGGTGTAAGACACCAATGTCCCGATGCACATCATAAGTATCAACTCATTTAGCTCCAAGATGGCTGCCAGGAGAGCTGCGAACATTAATATTGAGTTAGAAAAAACCTTTCAATTATGTCGATCATCATCATCATCAGCCTAACGCTGGGCCACTACTGAAGGACGGAAACGTTTAAGTGCGGAAACTAGCCCAGAGCGAAGAAAGAAGTGATGATGCAGTCTAATATGGAAGGGGGTAACTTGGAAGGTATGGCAGTTTTATTAAACCCATACCCCTGATCGGTTTCTATGCGTAAATACTAACTAGCCACGGCCGAAGCCTCTCACCAGACAAATGTTATTTTACAATAGGTACCTATAACAACAGCAGACAGGATGGTAGCGATGGCAGGCGACTTGCGTGCGACGGTGACCCTCGCCAGCCAGTGGAACAGCAGGCCATCCGACGCCATCGCGTACAGCAGACGAGTCAGTGGGAACATGCCGCCGTACAAACTGGAACAGTCAAACAAACAAGGAATATATCCTCAATAGCTCAACGGTTAAAGGTGCGGACTGAAATTCGAAAGGTCGCCGGTTCATACCCCTCCCGTTGCACTATTGTCGTACCTACTCCTAGCACAAGCTTCACCACGATTAATTGGAGAGGAAAAGGGAATGTTAGGGCCATCCATGGCTAATATTCTTTTAAAAAAATGTTTAGTTGAAGTAGGTAGGTACCAACAGGGGTACCAGCCAGGTAATGAAATGAAATGATTTTGAAATGAAATGATTTATTTGTTTTAAAAGGTCTTTTTAAAATTGTGCCAGCCCCCCTAGCATGGGCAGGAGACAAAAATTGTATCCCCCAATTATATCCACTGACGAGGGATAAAATTTACTTGTCCACCTCTCAAAGCACGGCAACAGGGGAGAGGAGAAGTTTATCCCTAAATCGGGGACAATTTTATCCTCGACATTAGACGTGGGTTTAAGTTTATTCTCATAGAACTTAAAAAATCAAAACATGTCTCGCGGTACCTGTTGGGTTTAGGTTATGTTTGGGTTGTGTTTGGGTTATGTTTGGGTTATGTTTGTGTTATGTTTGGGTTGTGTTTGGGTTATGTTTGGAATATGGTTGGGAACCCCAACATAAACCCAACATAGGTCCCAAATACCAATTACCATTAACCCAATAAAGGTACCTAAAGGAAAAGATCCAAAAACCGAAAAGTCCCCCGTTTTATTCACTGTGGATAATTATATCCACCCGTGAGCCCATGCTCGGAGAGTGGATAAAGCTGTCGGAGGGGATAAAGATTTTATCCTTTCCCCGGGGAGAAAATTATAGCCCCGCCCATGCTAACCCTGCAGGGACCCTGAAGTAAGTTTGCAAACCCTGTATCTCAGGGTCCCCGCTCTCCCTCCTCCATCATTAACGACGCGAAAAAATTCACGCCATCTTTTAAAAATCTACCTAATTGATCCATACACATGTCTCGTCTCAGTTCCACTAAGATAGAAAACCTAGCTAGGCTATCAGTGTTATCACTGCTTTATATGATCAAAATGAAGAAGATGAAGAATTACCTGGCAGTGATGCCCAGGATGGCGCCCACGGTGACGAGCCAGCGCGCCCACTCCCAGCCCACGAAACTGAACGAGGTTGCCACGGACGCCACGTTCTCCTGGAAGTTTTTTTATTGCATGATAGGCTTGGGCTTGACGACAATCACGCTTTAAAGAAAGCCATGATGAGGTCTAAGTTGGAGTGCGCTTGCTTGAACGCTTGAAGATGCCTATTTACTCTTGCCTTGAAGGTACCTAAATTATACATCTACGCGTCGCAACCAACACGGCCGTATCACGTTGAGCAATAATTTTATAACAACGGCTTCTGTTGGGGGGTTTACCTTATCTCTAGAGGAAAAAAGGAACTCTTAAAATCTTATATGATCACTTCGTGTCTGTCTGTCAAGACCCGGCAAGGGAATCAAAACCTATAAATTGCTTCCCTGGAGTAGAAAATAATATGTCCTATAGCACAAGTAGGTAAAGGATGTGGTAAAGGGAAAATCTGAAAACCGTGTATTTCTGGATACAGTCAGACCTCCACTAGGTGGACGGCAGCATCCAATGGGAATCCAAGGAGCCGCTGGATTCAGGGGGCGCGAGATTGTAGCGTTGAAAGTCCTTACAAGTGACCTATGTCCAGCAGTGGACGTCTATGGTTCTATGATGATGAAAGTAGCGAGTGTTTTACCTGCAGATAGTACGGCATCATCATAGTGACGACGGTAGCGACGCCAGCGTACGCCACAAACACTATAATTTGCGTGCTCATTATAGCCAATGGTATGGCTCGCCGTGGATCCCGCACCTGAAACCGCCAACAAGCTGCTTTGAGTTTCAAAATCCGGTATTTGACAACTAGTCAAATCAGTAACTTTTGATCAAACGTCAAAACGCGCGCTCAGTATGCGAGATTCTATGAAATACCGCCTACCTGTATGTGACGTCACAATTATTTGAAATCCGTAGTAGTAGACCGCAGCTCCCTTCAGCATTCCCCAGACGCCACGAGGGAAGAACCTTTCTCTTCTCTCTCTCTGGCACATCAGCCTCTGGTATAAGTAGTTTATCTCTTTACCAGTAAAATTGATGCTGTCAAAACCCACGAATCCGTAGAAGCAGACCGTAGCTTCCTTCAGCATTCCCCAGACGCTATAAGGTAAGAACCTTTCATTCTCTCTCTTGTCTCTCTGGCACATGTACTCTAGAAACATACCTTTTCACCAGTAGAGCCGATGTTGTTGACACCCACAATTCACAAACCCTTAAAGGCATAACATGGCATCCTTTGGCATGCCCTACACTCTATAAAAGAAGAAAATTCCACCGCCTTCTTCCCTAGTAACCCTAGTACATTTGCATCTGAGAACTTACCTCTTCGCCAGTGGAATTGATGCTGTCAAAGCCCACAAATCCGTAGAAGCAGACCGCGGCTCCCTTCAGCATCCCCCAGACTCCGTAAGGAAAGAATCCTCCCACTCCACGATTTTCAGGAACTTCTGCCTCTGGTATACTCCAATTGCTGAGATCAGCTGAAAAGGATGATGAATCTTTTGGGTAAAACTAAAATCTTTTAGGTATTCCGGTTAAAACTAAGAAGATCAAATCCTAATTATTTTAACATGTGGTCAACGCCGTTTGTCGGTCTAGTTGTATGGCAGCAATATAAGTAAAATGTGTTAGGATGGTGTTAGGACGTTATTGTTAACACGAGCTATAGGAGTTATTAACTTGGAACCTTTTTGTCATGGATTATTTGAGGTAGGTATCCCTATAGTAAGTTTAGCCGCAATGTCTTGCAATTGGGCTTAGGATACTATTTTTAAAATATTATTTTAAATAAGGCAACTTAATCCAAGGAAATTATCAAAAATTTAGTACGTTCAAATTTCCTTCCTACAACAGTTCTTTGTTGAAATCGGTAGTGACTAGTACTTAATTATTAGGTACTAATCAACTTTATATTTTGGGCATGCGTGAATGATGAAATTACACGTATTTCCATACGTTATTTTACGTAACTTGATTGAAAGCCAAGGAAATTATCAAAAATAGTACTTTCGTTTAAAACATTCTACACTCTTTGTTGAAATCCGTAGTAATGACTAAGTAATTAAGTACTAAACTTTACCTGTTTGGGGATGCATAAATGATGAGCTTACACGTATTTTTTTACAGTTTTAAATGATTTTGATGTCCGCAAACAGATAGTTTCACAGGCAATGAAAAAAGATAATTTGTAAAAATATCAAATCGTTGACAATCAAAAATGAGGGTAGTTACAAAAGTTTCTCGTATGAATTGACATCGTAAACAGATTAAAAATTGTATCAATAATATTATTTTTATATCAATTTTAGTTAAATTTTAATTAAAATGCTATAAATGCAAGTCTCGCGACTTCATTCACATAGCACTCGAAGATATATATCTTTAGGTAACTATCAGTGACAGAATTTTCAGAATATTCAGACTTATAATTTTTTTCATTTTAGAGTTCCGCCGTGCCCGAAGGGTGCCAACCGGAGGAAGCAAATCGCTTCGTAAGTGTTCGTGGAATTTCAACTACCTACGTACTTACAGCCTACAGGTGCAGATTTTGACGATGTCTTGCGGTGCGATAGTATAAAGGTGAAGGAGGCAGTTCGATCCAGGTAAATATTACTTGCTTTAACGGTGAAGGAAAACATCATCCGTTAAGTAGTAGATTAATAATGGTCGTTGTAAATAATTTTTTTTTTAAATTTTAAGTATAATTATTGTTAATAGGTATAAGATAGATTAGAGTACACTGTCGCATTAGGACTCCCCTGTAAGGACTGTGCACATTATGGTATAATAATAAATAATAATAATAATAAATAATAATCATGAGGAAACCTGCATGCCTTAGAGTTCTCCATAGTGCTCTCAAAAGTGTGTGTAGTCAGCCAATCCTTGGCCAGTGTGGTGGGTGAACCGTGCTCAGTAGTGAGCTGGTGATGGGGTGTTGATGATGACGTACCTTTGAACGCGCCCGCGAGGATGACGAACACGATGACCAGCAGGTTGAGGCCGGTGAACACGTTGTTCACCATCGACGACTCGCGCACTCCACACGCCAGCAGTACTGGACAAGTGAAGTACATAATTTAAAAAACCTTCAAAAAACCCCCTATTGCGGTCGCTATCCCCTATCAGGTCTGGTGTTACTTGACAATATATTTTTTTACATTTCAAAATGTTGCCATACTACCGCCAAATTGGATTTATTTTTCAAAAATATTAATAGCCAGTGTCATTCGGGATGATGTAAGGATTCTACCGATACGAACGATCGATGCGAACCAGCGCGACAAGGAGTTGTTCATCATGGAGTTCACGTACATGCCGAGACCGCAGGCCACGCTGGCTCTACCATTCGTTTCGGAAAGCAGATCTACTGAGAAGAGCGGGTAACTTACATACCCCCTAAGAACATGACGATGAGGAAGGAGAAGAAGTCGAAGTGCGGAGAGAGATGCGCGGAGGCGATGGGGGCGACCGACGCGAACCAGAGCGACATCGAGCTGTTGGTCATGGAGTCCACGTACATGCTGAGACCGCGGGCCACGCTGGCCGTACCTGAAACAAAAATATTCAAAGATTCAAAGATTCAAAGATTCTTTATTTGCGGAAACATTTTACAACGAGATGTTATTACATAAAATTGTCCAGTAGAAATGTTTCGCCTTAAATATTAGGCATGTAAAACAATTAGTAAACCTAGTAAAACAATAACTATAAGTAATTTGACGCACGTTGTCTTTGTCTATGTTAAAATTCAAAATTTAAAAATGTCTAAGTTGAAAAAAATTCGTTAATGTTATATAATGTCTTGTCTATTAAAAAATCATGCAATTTATTCTTAAATTTATTTATATTATTACATTTTCTTATCTCCCCTGGTATCTTATTATATATCTTTACCGCCATGACACAAACACTTTTGTTAAGGAATGAGGTTTTGTGAGTGGGAAACCGAAATCTGTCTTTACAGCGTTCTCGGTTAATTCGAACAAACAAATTTTCGTTATTTCTTAAAAATAGAGCGAGTTCGAATATATATAGCGATGATACAGTGAGAACATTGAGTTTTTTAAAGTAAGGCTTGCAATATAATACTTATAACTAGCTAGGTATATATTATGTCGTGATATACTCGCTTCTTAATAGGGAGGTCGTGGGTTCGAGCCTAATCTAAGCCTCGAACTTACGTGTTCCAGTACGAGGCCGAGTAGAAACCAAAGTGAGTTTAATAAAACTGCCATACCCCTTTCCAGGCTAGCCCGCTTCCATCTTAGACTGCATGATCACTTATCACCAAATTGCAGTCAAGGGCTAACCTACATGATGAGGGTTATTCAAAGAGCGGTCCAACAAATTCCTGAAAGGCCCGCACGGCGGTTCCTCTGGTGCTGCAAATGGCGGTGGTAATCAATTAACATTAGTTAACTTAAGATCAGGTGACACGCCTGCTCGTTTGTTTGCTATTTTTACTTTAAAAAACTTGTAGGTACTTATCTGAATTTTTTTTAAAACTTTTCGGAGTTAAAATTTGACTATACTTAGGTAAGTAGTTGTTACAATAGAAGGTTTACCAAATATCGCCTCAAAGATCATGTTCCAGCCGATGATGAAGGCCACGAACTCGCCCACGGTCACGTATGTGTAGATGTACGCAGACCCAGCCTTGGGCACGCGTGACCCAAACTCCGCGTAGCAAATGCCTGGAAAAAATGAAACTTTTTTAACGAATTGAAAATTCGGCCAAGACGTTTCGTACTATCTCGAAACAACACTATTTAATTTGCAAGGCGGCCATTTTGAATTTTTTGTTATTTGTTCGGCAATAGAAATATAGATTCTGTGAAAATTTTAACACTACCTGTCACGGTTCATGAGATACACCATGCTGACAGACAGACAAATAGAAGGACGGACAGATGGACGGACAGACGGGTGAACAGACGGACGGACAGCGGAGGCTTAGTACCTAATAGGGTTCCGTTACGTTGGCAGGGTGTGATTTTACAGGAAGTTTGGACGAAACTTTTTAGGAAAACTGAATCTGAATTCTGGAGAGTTAAGAATTTCCCATCTTGGGTCCATATTAATTATCTCTATACATAAACATGCAGGAATTTTAGATAAAATGTGCAAAGATAAGATTGTTTTGTAATTATTATACCACACTAGCCGATATCTGATAATTCAGTATTTTTATTACTTATCTACAGGTGTTATGGATACAGTCCTTTACACTGAAATAATTACAAGTATACGCTGAATATGCCATACAAAATTACAGTTATTTTTTGTGCCGATTCGAAGAGCCTCCATTAAGCGTAGGTACCTTTTTTTGCTGTACGAGGGAAAAATTCTCATGGACATCCGAATCGAATAGTGTCAGACTCCTACCCAGAGGCGGATTGTCACTAAGGCAAACTAGGAATGTGCCTAGGGGCGCGAGACTACGAAGGGCCGCGTGCGATCATGTAGAGTTGGATTAGCGAGTCTGCGCTTCAGATATCTTCGTTTCTATCCAAAATCATGGAGTGACCACCTCTCCTTTAATATAGCAAAGTGTCAAGTCTTCACTCGTTCCGATACGACTTAAACACAAGCATGAGCCACTCGCCCTTGTGAAATGCAAGAAGCTTAATTATGAGGTTTGCCAGCCCAAACATGGCTCCCAGCTCGTTCACGACATCCCTCCTTTCTTCCACCAAACGTGGAATGGCAGCTTTACCTGCAAACATGGCTGCCACAGCTGCAATGAGGAACGACAGCACTATCGAGGGTCCGGCGAGGTGCAGCGCCACGGAGCCGACCAGGACATACACGCCCACGCCCAGGGAGCTGCCCACGCCCAGGGCGGTGAGGTCCCACACTGATAGACATCTGAAAAATAATGGATAAGCTTGTAATCAAGACTTTTCTTTGTTATCGACACAAGTTAGTCCTTGGCTGCGATCTCACCCGGTGGCACAGTACGAGTAGGAGATGGCAAATTTGCAGCTGTCTCTGTCGTTGAGACCGACAAAATGTCAAAGTTATGAGTGACAGAGACAACGCTCTACAAAGCCGAAATGTCATTCTAAAGGCCGAAGTAGGTACATTACATTCGGCCGCGTACTAAGTCTAGGTTAGTAATGATGCAGATGCTAAGATGGAAGCGGGCTAACTTGGGATATGGAAGTTTCATTAAACCCCCAGATGGGTTTCTACGCAGGATCGTACTGGAGCGCTAAATCACTTGGTGGCCCTACTTTGCGGGCCTCCCACCAGAGCAGGCCAGAGACAAATTGAAAATTATAATAATTGGACTTGGCACCTCTCACTTAGAAGACCACATCGCATCACCACTGCACCAGGAACGTCTTGAAAATAACTCCACCCCCCAGAATTAACATACCTTCTCAAGTTCCCTTGGCCCAGCTGTTTAATCTCAGACAAGCGCCTCTGCAGCACCCAGGATAACGAGCCTTGTGCACCAGTTGGAGTGCTACCACCACATGCTACAATCTCCTTCTATTCTTCCTTATATCTTACTTTTCAATCTATTCGACTGAGTTTGTTATGGGCTCTTCTCAGACTTGAGCGCGTTTGGAACCCACATAGCTTTAGTTTTAAGTTAACGTAATTAATTTATTATCACCACTACATCATTGTATTGCAAATTCAGCAAGTGACCAGCAGAAAGTGGTATCCAATTTGAATAAATGATTTGACTTAACTTCTCATCGTAAAAATCTTCTCTTCTAACGTGGAAAAGAAACCCAAAAAGAAGAAGCTCTACCGCCTAGAATGGACATACCTCCTCAAGTTCCCCTGGTCCAGCTGTTCAGGCTGGTACACGCGCCTCCTCTGCAGCACCTGGCACAGCGAGCGCCACGTGCCACCCATGGCTCCCCGGTCAGCGTCCCCCACCTGGCGACCCCCGATTCTGCATCTGGACTGCTAGCACCACCTAGCGGATGAAAACATTGTCCATACTAATATTATAAATGCGAAAGTGTGTCTGTCTGTCTGCTAGCTTTTCACGGTCCAACAGTTTAACCAATTTTGATGAAATGAGTTAGCTTACATTCCGAGGAAATACATAGGCTAGTTTTATCCCGGAAAACTAAAGAGTTCCCACGGGATTTTAAAAAAACCTAAATCCACGAGGACGAAGTCGCGGGCATCATTTAGTAATACATAAGACACAAAATCACACTGCATCGTACTGGAACGCCAAGTCGCTTGGCAGCACGGCTTTACCGGTAGGGTGGTAACTAGCTACAGCCGAAGCCTCCCACCAAACCAGATCAGAAATTTAGAAACTATAAAATTCCAAACCCCTGCCGGAAATTGAACTCGGGATCTCCCTCTATCAAGACCACATCCCTTACCACTGCGCCAGGGGGGCGTTACTTATTTCATTCCAAAACTTATTAAATCGTCGTAGATTAGAACATCGTTGAGATGATTGAGATGAAAATTGATACCTAATAGTCCTATAACGAATTCAGATTGCAAGTATTAAAACCATCGATTGTTAAAACTGACCTCTGCAACCACTATTTATGTACTGTAAAAATAATTCCACAATTTCAAAACGCTTGTTCTGATAACAATATTTGCAAGCCTATATAAACGAGAGAATTACCGGCAAATCAATAAGATAACGACGAAATGAAAATTCTTTTCCATTGAGACGGAGGCAAATGCCAAAGTTGACACTCAGTACCTAATTACATACCTACATACAAAATGAGTTCTCATTCGCCATTTTAACTCTGTGTTAACTGTTATGTCAAAAGTACGACTCAACTTTAAAATTTAAACCCATACATAGTAATATTACGGCCATAGTAATATTATAAATACGTAGGTGTGTCTGTCTGTATTTATGTCTGTCCATCTGTCTGTGTGTCTGCTAGCTTTTAACGGCCCATCTGTTTAACCGATTTTGATGAAATTTGGTACAGAGATTGCTTGCATCGCCGGGAAGGAAATAGGCTACTTTTTATCCAGGTAAATCAAAGAATTCCCGCGGCATCAAAAATATATATTCCACGCGGACGAAGTCGCGGGTAAATGATAGTTGTAGTATAAATAGTATAAACATAAACGAAGTCGCCAGCACAAGCTATTTACAGACTAAAATCGTACTTTTGACATAACAGTTGACAGATAGAGTTAAAATGGCGAGTGAGTTCTCATTTTGTATGGATAAGTTATAACAAACTTCTGAGATTTTGATAATGATCAAAGATAAACTTTATGAGAAAAAGTTTGTATTTCACGATAACAAACAGATTGTACTTACTTCTCAGCTAGAGAGAGAGCCCGAGAGGGCAGATAGCTTTTATGACGTAAACATCCGCTAAGGAAGGATGTTTGAAAATTCAACCCCTAAGGGGGTGAAATAGAAGTTTGAAATTCGTGTAGTCCAGTCGCGAGCATAAGCTAGTAATGCATATTATACAATCGAAGATTATGTTACTTAATGATAAAAGAACGTGGATTCGATTCGCTCCAGCAATGCGTGGAACTGCAATTAATTAACTAGGTACAATATGGTATATTAAATTACTGTAAATAAAAGTTTTGGAAAGAGCAACCGCTGAGTTTCTTGCTGGTTCTTCTCGGTAGGAAGGGCATTCTGAGAAAGTGGTAGATTCATTTTAAGATTCAAAAGCTCTTGTAAAAGTTTTTTTGAATGAATATTTCTAATTTTTATCGATTTTCTAATTAACACAAACTGTAGGTAATAATATGAAAAACCGGCCAAGTGCGAGTCAAGCTCGCGCAACGAAGGTTCCGTAGTTACAGTTGTATTTTTAATGTTGTAATTCACGTTTTTCGGATTTATTCCTTTACCTACTTGTGCTATAAGACCTACCTACCTAATTTTATGATTCTAGGTCAACGGGAAGTACACCTTGAAGAACCTATAGGTTTCTTGACAGACACGATAGACAGACGACACAGATCACTTTGTTGTCTGTCTATCGTTCCTTTTTTCCTTTTAAGGTACGGAACCCTAAAAATTATGGTAGAACAAAGAAACTCTCATATACATACATACATGAAGCTGAAAACACCACACCCCTTTTTTTGGGCAATCGTGTAATATAGGTGTGTAAACGAACACTATTTTTATAGAAGAGAACATAAAAAATATGTAATTCACTATCATACCAACCTCATGTCGGCCATTGTCCCTTAATTATTATTTTGCTCGATATCCCGATCCCAGCACATATCACTTTGGTAGTAACCGAGAAACTAACTGATAAGCGTACTCGTGATAAGATAAAACAACTGTAATCAGAAGATCATTTTAGTTGTTTCATGAGATACCTACTATGTGCCTACATTCGGGTGGTGTTTAAATACAATTTTGTGTGTCTTCGGTTTAACGTTTACTTTGTACTAGATGATGCCCGCGACTTCGTCCGCTTGGATTTAGGTTTTATAAAAATCCCGCGACTTTGTCCGCTTGGATTTAGGTTATTTAAAAATTCCGTGGGAACTATTGGATTTTCCGGGATAAAAAGTAGCCTATATCCTTCTCCGGGATGTAAGCTACCTCTGTACCAAATTTCATCAGAATCTGTTAAGCCGTCGGGCCGTAAAAAGCTAGCAGACCACGGAACAGAAAAAACAGTGGAAGTGCTAAGTAGGCGTGGCACGCGTGCCACAATTAAGCGTAGTTACGTAAAACTGATCGCAGTCGCGTTCTAACATCGCGTGGAGTTGGTAGTCTCGCGACAAATTCATATTGCCCTAGCAATGCCGTACTGCCGTTTTGTAGTGTAAAAATGATAGTAGGAGATAAAATCTTAAAAATGGAGGTGTTTCGTATTATCGGTAAGTACGATTTTCATTGTTTTCTAATAAATCTTAATTTATTTCAATTTACTAATATTTAATAGAATGGTTAGTCAAAATCAACCTTAAACAATTAAGATAAAGTTTATTTTGGATTGATTCTATTCCGAAAGTACATCGCTCCGTGTTCCCTACTCAAATAGTGATGTGGCCAAGTAGAATATTGAATTTATCGATTGATATCGATACAAGGATATAAATAAATAGTAACGCAATAATTATAATTTATTAATGAGTGAGACGTTGCATTGATCACTAAATAGACATCAGTAGTTCTTCTAACCTTCATTTAAAATATTTTTAGGTTTCCCAAAGATGCAAGCATCAAAGAGAAATGGATAGATGCAACGGGTAGAATTAATTGGATGCCAACCAAATCAAGCATGATATGCTCTGAACATTTTTTTAGAAGTCGATTTTATAATATCAAATAAAGGATATAGATACCTATACGAAACCTACTGCGCTTCCATCAATGAAAATCGTTAAGTCTTTTAATCAAATAGGTAACCTTGTTTTATTTTATTACTTTCAGTAAGTATTGAAAATACTTGATATTATAATACAAAACAACACACCTCTTAGTTATATTTTTGTATGAAGATTGACTGACTAAATATCAAATTTAATTCATAAACACACTAATTAATTTTTCTCCTATTCATTTTTATATAGGTACTAGATGATGCCCGCGACTTCGTCCGCGTGGATTTAGGTTTTTAAAAATCCTGTGGGAACTTTTCAACTTTCCGGGATAAAAAGTAGCCTATGTCCTTTCCCGGGATGCAAGCTATCTCTGTACCAAATTTCATCAAAAACGGTTGATCGGTTGAGCCGTGAAAAGCTAGCAGACAGACAGACAGACAGACACACTTTCGCATTTATAATATTAGTACGGATTTATTCTCAAAATTTAATTTTGGTTTCAGCCACAAAATGATAAATGTGGTCACTCCAGGTTCTTCAAAAAGACAAAGTGATTCGGAGATTCCTGCGTCTAATCACGTTACCGATTTGATGAAGGCAATAGTCGAAAAATATATACATTAATGTTCGCATACACCATTTATTAAAATTAAAAATAAGACTTTCGAAACGCCAGTTTCTTAACAAATATGTTTTATTTCAAGGGCAATAAATAAAATTTATCTATTTTCATACGTTGCAGTATTTATTGTACATACTTGTAAAAGGCATGCATACATACCAGCACTTTTATTCAATTTTATAATTACCTTTTTTAATTTTATTTTTGCGAATGAACAAAATAACGAGTATCTATCGATATCGATAGGTAATTAATTGAGCTACGTGGTGCAGCCTTAACTGAGTAGGAAAAAAAATCGACCGATCACGCAAATGTCAACCATATGTTTAAAGTAATTAAGTTTATAACTGCTACTACTTAGAATACCGCCATCTATGGTCAAGTAGCGGAATTAATTGGACAATTGAATCTAGTGTGACGTGAGTGTGACTATAGCTCGTAAATACGTTCTTCCGCTAAAGCAAAATAAATCTTATTTCTAGAACGTCAGGGTTTATTTCCAAATCTGTGACGTAGGCTAGTTTTGACTAAACTTAAACGACAAATCAAATGATTTGTTTCTTTGTAGTGCAATATATGACTATCGGTATATTTGTATGAGTTTGGCGACAGCGGTTCCTATAGTAATTTTGGTGAATTGCACTTCCACTGTTCTTTCTGTTCCGTGTAGCAGACAGACAGACAGACTGACACACTTTCGCCTTTATAATATTTAAGTAGGTACTTTGTATTTGGCCAGGGTTTGTTATCTACTCAGGGTCTAGGTTTATACTTACTTGACAAGTTCTATCTAAGCATTTTATGGGCCAAAACTGAATCGCACATCACGGTTGCCCTAAGTAATCCTCAGGAATGCAGAGAGCGCTTGGTCCAAAGCCAAACCTGGGGGCTCTTTAAAATTCAAATACAAGTTAGCCCATCACTGCAACCTCACCTGGTGGTAAGTGATGATGCAGTCGAAGATGGGAGCGGGCTAACCTGGAAGGGGTAGGTAGGGCAGATTTTATTAAACCCATGCCCTTTGGCTTCTACGCGACATCGTACCGGAACGCTTGGCGGCACGGCTTTGCCGGTAGGGTGATAACTAGCCACGGCTGAAGCCTCCCACTAGACCAGACCAGAAATTTCAAAATTCTAAACCCCTGGCCGGAATCGAACCCGGGACCTCCTACTAATAAGACCACATGTCCATTAATCTTGTTTTTGGACTTTAACTAATCATAACGCCTACTTTAGTCAGTCAATAAAGTAGATTACTCATTAGTCATTAAGTACTCATTACCTAAGTAAAGTTTCCAACGTCCTTTCCATGATAAAAAATCATTTTCACACACAAACACTTTTAATACGCCGATTCATAAAATCATTCACAATTTGCACGTTTTATTCAAATCAACACTTTTTGTCAGATTTTAGCTTTGTATTCATGCACTTTTGACACTATTTAGCGCAGGATCCGTGCACTTTTGGAGATATTCATGTGACCGAACTAACAAACTCAAGATTGTCTCGACGCGACTATGTATATGCGTGGAATGCTGTTATCAGATATGAAAGATACTCGATTACTTAGGGCTCGTTCACATCATGGCAACATCTTACAAGACATCTTTTGTTTACAATTTCGATAAATTTTAGTTTTAAAAACTAACACCATCGAGTAGATCATCATCATCATCATCATCATCAGCCTGTGGACGTCCACTGTTGGACATAGGCCTTCCCTAAAGAGCGCCATCACACCCGGTCCTCAGCCTTCCTCATCCAGCCACTTCGCCGCCAGCCTCTTTATATCGTCGGTCCATCGTGCTGGAGGGCGTCCCACACTACGCTTGCTTAAACGCGGTCTCCACTCAAGGAGTTTCCGGCTCCAACGGCCATCGCCTCTACGACAGGCCTGACCTGCCCACTGCCACTTCAGCTTGCTAATAGTTTGGGCTATGTCAGTGACCCTGGGTCTCCTGCGGATCTCCTCATTTCGGATCTTATCCCTCAGGGAAACTCCTAACATAGCCCGAGCATATCAAGTAGATATTTAGTTACAAATAGAATAGAATAGATTTTTACTGAAACTTACCTTCACAACTGCTTTTGAATCATCAAAATGATTTGCATGCCGTTCCTAGCGACAATAACCAGCAAGAAACTCGGTGGTTGCTCTTTTTAAATGTTCAATTTACAATAATATTATGCCTTTAATATACTTAGGTATTGTTTATGCAATTGTCACATATTATGCCATCAAAGGACTCACGAAGACAACTCCAACGAAGCCAAAGTATTGTCTTATCAGGAGTTGTTACAGTCTAAAGCAGCCCTAAGTGCGCGTTTCGCGTTTATCATACATAGCTTTAATATCTATTAGTAACGAGAATAATTAGTATTTAGGTACCGTAGGTAGGTTATTTACCTAAGTACTGCCGGCTTAGTGTCCGATCTATTGGAGATACATGTCCACGTGTATTTTATTTAAAACATAGTACCTAAGTTAGTACCTAGTTACTTTGAGCACTAAATATCGTTACCTTGTATAAGTTAGTGTTTGTATAAGAATCTCTAATCTGCCGTTTCTATCCCGACCCATTGCCGATCCACTACTGAGTACAGGTTTCAGAATGAATAGGGTTTTAGGTCATAATCCACCACGCTGACCAACTGCAGATTGGCAGATTTTATACACCTTTGGGAACTTTAGGAATTCTCAAGCATTCAGGTGTAATAATATGTATGTAGGTTGCAAACGCATCAAATTAGAAGAAAGGTGATCTAATGCAAAATTATGAAATATTATTAAAACAATAGTATGAAATTTCGTTATAATTACCTACTGTTAGTCCATAAGTTTTGGTTGAAACACATCTACACCAACGCATCCTTGTCCCCGTTAGCCGTATCCCCGTTAACGGGGACATCGGGATTTGAATAAAATTATTAAAAACTTATCCCGTTGTCCCCGTTGTCATTTTCGTTTAAGGGGGACATCGGGATTTGAATTAAATTATTGAAAATCTATCCCGTTTTCTCCGTTCCCTATTCCCCTTCAACGGGGACTGCGTCTAACCATCAATTTAAACCACCAACAAATAAAAGATATATTTCACAGGTTTATTCACGTTTTCCTTCACCGATAAAGCAAGTCATATTTAATTGCTTAAAACGCACATAGTCTTTTTCGTCGTAACTTGGCAGAGTGGCCGTGGTGATCATCACGAAGTGACGTTTTTGGGGGCAGATGTTAAACGCCTCAGGACTCAGGAGCATTCGCCACTTCTCTCTGCTGGACGATTGTCTGGTACATTCGTGGGCACCGCCCACAGCGTCATTTGGTCGGTCCATCGCATAGGCGACCTTCCTAGCCCTCTGGTACCACCTTGCCCTGCATTACAAGACGCACATACAGAAAATAATGTACATCGACCTTTAAATGAGATTTCGGCTTTGTAGAGCGTTGACTTTGTCACTCATACTATGTCACTTTTTGCCGGTCTCAACGACAGAGACAATGCTCTACAAAACCGTTATCTTTCTAAAGGTTGTAATGATAATGATAATCGTACATTATCATTATCATTACAAACATCAGTTTATACTAGACGGAAATCGTAATTCAGGTTTACGCTTAAGATAATATTTTATTCCTGCATAGAAATCACAAGCAATTTTAAAACCAAAAAAAATTATTATTAAAATTTTACAGGCGGTTTTGGTAACTCGGAATTCTCTCAGATACAACGTATCATTTTCTTCCGTTGCATTTGTTTGAGAGTTTTTGACTACCTCCCTGACGCAATGCTGAGTTCAATTTTTCACGAAGATCCAAACTTTATAGTCGCTGATCGTTTCTCCCTGTGTTAGGAGCAGTGTGCAAAGAAACTTTCAGCTTTTATAAAATAACGAAGGTCTGGCCCTCACTGGCTCTTTTATTTGTAAGAACTGGCATGGCTACCCTACCATATTTGTCACAAGCACTTGACCCAGCGGGCCGATTACCGTAAACTGACATGTCACATCGCAATAGAAATATCCTTAAGAATCGTGATCGTTACAATTGATAAATTTGCTACCCAGATTTCAGGAATTTTCAGGATTTTCGTACGTCCGAATGAAAAAAACGGAACACTTATAAGAACACGCGTGTGTCTGTTATACGGAACACTCACGCGAGTTAAACTCGCACTTGTCCGGTTTTTTTTAGAAGTCGCTGCGACAGCACAAATTTAAGTTTGTTCAAGGTTTAACCAACCATGAAGACGACCTCCAAATGTCGGAAATTGGTACCTACTACCTATCAGGTAATTATATACTTTAATTTAATAATAATGGCTGCTATACTTATACTGTGGTTACTACTATAGCTAATGGTGACGCAATGAGAACACAATAGAGTAGAAACATTGTTTAATAATACTTAATATACAAGAATTTTTAAAAACTAGTCGGGTGCGTGGGTGCGCGGACCACTGAAGTGGTCCGCGAGCATGCAGCGTTAGTTTTTCAAAATGTGGACTTTATTTGCCATACATTTTCTATGGAAAAATAAATTCCGCCATCTTGAATTTTTTTTCTATTCGTCGAGTAGACCTTCGGATCTTGATCATCTTTTGCCAAGAAACTACTCTTCCATCTTTTATACTCTCCGAGATAGACACCGACGAAGTTTGTATGGAGGCCTTTTCTTTTGTCGCCATTTTGAATTTTTTTTCAGCTCATTGGCAATTGGATGACGCATCGAATGTCATTTGCTCAAGCACCCCCCACCTATCTTCAATACCTTAAGCGTGCTCTTCACTTGTCTCCGAAATCCTCAATCATCAGCTCTCTCCTTATTTTTGTTCCGAATGAAAATAAATTTTTTTCATACATAAATGTTCAGGAGAGGTGATCAATGAGTGAGTCAGTCAGTCAATCAGTGAATCAGCACGAACAGCTATATATAATACTAGCTGATCCCCGCGGCTTCGCCCGCGTAGATTTAGGTTTTTAAAGATCCCGTATAGCCTATGTCACTCAGGAATAATGTAGCTTTCTACTGGTGAAAGAATTTTTAAAATCGGTTCAGTAGTTCTAAAGATTACCCCCTACAAACAAACTTAACGACATTACCTCTTTATATATAAAATACAACGGGCCGTGCAGCAGAAATCGTAATATTTTAATTTCGCCATAACTTCAAAACCAAACGTCCAATTTTAATCATTCAATGACCAAATATTATCTCCATAAACTGTTCTTAGTGATGAAATCATTTATTTTGATAAGGATTAATAGCATGAGTAAAATAAACGCGTTTAAATGTAGTCCAAAAAAAATTCAAGATTTTTAAATAAAAAAATGGTTGCTGTGCCTCACTCGACATAGATGGGTATAGTGTGTCGCGGACTTTTTTGTAGATATTTATAAGATCTACAATTAATTAAAACATTTTATGGTTCTATCTTTTATAGTTTAGGCAGCGTACGCAAAATAAGTAACTTTTCTGGTAGATTTTTTACACCTTGTGTCCGAAAAACCCAAATATCTTACGGAACCCTATTTTTTTCCAAAATAAAATATAGCCTATGTTACTCTTGGATAATGTAGCTTTCGAATGGTGAAAGAATTTTTAAAATCGGTCCAGTAGTTTTTGAGCCTATTCAGTACAAACAAACAAACAAACAAACAAACAAACAAACAAACAAAGTTTTCCTCTTTATAATATTAGTGTAGATCAGTGATCTATAATACACATTTTCATACTTTATCCACAGTGATGTGTCGGCTAGCTTTTCACGGCCTATCCATTTAACCGATTTTCACGAATTTTTGTCCAGAAATTCATACTTCATTTTACCCTAACACCGAATCTGATCAATCAAGTGTTCCGTACCATCGTACACGAAATAACACTTTTTATTAGGGTTCCGGTACCTCAAAAGGAAAAAAGGGAACCCTTATAGAATCACGTCGTTGTCTATCTGTCAAGAAACCTACAGGGTAGGTACTTCCCGGTGACCTAGAATCATGAAATTTGGCAGGTATGTAAGTCTTATAGCACACGTAAGGGGAAAAATCCGAAAACCGATGTGTTCATGAACAAATATTAGTATTTAAAATTTTCAAAGTATGATAACTATATCAAGGGGGGTATCATATGAAAGGGCTTTACTTGTACATTCTAAAACAGATTTTTATTTATTTTTATGCATGACAGTTTTTGATTTATCGCGCAAAATGTCGAAAAAATATGACTGTAAAACCCTTGGTGCGCGAGTCTGACTCGCACTTGGCAGGTTTTTTTTTTAAACTAGGTAGGTACGACGTGGACGAATTCTACTGTGGGTACCTACTTATTATACCAAAATAATGCAACAACCAACAACTGTCTCTTGGCAGGTTGGTATAGAAAATTGGTTTCGTACACCTACTATACTTACTTGTTAGTAACCTCCTTGGCTGCGCGCGCGCCGGTCGCGGTTCGATCAAGACAAAGATGGCCGCACGCGTGTAACCGATTTGAAAATCGAATTTTCAGTTTTTTAACAGTTTAAGTTTGACAAAGAAAGTTGTGTGTTTTTTTTGTGGATTCGAGTTGTGAGTGGATTTTAAACCGAAAAGGAAAGGTAAGTTTATTAAAGAAAAGTTAAACTTGCCAATAGGTAGGCAGTTATTTCTTTAATTGAAAATGTTACACTATACCTGAAGCTAGCCTAATCTAATTACTGTACAAATCATGCCCGCGCGTAATGGTGCCAAGAATACCTACTGAGGTACAGTATTTTCGCGCTGGACAGCCAAGCTGGTCCTTTGCGCAAAAAATGAGCCAGCTAGTTTCAGATAGAAATACCCGGCTAAGTTTGTTATGGATGTGGACCTTCTCAAGGGCGCGTTTGGAACCCTCGTACCTCTAGTTTTAAGTTTATGTACCTACTTAATTAATTACTACCTAACGACTTTTTAAACGTAGTAGGTAGGTACCTAGTTAGGTAGAATAGTAAGTAAGAACCTACTTTAGAAAAATGATACGAAATTAAAATTGTGAGCGTTTTTTTTCCGAAAAGTAGTACCTAATATTGTTGCGAATGTTTCTTTTTAACCGACTTCAAAAAAGGAGGAGGTTCTCAATTCGTCGGAATCTTTTTTTTTATTTTATTTTTTATGTATGTTCCCCGATTACTCGAAGACGCCTGGACCGATTTTGAAAATTCTTTTTTTGTTTGAAAGCGTATACTTTAAAATTGGTCCCATTTAAATTTGGTGAAGATCTGATGAACATCTTCGAAGATAGATACTGGAACTCCTCAACGGATAAGAGTAAATTGCTCGCGATCAGTGTAATAGCTTAGTAAACAGTAGATTTTTAACCAGTCATAGCATAATTCCATGGTGCCACTAAAAATTGTGACATAATTTTTATAAAAACCGACTTCGATACACAAACACTAAAAATTGAAAAATAATTTAATTTATTACCGAATATATTATGTATACAAGAGTTAATATAGTTCCATAATAATATTTTTTGGGGTCGGTGCCAATGAGGTGCCATTGTGGAGTCTCATAAAAATATGAAGTCTAGACGATTCGCGCAGCTAAAGCTTATTGGCACCGGCACCAAAAAGTATTATTATGGAACTATATTAACTCTTGTATACATAATATATTCGGTAATAAATTAAATTATTTTTCAATTTTTAGTGTTTGTGTATCAAAGTCGGTTTTTATTTTTTTTGGAAAAAAATTATTATACTTACTAATAGTAAGGTAGGTACTTTGTTTGTTTTTTGTGTACCTTCACAATTGAATTATTATCAAAAAATAATTATATACTTAGTAGGTAATTAAATACAAGTAGACAAATAGTTATAACGGTATCCGGATAACCAAACCCTAGGTTTTATCTTCTGGTGATTTAAACACAACTTTCAAAAAAATAAACATTTTCTTTCTTTCAAGTTTACCTAATCATTAGGTTATTTTTATTTATTTATTTATTTTACACTTTATTGCACACAACACAAAGTAAAAATTGAAAAAACACAATACAGGATCTTAATCTTATAGCTGTAGCATGCAAAGGCGGCCTTATCGCTAAAGCGATCTCTTCTAGGCAACCTTTGACGAAAGGAATCACCTTGTCTAGGTTACCTACAACAAAGAGTAGGTAAGCATTAAATCAGTACCCTTATTATAAATGCGAAAGTGTGTTTGTTTGTTGGTTTGTCCTTCAATCACGTCGCAACAGTGCAATGGATTGACGTGATTTTTTGCACAGGTATAAAGAAAGACCTGGAGAGTGACATAGGCTACTTTTATCCCGGAAAATCAAAGAGTTCCCACGGGATTTTTAAAAACCTAATTGCACGCGGACAAAGTCGCGGGCATCAGCTAGTAGTTAGATAAACACTACATTGTTAGGTTAGGTACAGATAGTCGGTCAACACTCGAGAGCCTGTCGGTTTATCTTTCAGGGACTTACAGTTGTCCTGAACAAATCCACGACTATCAAGATAATATCGTACTTATGATATGACAAACTCGACAAACTATATTCTATCATATTTTCATAGCCCTTCTCGTACTGAGTCTCCTACCCGTGCTCTGTAGTGAACCAGCTATGGGCTGATCTGTGATCATGATGATGATCCATCGTTTCTTGTGTCACCGTATAGTATAGGCACATGAGTAGATATCCCTATAGGCTATACTCGTGTGGTGGTTACCTAATCAATTTTCTAGAAATGTTCGAATATCTAGAATCTAGAAATTATCTTACTTTTTAGGGCGCCGTACCCGAAATTTTCACATTCTGTAAAAATTTCAACTGTCTACCTATTCACGAGATGCAGCCCGCTAACAGACAGACGGACACATTTTCGCATTTACAATATTAGTATGGTTGGATAAGTTGCAATAATATGAGTAACCCGGGACCTATAAAAAAGGTATTTTACCTTTTCGAAATCGAGCATCGAAATAGGATAATAAATATTGTAAATTAATATTTCGATGTAAAAATTACCCAAATAAGGTAACTCGGTATTAAAAACTACCGCTTCAGCGAGATGTTGTAAAAAACCAGTCTAGTGCGAGTCGGACTCACTCAGGAAGGGATCCGTACCATCCTATAATACAAGAAATAGAAGTTTTTCATTTTCATAGCAGCCATTTTGAAAATTTTTATGTTTTGTTGTAGCGGCAATAGAAATACACATTTTATGGAAATTTCAACTAGCTTCGATTCACGAGATAAGTGGGTAAGTACAGCCCGCTGACAGACAGACGGATGGACGGACGGACGGACGGACGGACGGACAGCGCAGTCTTAGTACAACAGTACGCAGCAGAAAATAATGTACATCGCCCTTTAGAAAGAGGTTTCGGCTTTGTACAGCGTCCCTATCCCTCATACTCTATGTGACGTTTTGTCGGTGTCAACGACAGAGACAACACTCTACAAAACCGCTATCTCTTTCTAAAGGTCGATGTACCTACTTTATTTTCTGTCGCGTACTGTACTAGCTGTGATTGCCTAGCCTAGGACGTCCGCCTTTATTAAATATCACTTGCTTTAACGGTGAAGGAAAACATCGTGAGGAAACCTGCATGCCATGTTCTCCATAATATTGTGCTCAAAGGTGTGTGAAGTCTACCAATCCGCACATGGCCAGCGTGGTAGACTATGGCCAAAACCATTCTCACTCTGAGCCGACTATGGGTTGAGCACCTTTCGGGTACGGAACTCTGAAAACATTTTTTGCTCATTACAGGATGTTGTCAAAACAAGAATTCTTGAACCGGTTGTTTGTATGTTTACGACTTGTGCACTTACAAACTGCAGTTTTGATATTTCGGGTAGGTAGGTATGTGTTATAAAAAGTCGTGAAAGTCGTGGTCTAACCCAGCGGCTAAGATATCTCAACAAATCGAGAGTCGAGGGAGAGTCGACCGGACGTCGAGTGGGTTTTTTTTCAGAGGTAGGTTGAGATGGCAATCGGAGTGTGAGGCGGGGGGACGCCCCGTACACCCGCACTTGGTTAGCGGGGGGGGCTGTGCGGGTGTGCGAGGCTTTCCCTCCCCGATTGCGATCTCCACCTGTCGCGTACTAAGCCTATTTTATAGCATAAAAATTTTGTACAAAAAAATAAAAACAGACTTACTGTTGTGTACTAAACGATACACAAACACTAAAAATTGAAAAATAATTTAATTTATTACCGAATATATTATGTATACAAGAGTTTATATAGTTCCATAATAATACTTTTTGGTGCCGGTGCCAATTAGCTTTAGCTGCGCGAATCGTCTAGACTTCATATTTTTATGAGACTCCACAATGGCACCTCATTGGCACCGACCCCTAAAAATATTATTATGGAACTATATTAACTCTTCTATACATAATAATATATTCGGTAATAAATTAAATTATTTTTCAATTTTTAGTGTTTGTGTATCGAAGTCGGTTTTTATTTTTTTTGTAAAAAAAAATTATTTCACAATTTTTAGTGGCCCCATGGAATTATGCTATGACTGGTTAAAAATCTACTGTTTACTAAGCTATTACACTGATCGCGAGCAATTTACTCTTATCCGTTGAGGAGTTCCAGTATCTATCTTCGAAGATGTTCATCAGATCTTCACTAAATTTAAATGGGACCAACTTTGAAGTATACCCTTTCAAACAAAAAAAGAATTTTCAAAATCAGTCCAGGCGTCTTCGAGTAATCGGGGAACATACATAAAAAAAAAAAAAAGATTCCGACGAATTGAGAACCTCCTCCTTTTTTTGAAGTCGGTTAAAAAAGGGAGAGAGTGTTAGCAAATCAGAGATAATTGCCACACTGTCAGCTGTCAAGGTTTTATGCTAGACAAACAGAACCTGTAGGCCTGCAGATTAATAATTTTATCTGTAACAAGGGTTATCTTCCCACTAGCGACCCGCCCCGGCTTCGCACGGGTAGTTTAATACAATTTTCGTAGGGATCTCTAATTATTTTTGAAAATAAAATATAACCTCAGGAATAATACAGCTTTCTATTAATGAAAGAATTTTCAAAAGCTAGGTTCTGAATTATTTTTTTTGAAAATAGAAATGCATATTTAAAAGAAAAGTCAGTAGTTCCAGGGATTACTCCCTACAAACAAACTTACAAACTTTAGCTCTTTGTAATATTAGTAGAGATAAAAAAAATTGATTTTAGTTCACCATGTAAACCGACATAGTGAATAGTTTTGCTTAATTAAGTATAATAAACTTACTTGCCTTGGACAAGAAGAATGTCGCAACATTTTATTACTAGAAGTAAATAGGTACCACTGCATAACGTTGCTATATCTATTAAAACTGGTTAAGTGCGAGTCGGAGTCGCACAAGAAGGGTTCCGTACCATCGTTCCGCAGTGGTGAGCGCTGTGGTCTTAATAGTGGGAGGTCCCGGGTTCGATTCCTGGCAGGGGTTTGGAATTTTATAATTTCTAAATTTCTGGTCTGGTCTGGTGGGAGGCCTCGGCCGTGGCTAGTTACCACCCTACCGGCAAAGCCGTGCCGCCAAGCGATTTAGCGTTCCGGTACGATGCCGTGTAGAAACCAAAGGGGTATGGGTTTAATAAAAACTGCCATACCCCTTCCAGGTTAGCCCGCTATCATCTTAGACTGCATCATCACTTACCTCCAGGTGAGATTGCAGTCAAGGGCTAACTTGTATCTAAATTAAAAAAAAAAAAGTACGCGAAAGGTCGAGATGGCAAGCGTGGTATGAGGTGGAGGGACGCCCCGCACACCCGCACGTTACCCGCGGGGGTTGTGCGAGCTGCGCCATCTCAACCTGTCGCGTACTATATAGGTACATGTTAATTTCTCAACCATCATCATGATGATGACGGGTTACTACTGCACTTTTGGATTTGGATTTTGAATCTGCTGATTTAGGAATTGCCGATGGTGATTTTTTTAAAAAGAATATTAGCCAAATTAATTGCTGACTAATATTCCCCTTTCCCCTCCAATTAAGCGTAAAGCATGTACTAGGAGTAGGTATGACAATAGTGCAACGGGTGGGATTTGAACCGGCGACCTTTCGGTTTTTAGTCCGCTCATTTAACCCTTGAGCTATCAAGGCTCTTAGCTCTTAGATTGATAATTAAAGGTACGCTTAGAATAATTAATTATCTCTGGCTTAGATACCAAGCAACAAGGGGGTGTGCGGGTGTGCGGGGTTGTGCGGGGCGTTCCCACCCGTAGTACCTGTCACGTACTATATATCATACCTACTTTGTAGTAAGTATATTTTCGTACCACTTGCTCAAAAAAGTGACATTCAATGCCACAAAAAGCGAACATAACAATAGTCATTTTTAATCTGTTGAAAACAGGGAAAGAAAATTGTACTGAATTTCATTCATCCCCTAGGGAGAGAATGTGATTTAAATTTGGAATACTTAGGTACCGAAATTTATACTGCACTTTTTATTTCTTTTTTTATTCATTTATTCAGATACAAGATAGCCCTTGACTGCAATCTCACCTAATGGTATGTGACGATGCAGTCTAAGGTGGGAGGGGGCTAACCTGGGAGGAATATGGCAGTTTTTATTAAACCCATACACCTTTGGTTTCTACACGGCATCATACCGGAACGCTAAATTGCTTGGCTTTGCCGTTAGGGTGGTAACTAGCCACGGCCGAGGCCTCCCACCAGACAAACAGACTACATCTGTGTTTACACCATTGAGTTTGTATATAAAGCATTATACATCTTTTTGAAAAAGGAATACGCATTTATTATGCAGTTATGATTATTAAATAAAATTACAAAAACCGACGAGGCCGTATGAGCTTGATGCCTTTGCTTTTCCGACAAAAAATATTAGTCTAGGAATTTGCCGCGTTTTTGTTTTCTTCAAATAGGTAGGTACATAAACGTTAAGTTTATTTTAATTTATTTTTATAAATAAGTTAATGTTCTAAAAATACGTTTAATAAATGCTTATCTCATATTATTATTGTGTTAATTTTTTCGCAAATGGTACCAAAAGTAGAGTATTTACCTCGGTGATAAAGCTGTCTTAGTCTTGGGTGAACTTAAATCCCTCGCTACACTCAGGACTCGTCTTAAATCCCTCGCTTCGCTCGTGATTTAAGTTTTTAACACCCTCGCTACGCTCGGGAGTAAACCTCGAGTCCTTCGTTACGCTCGCGATTTAAATCGTCACCCGCGACAGAAGACACTGCTTTATCCCCTTGGTTAATAATCTACTATTGTATACTAGACAGTATAACTGTATACTTTGTAGCAACTTTATAGTATATTTTTAGAACAGTTGCAACTTGCGACCTGTTCTCTTGTGCCTTTTCCATAAAATAAAATGATTCTCAAGGAAATCAAACATTGGCAAATAAAGTGTGTTACTTTTCCTACGACTGCTGTCTGCTTAGCATAACAACTTTCTACCGGCCAGCGAAGTTGCTCTCAGGATATGTTTTGCTAGTTGAGGATTGCACATGACTCATGACTAACCGTGTTTAACCGACTTCAAAAAAGGAGAAGATTCTCAATTCGTCGGATTTTTATTAATTTTTGGGGTTCCGTACCTACCTCAAAAGGAAAAACGGAAGCCTTATAGGATCACTTTGTTTTCTGTCTGTCTATCTATCTGTCTGTTTGTCAAGAAACCTACAGGGTACTTCCTGTTGACCTAGAATCATGAAATTTGGCAGGTAGGTAGGTCTTATAGCAGACATTAGAGGAAAAACCTGAAAACTGAATTTGTGGTTACATTACACAAAAAAAAAATTGTGGTCATGAAGTAATAATTCCTATTTTCAATTTTTTAAGTAAGATAACTACATATATCAAGTGGGCTATCATATGAAAGGGCTTCACCTGTGCATTCTAAAACAGATTTTTATTTATTTTTATTCAACATAATTTTGAATTATCGTGCAAAATTCGTTCTTTTTAAATATGCCGCTCTTTTTCAGTCTTCTTTCGCTAGCCAGACTCTAGTTTACAAGGTATTCAAACAACGACACATATTTCTTATTTAAAGGTTTTACGTAATATAACACTGATAACCGTGGCCGTGGCGTCCAACGTGTGGTCCAACCACGTGAACCACAAATTACCTAGTAAGATAAGACGTAAGGTAGGTATTTACATTATTTGAAGCGGAGTTATAGTTATTTATGCATTCTAAATTATTTGACAGGTTTAGTCTTTTTAGGGTTTGAGGTACGGAACCCTAAAAAGACTAAACCTGTCAAAAAATTCGTAAAAGTTCACTAGCCTTCCTGAATTGCAAGAACTGTAACTGCAAGTAAAACGAAACAGACTGACGAACCAATCGCACTTCGTAAAACCACATCATCGTATAGGCATTTGTTGCATTTTCAACATTTTTAGGGTTCCGTACCTCAAAAGGAAAAACGGAACCCTTATAGGATCACTTTGTTGTCTGTCTGTCAGTCTGTCAAGAAACCTACAGGGTACTTCCCATTGACCTAGAAACATGAAATTTGGCAGGTTTTAGCCAAACCTGCCAAATAATGTCAGCTATAAGCCAGGTCTTATAGCTGACATTTGGAGAAAAATCTGAAAACCGTGAATTTAGGGTTAGATCACACAAAAAAATTAAATTGTGGTCATGAACTAATAATTAGTATTTTCAACTTTCGAAGTGAGTGACTATATCAAGTGGGGTATCATATGAAAGGTCTTCACCTGTACATTCTAAAACAGATTTTTATTCATTTTTATGCATCATGGTTTTTGAATTATCGTGCAAAATGTCGAAAAAATACGACTGTAGCACGGAACCCTCGTTGCGCGAGCCTGACTCGCACTAGGCTGGTTTTTTATTAGTGTAGTTAGTAATAATAAATTATACTTAGTTGTAGGTACATGAAATTGTGCCACGATAGCCACTAGGAAGGGAAGGTGAACCAGTTTTATGAAACGTACACTTTAAACTATTTATCTCAAAGTTACTTCATGTGTTTAATTAAAAATGTAAGGTTAAAGACCAAGAGGCTAGAAAAAACCGGCCAAGTGAGAGTCAGACTCGCGCACCGAGGGTTCCGTACCTACTGCTACAGTTGTATTTTTTCGACATTTTGCGCGATAACTCAAGAACTTTTATGCAAAAAAATAAAATAAAAATCAGTTTTAGAATGTACATGTAAAGCCCTTTCATATGATATCCCACTTGGTGTAGTCATCTCATTCATATACTTAGTTCATGCACATTTTAATTTGTTTTTTGCAAAAAAAACTAGTTTAATACATAATATTTTGAATGAAATCATAATAAATATTCATTTGGCACAATCAATTAGGTACTTTTATATCTGTGGCATACCAACCTATTAAGTGTTAACTGCCTATTAATTAATATTTTATGTAAGTGATAAAAAGAAATGTATATAAGGCTCTCAAACTGTGATATTCTAGCCTTATATCACCTGCATTCTCATGAATCAATTGTTATTTATTTATTTATATTATACCGTATTCTAATATAACTAGATTCTTAACATATATATTTAACTTGTTGTTAATTGCTAATTATTGTAAGCTATCAACATTAAATACCACGTGTACGTATTATGTGGTATTTTTGACGACCTCCGTAGGGCTGTGGTCTTATTAGTCGGAGGTCCCGGATTCGACTCCTGGCAGGGATTTGGAATTTTACAATTTCTAAAATGTCTGGTCTGGTCGCGTCAACGCGACAGGTCGAAATGGCAAACGGGAAGGGAACGCCCCGCACACCCGCACGGCCTCGCGCTGACCCGGTACGGGATAGCGCGGGTAACGTGCGGGTATGCGGAGCGTCCCCCGCTTCATGCCCCGATTGCCATGTCGACCTGTCCCGGACTATAGGTATCGTCTTGATGGTCTTGACAGTAGGTGTTAATAGGAAAATACACTTCCCTCTGGCCAACGGCCGCCGCGCTATTCCTGTCTGGGAGGAAATCGTCCCACTTCCCATCTGAAATCCCATCTGACATAACATCCTCCACAGACTGACAATTACAATGATAACCCCGATATCGTCTTACACACCTGCAGACTGAAATGGGCGGGAGCGGAGGCGAACCTATCTATTTTGATAACAACTCAAAGTAAACTATTTATTTACTTTAAACAGGTATCTAGTTACTAGTAGATAATAACGAGAGCGAGCGCTCTTGTATCAAGAATATCGGGAATAAACCTAAATGGAGGTAGCACAGCAAACAAAACACTCGTCAAACTTAGATAATATAAGTTTTTTATATCAGCCCCCCAATTGTGTAAATATTCTGCCTTTTGATTGGCTGTGAAAAAATGTAAACAGCGAATCAACCAATCAAAGGGCAGAATTTTTTGACGATTACGATAACGATGAATACGTTTTTCGTACACAATCGGGGGGCTGATATATTTTGTAAGGGGCTTTTACAGGTGACCTACCTACATATTCTAAATTCAAAATAAAATATTCTTATTCTTATTCTTATATATGCCAGCCCCATCGTTACAAATTATATTAAAATCAAACTAGGTAGGTACATAGTGAAACCTAATACTATAACAATTTGCGAGAATCACTAACAAATTCATAAACTTTCATTGCTGAAATGCTCAAATGATAATGCTTTGAGCTTCTATAGCTCAAATGGTAAAGGAGTGGACCGAAAACCGAAAGGTCGACGGGTCAAACCTTGCCCGTTGCACTATTGCCGTACGGCGTACCTACTCCTAACACAAGCTTGACGCTTAGTTGGAGAGGAAAAGGGAATATTAGTCATTTAACATGGCTAATATTCTTTAAAAAAATGCAAAGCGTACGATTTTGACTTACATTTAAAAAAAACTTATTAAATATAGTGCATTCAAACTAAACTGGGGTGATTCCACTTGAGACCGTCATTAGCATTAACAATAGGATTGCATTCAACATTTAAGTAAACAATAGGGGTAATAACAATAAACCAAACACTCATAGAGCGCATTCATTTTTAAAGGAGCCGGTTCAACCTCATAGTGTTTATACTTTGAATTCACCCGCCACTACTTAATAAGTAAATGTAAAGTGATGTTGACTAATTGGCTACTCACCCTTAATTATGATCAGACTGAACAACTTCTAAAATTTTAAATATAAATTCTTACATTACACTCACACTTTACAACACACACACCCATACACCTACACTTTTTATATTATTAACTTACCTACTTGTTGCATGTTAATTTGTTCTTCAATTTTTAGCTCTTACTTTGATTAATCTAATGAATGTAATATTTAATGTTTTGTATTATTATTTATTTTTTTGTAATCTCTAGCAAATAGTTATATTTAGACTTTAATCAATTATGTGTCAAGTTTCAGTACTCCAGGGATGGGCGATAGAATTGCGACGCAGTGTTTCATCTTTGCAGTTCTATCAATTGTGTTGTTTTTGTTTACACATATTATTTTACTGATTATTAATTATTATAGTGGTTTTGTAAATTAATTGATTGTGTACCAAGTGATTAATAAACAAATTCTAATTCTAATTCTAATCCTATTGTTATTGTTAATGACGGTCTCAAGTGGAATCACGCCAGTTTATTTTGAATGCACTATCTATAATTCAAAAATGAATCACTAAATGTTGGTCATCGCAAATCTCGAGAACAGCTGAACCGATTTCGCTAATTCTTTTTTTATAATATTCCTTGAAGTACGAGGATAGTTCTTACGGAGAGAAAAAATCTGAATCGACTGTTAGGTGGAACGAAGTTCGCCAGGGCAGCTAGTACCTAATAAATAATAATCGATTTCGCAAATGTGGCAATGCCATCACCATGTTGGGTGTTTCGGTGTTGAGGAGATCCGGTCCTTCACCAAAAATAACATTTATTGCCATCTTTATCACTTTGACCTTATAATGGTAGTTCTTGATAAACATTAACCAACATCTTTTCCTTTTAAGCTTTTTATTTATGAGTTTCAATGAATTATAAATCTGATTTTTTGTTCTTTTTATTTATTTTTACCTTGTATTATTTTATTAAGGTGACCTCCGTGACGGATTAATTAGAAGATACGTTCGGCTTTGCTCGAGGGGAATTTTTGAAAATCAGTGAAGGGGGAATTCCCAAAAACCCTGAAACACGTATTTTATTATTTTACTACTTTTTTATTTTTACTCGAAAACCCAAATTTAATCCATACTAATAATACGAATTTTAATCCATACTAATATTATAAATGCGAAAGTGTGTCTGTCTATCTGTCCGTCTGTCAGCTAGCTTTTCACGGCCCATCCGTTTAACCGATTTTGACGACATTTGGTTCAGTGATAGCTTGCATCCCAGGGAAGGACAGGCTACTTTTTATCCCAGAACATCCACGGGATTTTAAAAACCTAAATCCACGCGGACGACGTCGCAGGCATTTTATTTTATTTTATTTTTATTGAAAAGGTTCGCTAGCGATTTTTACAAAAATGATCTTAAATTACATAAAGTTAAATTACATGACGTTGTATGTAAAATCATTTGAAAGCAAACACTACATGCACATTCACACAATTTACATGGAACAATTATTATTAATCATATAAGTAAAATAATACAAAAAGTAGCTAAAACTTTCCGAAATAGTGAAAACACAAAAAACAAAAATTATTCAAGGTGCAATGGTAATTGAATAAATCTAAAACTATAGTAAAGTTAACCTAGGAGTAAGAATAGTTAAAAAAAATGTTTAAAAAGTTATAGATATTTCTACGATTAATAAGTAGGTACACAGAGAACGTTTAGTTTGATCATCATCTAGTAGATTATACTATTTAGTAGAACTTGAAGAGTAACGGTCATTTTTAAACCTTTCTAAAAAATCTAATAATTCTGAAAATATATTCTTTATGGACCCTTCTCATTCTGATTAGTAGATGCGATGCGATGGGTTGATCATGATGATGATGATTTCTAGTAAAGTAGGGCGTTCGTCGCTATGCTGCATCAGCGTTGATCTACTCAAAATCATGCTGGCACTGCAATATATTAAGTATCAACTTGCAATTTACCGAAGGTCCGATATTACCCACCAGAACTTCCGTACCTACTACATTATATGATTACTAGGTAGGTAGTTCATATTATTTTGTATACGAAAGTGTTAGACACACTTTCGTATCTGTCTTTTACCTTTTCACTGGCCATTAAGCTAGGTAGGTAACTGTTGAGCAGGAAACATTGAATGTCAAATTCGGTCATTGCCACTATCTTGTAGGTATCTAGTCGTGTAGACGCAGAGCCTTTCATTACAGCCTTGCAAATACAATCATCATCGTCTGTGTTTATTTATCTACAGCCTTGCATAAATAGGTATCTACTAGGTATCAACACAAAATATTGTATAGTTAAAGTGCGATAAGGCTCTCTTGGCACTTGAATGACATTAACAGGGGGGCGCTGTTGGAGAACAAACGCTTAGACACTTGACGGCAACGTTAGTTCCGATTTTCGCCACGCGCCAAGATAGCCTTGTCGCACTGTAAGTACTACAGTCCCATTGGCACCCTTTGGATACGGAATCCTAATAATACCTACCAACTCACAATAGTGTAGGTATTTCACACCAAGCGAGAAAAAATCTAAAAACACATAAACAAGATAATATTGGCAATAAGCAATCGAAAAATGTCAATTCACTTGTTTATCTGTCACACACATCTCATAAACCTAAAAAAAGCGGGTAGCGTTTTCGCGGCAAAGTTTGAAATGCATTTTTGTTGCACAATATCGATAGAATGATTTTTGTGAAGTCATTGGTAGTTTACTATCACCTTAGGGTCAAAATTAAGATCAAAAAAGGGTAAAATTTTAAATAAATAAATGATAAAAAAGATTTAATTTAATTTATTTTAGTTTTAATTTAATGTTTTTTTTTTTTAGATTTAAGTTTATTAATAGTTTATTTCTTAACCATTGATAATAAAATTCAATAAATAAATTTAAAAAAAGGGTAAAATGCCCTATTTAACTAGTTCAATGATTAAAGTTGAAGACTTTCACTATTTCCATGTTCTCGCAGCATCTTCTGAAAAATGTTATTTGCTAAATTTTCTTCTTTCACGAGATAACACGCGGAATGCAAATAAATAATTATTAAATGATACGATTGTGAGACAAAGTATATTTTTTATGAGCGACAATTTAAGCCTTGTTCTCATTTTTTTTAACATGAACTAATTTACATTTTGCCTGTCGAACAAAACGGGTAGGTAAGTATTTGTTTTACGTCATGTAATAAGAAAGTCTGTGATATAATATCTCAATTAATAATATTATAGTTAGGTATAATAATTGTTACATAAAATACACGCTGCCCAGTTTTATTGTAGGTTTTTATTAATTTTGATTAATTATTACTTTATTATTTAACTAGCTTATTCCCGCAACTTGGTCCGCGTGGCCGTGGACAGTGGACTACACAAAGGAGGATGGGCATATTGGTAGTTGGTACCCATGTCCAATAAGATGAGTCATACACTGCTGGATCGCTCTTTTTAAATAAAATAGACAATTATATGACGACAAGCCTGAATTAGTTGTCCATTTTGAAATATATTATGCTTTAGAAGAGATATTCGATTAAAAATAAATTAAATCCGGTTCAGCTTGACCAATTTTGATAATTTTTATTTATATTTGAAGCTAAAAAAATATATATAACGATTAAAATCACATCGAAAACGCTCCAGTAGTTTTAAAGTTAGAAGTTATTTTTAAAAATAATTTGGAATTTGATCTTCTCATTAGATTAGAATTTGCTTTTGCTTCCGGATGGGAGTATCTTTTGGCCTTCGTGTTTTTGTGTTTTTATTTAAACATAAATTAAGTACCTACCTACCTACTTATTGTGGCATAATTGGGTATTTTCCTACTTTTAAATTTGATAAATATTATTACTTTATTATACTTCATGCTTCGTACTCGAGATTATATGAACTAGGTAGTATACGCATAGATAGTAGATACCGTCCACTTAATTGAGATTTTTATAAAATATATTTTTGAAAAAAGATTTGATTGATATAATGTCATCCTGACGCCCGTACGCCTTACTCATTCGCTTTTTAGTGCGCTACCGTTCCACTACGCCTTCGCCTATTTTATCTTAAAAAGGGATATTTAAAGTGATATTTAAACTGTAAAAAAGGTAAACAAATAACGTTTTTACAATGCCTAAACGAAAGGGTGATAAATGTGAATATATTAAGAAGAAAATTAAACGATTAGAAACGAAATTACGACGAAAACAGCGCCGACCCTACAAACGTAATTATAAATACTCGGATGATTCTGACTCGTCATCGATTTCACATACATCCATCATACATCCCAAAATGCACCGATGGATTATCAAGGTAAGGTTGGATATTACGACTGTGTTTATTAGTGCTCGAGAAATGTGTCGTGGTCAGATTATTGACAGACGCGGCTCGGATGTTTTCCGATAGTCTTCACACTGACTCTGTCACAAGGAGAAAATATTATGTATTATACTAAGAAAGAGCTTCAGGATCAGCTACAAAATACAAAGATTGACAAGTTTTTTTTCGGTGAGAACCTTTTCGAAACGTTGAAGTCGGCAAAAGCCATTAAATCAGGAACAGATTTTGCACCCAAGATATTTCAAAATAAGAAACTCTCGCAAAACACATCTTATCTTCAATATTTATACGAGATACATGATATAATTAACCCTTGAGCAGGGACACAGTATTGTGGACAGTTCGTGCTTTTGTATTGGGGCTGTTTCTTACTGTTTATTGTACTCGTGATAGCTAATAAACCTGACCTGAGTGAAAGTGTTTTCTTACGAAACACACAGTATTGTGGGCAGTACTTGCTTTTGCATTGGGACTGTTTCTTACTGTTTATCAGTATTGTGGGCAGTACTTGCTTTTGCATTGGGACTGTTTCTTACTGTTTATTTTACTCGTGATAGCTAATAAACCTGAACAAATGAGTTTTCTTACGAAACACACAGTATTGTGGACAGTACTTGCTTTTGCATTGGGACTGTTTCTTACTGTTTATTTTACTCGTGATAGCTAATAAACCTGAACAAATGAGTTTTCTTACGAAACACACAGTATTGTGGACAGTACTTGCTTATGCATTGGGACTGTTTCTTACTGTTTATTTGTCAGTTTGTGGGCAGTTCTTGCTTTTGCATTGGGACTGCTTCTTACTGCATATGATTAACTTAAGGAGGAGTCTATTTCAACTATAAGAAATAGTATGCGGACAGTACGAGAAGAAATAGCTGTGTATCAAAATCAGCACATCATTTTTTGTTTACTGAACGTCTTTATACGTCGTTTAATTACATGTATTTTACATGTTGATTTTAGACATCATGGAGGTTGCTGACAATGATTACGTCACGCCAATCTTAGATGGAGTTTCAGAACAGGAGCCGGAACTAACCCCGGTACTTCGAGTGCGGTTCTATCCAATCAGGGAGCTGCGCCGAAACTTCCTCCGGAGCGTGGTTCTTCGGGAGATCTATTGGAAATACCCATGGCTGAAAACTCTGGACTTAATAGTGAGTTAATGGATATTCTGGGTATAGAACCAACTACAGATAAAAACATGGTAAGGAAATACAAAAAGAAAGAAAAAATTAGCTCTTAGATTGCAACATTGGACCACTGTGGGTCTAACAAGGGAACAGCGTAAGGAGCTAAATGAAAGATATTTAACTCCTGAAAATTCCAAGCTGATAGATCCACCAATATTAAACGAAGAGCTTAAAGCAGCTCTTTCATATACTTGCTATAGCAAAATGCAATAAAGCAATAGGAAACAAACAAGCTAATACGTGTCTTCGGCTATTAGTTGTTTAGGAGAAGCCATCACGCTGTTATTATCCTCAAAAGAGAGAAATACTACTTTGCTCAAATGCTGCAAGAAGTTTAAACTGGAAGGGTCAGGGTCCGGCTCGCAGGCCGACGGAACCTCGACACGCAGTCGACAAGACTACTGCTCGAAGCAGTCACAGAATCCACAGCAGCGAACGAGCTACAAACATCGTTCAATATGGTAAAACCTGCTGGTAGCTAGGCTATCTTTATTCTATAAGGAATGCTCTATGATAACTAACGGCCCTATGGTGGTTCTTTTATACATCAAGGGTTACAAAATTCATTTTTCACGAACACTAAACAGTACCTCCTAGTAACCGTCTATATTCTAGCAAAGAAAGAGTACATTTTATGGATGCTATTAGTAATTTAATAGCTTTGGGCGGTATTTCAAAATGTGAAGCTAGATCGGACCAATAGTTGTCTAGCATTTTTTTAAATACCTAAGCCAAATGGGAAGATGCGCTTTATTTTAAATTTAAAGACGTTAAATAAATTTATAGATACGAGTCATTTCAAGAAGACTTAAGAACTTTACTAAAATTAATATCAAAAGATAGTTTTATGTGCACAATAGAGTTAAAGGATGCATACTTTTTAATAAAGATACATGAGGATGATCGAAAGTATCTCAGGTTCCAGTTTAATGACTCTATTTATGAATTTAGGATCCTACCTTTCGACTTAAATACTGCTCCTTTTGTCTTCACTAAAGTTATGAAACCCGTAATAAAATTATTGAGCACATGCGGACACTAGTCCACTATATACTTAGATGATATTTGTCTTATTGGCAACGACTATGTAACTTGTTCTCAAAACTGACAACAAATTAGCAACTTGCTTACGAATCTGGGTTTCATTATAAATATTGAGAAAAGTAATTTAAATACATCTAAAACTTGCATGTTTTTAGGATATAGTTGACACAGAAAATTTTCAGGTCACATTACTGAAAGAAAAAGTTAATATAATCAAAGTAGAAATCATAAAATGTCTAAGATAAAACGATGTAAAATTAGAATGTTTGCTAGTTTTGCTGGTTTATTGGTTTTTACCTGCCCTGCTGTTCAGTACGATTGGCTTTACACCAAAACTTTTTGAAAGATCTAAGTACCTTAGTTTAAATAAATAAAAATAAAAATTGTAATGATTATGAAAATTTCATGAATATACCAAATACCTACATTAAGACATACATACACACATACAGTTTGAATGGTGGGATCGTACTATTGACCACCCAGTATGTAAAATTACAATAGATAACTATGACCTGGAAATTTTCTCTGATGCCTCAACGACTGGGAGGGGTATTGCCTGTGGAGATCAGGGAGCTAGTGGCTTATGGAGTGAAGATTAACGTAATCGTCATATTAATTACATATTTGGAAATTTTAGCTGTTTTCATTGGTCTAAAAATATTTGCCAGAGAACTATTTGACACACAGATCCTCCTTCGTATTGATAATACCACGGCAATTTCATACGTTAATCGAATGGGAGGTATTCAATTTCTACATTTGATAAAGGTTACTAAACAGCTTTGGCAATGGTGTGAAAGCAGAAAATTGTAGGTTTTCGCTTCATATATTAATTAGCTCGTCGAAGAACTTTGAAGCAGACCAAGAATCTAGGCGTACGCATCCGGATATTGAATGGCAACTTGCAGATTACTCTTATAGACAAATTATATTCAAGTTTGGTTCACCAAACATAGATTTATTTGCAAGTCGATTAAATAATAAATGTCAGAGATTCGTCTCATGGCACAGAGAGCCAGATGCGTACGCAGTAAATGCTTTTACTATCTCATGGACTAACCTTTATTTTTATGCATTTCCTCCATTTACTATGATTTTGAAATAGTTGCGTAAAACTATTTCTGATAATGCCAAGGGTATAATGATTGTTCCATACTGGCCTAGCCAGCTATGGTATCTACTGTTTAAAGACCTTTGTGTCAGAAATGTTAATGTTTTAAGCTGACGATGGATTAATCTTATTAAATGATTGCAGTCGCCCCCACATACGCGACTCAATTTCCCTGGTGGCAGGAATCTTATCCGCGAGGCGAGGATTCGAAGAACTGTTCCAGATTCATCTTTGGGTATCGTTATGAGCTCCTTGTCAGAGAACACTTACTTATAAACAGTATGAAGGGTGCTACAAAAAGTGGTTCATTTATTGTAATCAAAATAATTTGAATATGTATGAAGTATCAATCCCTGATGTTATTGCTTTTTCAACTACGATATATAATCAGGGTGCTCCATATGGGATATTAAATTCATATCGGTCAGCGTTGATTAATTGTGAAAGATTTTCTGAGAACGAGGATATCAAAAGATTTTTTAATCGTTTCGTTTCGTTCTAGACCGCCGTGAGCAAAGTATGATGATGCTTGGGATACGTCGTTGGTCTTAAATTACCACAACTTATATTCCAATCAAATCTTAAATCTTTAAACAATTTCTAAAAAATGAGTTACGCTTTTAGCACTCGTAACTGCACAAAGAATGCAAACATTATCAAAAATAGAAGTTTGTAACATCAGTATATCTCCATCAGATATCAAAATAAAAATCCCGGATTTTATTAAAACATTTAGGGTTGGAACAAACTAACCCTTATTAGTCATTCCATTTTTTGAAGAAAAACCACAGATTAGTCCGGGAAGGACAATGATTGTATACCTTGAAATTACTAAATCACTTCGGGAGAATGCAGATCCCTAATTATTTATTAGTTTTAAAAAAGCCTCATAAGTCGGTTGGTTCACGAACTTTATCACGTTGGATAAGAATACCCTGAACCAAAGCGGAATTGATACTTCTACGTTTACTGCTCATAGCACCCGGCATGCTGCCACATCTGCTGCGTAAAGGTCAGGTGTTTCAGTGGATCAAATAATGAAAACTGCAGGCTGGAGCTCAAGTTCCCAAACGTTTGCTAACTTTCATAATGATTGTTTTAGCAGAGCTATTATGAATGATTCAATAGAAACAAAAATTGTTACAAATGATTCATATTACTCAATAACATTGTTTATAATTAGAGGAACATTTATGGTTTGGTAAATTATAATAAAAAAATTATAACATTTTCTTGTAACCATACGCTTCCTCATATTTTACGAGTCTTATCTCTAAAAGTCTACCTAGTTCATATAATCTCGAGTACGAAGCATGAAGTATAATTACTGATTAAACGAACTTACCTGTAAGTGAAGTTCTATCATAATTATACGAAGGCTTCGTACGAAGAGATTATAACCCTCCCACCCTCACGCTACGCGTTTACCCTGAATCGTAAAATATGAGGCGAATTGTTGGCTAAACTCTAAACTAAATGAGTAAGGCGTACGGGCGTCAGGATGACATTATATCAATCAAATCTTTTTTCAAAAATATATTTTATAAAAATCTCAATTAAGTGGACGGTATCTACTATCTATGCGTATACTACCTAGTTCATATAATCTCTTCGTACGAAGCCTTCGTATAATTATGATAGAACTTCACTTACAGGTAAGTTCGTTTAATCAGTAATTATAAACTAGCATAAAAATAATGACGTACGCTGAATAAAAATATTAAAATCCAACAAAGATTTACAAAGTTACAGGTAATTTTGGAGTGGGAGGGTCTTCTATCCCTCTCTAATCTGTCTGTCTAATCAGAAATATTTAAATGCCTATAACTTTTTTGTTATTTGATCGATTTAATTAGTTTTTTCAGTTTACGTTTCATTATTTTTATCCTAGTTTATAATAAAGTAATAAAAAAATTGGAGTCAAATACCCCATTATGTATCCATAACTTTACCGCCAATGGTTATCATTGTGTCTGTGTTTACCGCGCTTATTGCGGCTGTAACATAATCAGATCAAACAAATGCTCTGCCAAGTCACTTTCCGTTTACCTTTGTCACTGTTTAGTTTCTTGTCACTGTTTGGTAACTTGTCACGCCGTGATTTTTAATTTTTTCCCCGTTTTATTTTATTGTTTATTGTGACTGGATATTTTGACTGTGAGTATTACTAACTTTACCTTAAACGTGTCTGAAAACCTGAGATTAAAATTTAGGTTTTGCGTATTCCTTCTCATAGATTCTGCTTTCTGAATCTGGTGGATAAAAAGGTTGCAATGCAGTGTGGTGGATAAAAAGGTTGCAATGCAGTGTGGTGGATAAAAAGGTTGCAATGCCGTGTGGTGGATAAAAAGGTTGCAATGCAGTGTGGTGGATAAAAAGGTTGCAATGCAAAACAGTGTGACCCGATGAGGATTTTTTTTTGATGATTTAGGAAAAGTATTTTTGAGAGAAAAATACTAAATATATGTTTGCAAAGTAACTAATTATATTATATTATAATTATATTAAAACTAATAAATCAATAAAGTATGTCTAATGTAAAATTGTTTGTAAAATTTTCGCACCCCAAATCTTATTCATTTACGCCCAAGATTTACGTCCAAAGTTGACATAAATTTAGTGTTAAAATAGGAATATTTCGAGCGTCATAACTTTAACATCAATATTTTTCAATGTCTTATATTATATCAATAAATCTAGATAATGGCAAGACAACCCGATATTTTAATACTTAGTTTTGAGCGTACAATATCAAATAATGTAGTAATCACCCTCTTACGTTGTATGAAGCACCGAACTGCGCCCTTCTTCATTTTCATTTAAGTAGGTAGGTAGGTACTTAAACAATAGTAAAATATAAGGTGGTTGTCAGTAGTCACGCAGCACGCTTGTCTGGCGTGTACTGTAACCAGGTAGGTACCTAACACATAAATATTATGTTATTATAGTAATTATGAATAAATTCTGCACGATTTACGAATGAGTTCGATGACTCTCAATAAGGATCTTGAATAATTATTCAGTTGTTCAAGTATTCAACTATAGTCCGCGACAGGTAGAGATGGCAATGGGGGACGGGGGTATGAGGACGAGGGACGCCCCGCACACCCGCACGTCATCCGCGCTCGCCCGCACCGCCCGTGCGGGTGTGCGGGGCGTTCCCTCCCCGATTGCTATTTCAACTTGTCGCGTACTATTGGTGCCTATTATGGGTATTTTTTACGCATTTTCATGGTTCCGTACCCGAAGGCTGCCAACGACGGGACCCTATTACCACAGCTTTACGACATAAGTACTCTTGTACGGAACCCTTTCTGTGCGAGTCTGACTAGCACTTGACCAATTTTTGTTTTCATTACACCGATTTCAGTATACCGTGTCAACAACAAAAGCGGATTTTAAGTTGTAAGATTGACGCTGCGCCTCCGCTCCGCTCCACCCCACTCTGTAGGTGTGCATTGTGCCTAACAAAGCAGCGATTGTGAGCTATGAACACGGTTGTTTGAGTTAATGTAGTTATCTCAATCGGATTACTAAAGAATGACGGATTATAATATTATTCTCGTATTGTTCAATGTTTGTTTAAACAATTAATGTCATTCTCAACTCATTGTTTATTATAACTGATATGCTTTACTGTGCACAAACCAGTTCCTAATATAGACAGCAGAGGTTTAGAATTAGGAGTGAACTGAAATATAAAATAACTAGCTTATGCTCGCGACTTCGTCCGCGTTGACTACACAAATTTCAAACTCCTATTTCACCCTCTTTAGGGGTTGAATTTTCAAAAATCCTTTCTTAGCGGATGCCTACGTCATAATAGCTATTTGCATGCCAAACAGCCCGATCCGTCCAGTAGTTTGAGCTGTGCGTTGATAGATCAGTCAGTCAGTTACCTTTTCCTTTTATACATATATTTACGAATTATTTAGATTTAGATTAGATTAGATATATGTACATAAATTAAAACAACTTACATAAACATACATATTTTACTTTTACGAGAAACTAAAAATTGGTGACCACTGGTCACGCCGATTGACCGTCAATCTTTTGTACTCAATACAAATGACTGAGGCAGATGGGATCGTAGTCAAGCGTGACCGTGACGGTCACAACGCGAGTCGTGACGACTGACGTCACATGACCTTGACCGTAACGCTAGCTCACTCTAGTAACGCTTAGTTCACTCTCCTCACTACACTACTAACCTCACTAACCTCACTAACCTCAGAGACAGCTGAGTCAAAGTCAAAGTCAAAGTCAAAGTCAAATGATTTATTCAAAATAGGTAATAAATTACTCTTATTGATTGTCTGGTATAGTGTTAGATTTGTAAGATATAGTGGTGATAATTATAACGCAAACTTAAAACTAAAGCTACGAGGGTTCCAAACGCGCCCAGGTCTGAGAAGAGCCCACAACAAACTCAGCCATCCAGCCAGCCTGAGTGTAGGGTAACCATCAAGCAGATACAAATAGCATGACAATTCCTGACAACATTTACATCATCACTGACCACCAGTAGGGCGATTGCCTAAAACCTGCATCAATCATTATTACAATCTCAATTGTTGTGATTGGCTGAATTTGTGCGATTCTTGTTGCAACAATGCATTGTAGCCAATAGTAAGCGAGCGTCAACCAATAAGAGGTGATTGCGATCGTGACATTGTACCTGTCATTCTCCCGCAATCGCGCAGCATGTGAGATTGCAGTCAAGGGCTAACTTGTATCTGATTTAAAAATAAAACATTTTTTATTCCTTTTTATTGTTGACGTAAATAATTAATTATTCATTTATCACCAACCTCACTTACTTGCTTTACTAAACCAATGTCGTTCGTAAAATATACAGTTCCCTTGGTGCTGCAAATGTTCATGGGTGGCGGTAATCACTCAGGTGGGTCCCCACCTGCTCGTTGCTCGCTATTTTTATTTTTAAAAAACTTAAACTCACTTGACTTTTACAAAAAAGGCCTACTTACATAATCCTGACATAATATCTGGAAACTCCAGATGTGGTTAGTGGTTTGGTTACTCTACACGAGTGACCGTTCCAATGCTGCATAGTTAGTGTTGCCAGGCGTCCGGATATAGCCGGACACAGTCAGGCTTTTTGGTTGCGTGTACGGCCAGATTAGACAGTGTCCGGCCTGTCCGGCCTTTGTTAGGCTTTTTAAATTTGACCATTTTTTACATTTTGCAATAATAGTAGGTTTGAAGAATGATGATTATTTAAATAGGAGTGGTTCATTCATTAGGTTTGTTTAATTTTGTAAATAAGTAGTATTAATAAGTGATTATTAAAAAAAGATTGGTTCATTTATTTTATTGTTCTTTTATTAGAATTTGAGATTTAAAAAAATATAAAAGCCTTGTTTTTTTTTGTTATACTAAGACTGAAAAATTAAGATTGTCCGGCCTTTTTACCCAAATGTCCGGCTAAACTGGCTTGTCTGTTCGGCTTCAACTCTATGCATAGTGCATACCTGCCTACTGCATACTAATGCAGGTTTCATTGAGTTGATAACCATGACTGGTTTACGTCTGTTAGGTATATTAGGAGAAACTAGCTCACGTACCTCGGTTCGTTCAAACTTACATTAATCTATGAAGGTAATGTCATATTTCAAAAAGTAAAATAGGCTAAACGAAATAGCCATTGCTATTGATAACGTATTGTTATCAATAGCAATCATCAACAGAGCGATAATTCTCCGTTTACGAGGCTTTGTTTCGCCTGTAATTAGCTACTTTATGTGAATGACGCTAGGTAAACAATTAATACTAAGTACGTGATTAAAAGAATTTTTCATTTGCGCTTAACTTGTATCATGTAAAAGAAAGATGAAGAGTCTCAATAGCTCAACCGGTATAGGAGTGGACTGAAACCGAAAGGTCGACGGTTCAAACCCCGCCCGTTGCACTATTGTCGTACCTACTCCTAGCACAAGCCTGACGCTTAATTGGAGAGGAAAGGGAAATATTAGTCATTTAACATGGCCAATATTCCTTTAAAAAAAAAACGAAATTATATAGGTATCGTACCTAGCTTATGCTCGCGACTTCGTCCTGGACTACACAAATTTCAAACGCCTATTTCACCCCCTTAGGGCTTGATTTTCAAAAATCCTTCCTTAGCGGATGCCTACGTCATAACTCATAATAGCTATCTGCATGCCAAATTTCAGCCTGATCCATCTAGTAGTTTTAGCTGTGCGTTGATAGATCAGTCAATCAGTCAGTCAGCTTTTCCTTTCACCCCCCTTACTTATTGCGTGAAGGTACATATTGAACACATTATGCCAATGTCCAGGTTCACTAATGAATGACAAAAAACGTATGACAAATTATCAGTTCACCAAAAACTTTTGAAAAACTAATCAAATCACAAACGTCGTATACCGCAAACATATCATTTTACAAAAGATCATTTGACAAATATTTTATTCACAAATGTTTTACTTTGCAAATTTGCTGAATGTTAAAATATCATTTAAAAATGTATTATTTCAAATTCGCGATTTTACAAAATAATAGATGATAAATTTATTATTTGATAAAATAACTAATTAACAAAAAACACACAAAAAGTCTGTTTTGCATACATATGCTGTTCAGTAAAGCCAGTTGTTTTTCGAGATTTTCAGCTAGCAATACAAGCCACTCTCGCGCCGGACATGGGCTAATCTGATTGGTAGATTGGACCGCAATATTCGCATCACACGTCATTAGTGATGCATTAACTGTCCGTTGCAAGTCACCGTGCGTCACGGTCGTACATACATACAGAGCGTCTCCCCACGCCGTGCGTGAGAAATACAACTACAAAAACATTCGAATCCCACGTCCATCCCTTTGTGTGCTGGTGATTTTTGGACGTTCCAAATCAAGCGGTAAGTGGTAGTTTTGTAAGTTGTAGATTTTGGGAAACTCTGAGCAACTGAACACCCTTTTTCCTAATTTTTATAATTATTATTGGTCCTTCGTTAGCTCTCCAACATATGCAAACCCCTATGCAACGCAGCAATAATATCATGGGGCTCCTTTTTTCTGGATGTGAAAAAAAAAATAACCCACGAAGGAGATGGCGGGGTCTCAGACCCCGCCATCCTCTTCTAACCTAACCGTTCCGAGTCGGAGTGCCCCAAGTCCCGAGCTCGCTTCGCTCGCTCTTGATGGTGGGAGCGGTTTTTTCTGGGTGGTAAAAAAAGAAATAACCCACGAAGGGGATGGCGGGGTCTTACAGACCCCGCCATTCCCTTCTAACCTAACCGTTCCGAGTCGGAGTGCCCCAAGTCCCGAGCTCGCTTCGCTCGCTCTTGATGGTGGGAGCGGGAGGGAGGAAAGAGACCCCCACCATAGTGGTGGTCTCTTCTCGTCGACCGGGGCCCGTCGACGGAGCCCCGCTTCGCGGGGCTCCTTTTTTCTGGGTGGTAAAAAAAGAAATAACCCACGAAGGGGATGGCGGGGTCTTACAGACCCCGCCATCCCCTTCTAACCTAACCGTTCCGAATCGGAGTGCCCCAAGTCCCGAGCTCGCTTCGCTCGCTCTTGATGGTGGGGAGCGGGAGGGAGGAAAGAGACCCCCCACCATAGTGGTGGTCTCTTCTCGTCGGCCGGGGCCCGTCGAGAAGAGAAGAGAAGAGAAGAGTCTCTTTCCACCCCTCCTTTTTTCTGGATGGAAAGAGACCCCCCATTATAGTAAGCGGTCTCTCTTAAAAAAAGTGCGATATATTGTTTTACTAGGTAATTAACACGATTAAAGAAATCAATTGTTTGTCAAATGATATTTTATGAAATAAAAATTTGTCTGGTAATTTGTTTTATCAAGTGAATTATTTGTAGAAACATAAGTTTTATAACGATCATAAAACGATTCATAATTTTGGCAAAATTTGTTTGGGAAATGAAACTTTGTCATTTGTTTTTTGTCAATTGATCGGTCACCGCGTGTCCAAAACTTAGATACTTAGTAATAGATACCTAGGTACTTTTTTTAAAATAGAGATAGCGAGCAAACGAGCAGGCGGGTAACATCAGTTAAGTGATTATCGCCGCCCATGAACATTTGTAGCACCCGAGGAACACCGCCGAAGGGAGTTGATTCCACAGTTTGCATGTGCGTGGAAAAAAGGATCTGGCACAACGTGTGGTCGAAGTTCTCCAGACACCCAGGTGGTGAGGGTGGAATTGTTTGCGGTGGCGTGCGGTGCGGTTGTAGAAAAAGGAGGGTGGAATGAGATCAAACAACTCAGAACACTCATTATAGAGGCGATAGAACAGGCAAAGAGAGCTTACGTCTCTGCGGTGCTCCAGGGCGGCCAGGCTTTCCTTACTTACTTAATCCGTTTTTCCAGATGAGCTGTACAAGAATCTTCAACGTGCTGCGGCGTTGTAAGCAGCTAGACGACGGCGACAGCTCAACCCAGCTCGCACGATGCTTGGGTCTCCTAGACCTCACCGCTCTGGGGGTCGGCAGCACCCTCGGCCTGGGGGTGTACGTGCTCGCTGGAGCGGTCGCGAAGGATGTGGCTGGACCGGCCGTGACCCTCAGCTTTCTAGTTGCTGCTATTGCTTCTGCGTTTGCTGGTAACTAATTAATTAGTGCCTACCTATAGTACGCGACAGGTTGAAATGGCAATCGTGCCACACACCCGCACAGCCCCTGCGCTAGCCCGGTGCGCCGCGCCGTGCGTGCGAGCGCGTGTGTGCGGGGTGGCCATGTCCACCCGCCTCGTACCGCGATTGTCATCTTGATCTGTCGTTGACTATACAGCGTGTTTTTAGGGTTCCGTAGCCGAATGGCAAAAAACGGAACCCTTATAGATTCGTCATATCTGTCTGTCCGTTTGTCCGTCTGTCCGTCTGTCCGTCCATATGTCACAGCCACATTTTTCCGAAACTATAAGATCTATACTGTTGAAACCTGGTAAGTAGATGTATTCTGTGAACCGCATCAACATTTTTACACAAAAATAGAAAAAAAAAACAATAAATTTTGGGGTTCCCCATACTTAGATCTGAAACTCAAAATTTTTTTTTTCTACAAACCCATACGTGTGGGGATATTTATGGATAGGTCTTCAAAAATGATATTGAGGTTTCTAATATAATTTTTTTCTAAACTGAATAGTTTGCGCGAGCGACACTTCCAAAGTGGTAAAATGTCCCCCCCCTTCCCCTGTAACTTCTAAAATAAGAGAATGATACAACTAAAAAAATATGACGATAAAAAACGATTGTTAATCGGAACCCTCAGTGCGCGAGTCTGATTCGCACTTGGCCGGTTTTTTTTAACTGGGACAGTATGACGAAATCCAAAACCATAGGATATACAGGGAAATTGTCTTAAGAACCTTTAGGTCTTTTTTACAGAACCCTAAAAAGACGAATGAAAAATATAATAGAAAGCTGTTAAACTTTCACAAAGTCCTTTCGAAATTCGAATCGTCAAGTGAATTTACGACTACTTTTTAACCGACTTCGAAAAAGGAGGTGGTTCTCAATTCGGCCGGTTTCTTTAATGGCCTGTTTATGTACCGTATGACCTATTCAGGTAGGTAGGTACCTATTGATACGAAAGATCAAGAAACTCGGCGGTCGCTCGGTTCAATACCTGCTTTTATACCACAAACAAATACACAGATATTTTTTATAAACCTGTTAGAAACAAGTAAAAAATTTACTAAATATAGTAAGTAACATTCGCGCTTACATTTGCCTCCTTTTTAGGGTTCCTTTTTAGGGATGCCAACGCAATGGAACCCTATTACTATACCTTGTCTAATATACAGAGCGACAAGGCTCTTTTGGCGCGTGGAAAAAATCGGAATTAATGTTGCCGTCAAGTGTCCCCTTTGTTCTTGATTGAATAGTCTAAGCCTTTGTTCTCCAAACAGCGCCCCCCTGTCAATGTCATTCAAGTGCCAAAAGAGCCTTGTCGGACTGTTTAGGCGGCTACAGCATGCAAATTTAGACGGATAAGTCGTGCGTAAGAACTTAGAACTAACAGCTTGTGAAAGAAACACAAAGGTAAGAAAAAAAAGAAAAAAGATTAGATAAGTGTAAGAAAACATAAATTCAACTATAATTTAATGTTTGACATCACCCATTAGAGAGTCAAGTGATTTGACATATTTTTTAATTTTCCAATTTTTTACAGTGCATGAAAATTCAAAACAATTGAAAAGTGTAAATATTAAGACCCCTAAGATACGGGACATTTAAGTTTTATCAAAAAAAATAATTAAATTTCTTGTACGATAGTACGGAACCCATCATGTGCGAGTCCCACTCGCACTTGACCGGTTTTTACATGACTAGGTATGTAATAGTAATGTTTTTATGCCGGTCTTTAGAAACCAGAATCTTTTATTGAATGTTTGCTATAAAGCCTTGGTTAAACGCAAAAGTAAATAAAATAATTGTTATTCACCATCATGATCAACCCATCGTCGGCTCACGATATGAGCATGAGTCTCCTCTCAGAACGAGAATAGTTTGGCCATAGTCCACCACGCCTAGCCAAATGCAGATTGACAGACTTCGGTCTTCACTCACCTTTGACTTTGACACAGAATATAATATAATAGTACTAACGTACCTTTGAGAACATTATGAAGAACTCTCAGGCATGCAGGTTTTCCGTTAAAGCTTAAGTGATACTAGCTTATGCTCGCGACTTCGTCCGCGTGGACTACACAAATTTCAAACCCCTATTTCACCCCCTTAGAGGTTGAATTTTCAAAAATCCTTTCTTAGCGGATTTTTATGTCATTACAGCTATCTGCATGCCAAATTCCAGCCCGATATGTCCATTAGTTTGAGCTGTGGTATATTGTATGGTATATTTTTATTTCGGCTGACGTCAAAATGACTTCATTTCGATGTTAATGAGACATTGGTCCAGCGCGCTATACCAACTGGCTGGGCTACCCCCAATATTAGGGTACCCTAATTTCAAAAATCCATACTCAATACTAATATTATAAATGCGAAAGTGTGTCTGTCTGTCTGTCTTTCTGTCTTTTCACGCCCCAACAGTTTAACCGATCATCAAAATCTTCATTCAAAACTCTGTGAGTTAGCTTACATCCCGGGGAAGGATCAGTGGCGGATTTGCCCTAAGGCCAGGGCCAGGGCCCAGTAGGCCCTGGCCTAGGGCGGCTAGATATTAGGGGCGGCCAATCGTGATACAAATCACTTTTTTTTGTAAGTTAGAAATTTCGCCTGCTGCGCTCGCACTCCTATTTATCATTGGATTGTATTTTGACAGACAGATCAAAGCCCCCCCCCCCCCCCCCCCCCCCCCCCGCCGCCATTTTCTGTGTTAAAAAGTCCACGGTAAAACCATAGATATTTCCTCTCTATAAGTTTAAATACTCTAAGTTACGAAATGACCTGGGGCCTAGGGCGGCTAAGACTGCAAATCCGCCACAGGGAAGGATATAGGATTTTCATCAAAACTCTGTGAGTTAGCTTACATCCCGGGAAAGGATTACCGGAAAATTAAAGAGCTCCAACGGGATTTTTAAAAATCTAAATCCACGCGGACGAAATCGCGGGCGTCATCTAGTAACACAATAAACGAATGATGCCTTCGAGGTAGGTTGCTCAGATGATACGAATATTTTACCTCGTAAAGTATGTCAGTTGGTCATTGACAAATCACTTTGGTTTATAATACACTTGATCTGCCTGTTGAATACCCACTTAATTGTGCGACTAGATGATGCCCGCGACTTCATCTGCGTTAATTTAGGTTCTTAAAACTTCCGTGGGAACTCTTTAACTTTAGAGCCTCAATAGCTCAACCGGTATAGGAGTGGACTGAAAACCGAAAGGTCGACGGTTCAAATCCCGCCCGTTGCACTATTGTCGTACCTGCTCCTAGCACAAGCCTGACGCTTAATTGGAGAGGAAATGGGAATATTAGTCATTTAATATGGCTAATATTCTTTAAAAAAAAAAAAACTTTTCGGGATAAAAAGAAGCCGGGATGTAAGCTAACTCTGTACCAAATTTCATAAAAATCGGTTAAACTGTTGGGCCGTGAAAAGCTAGCAGACAGACAGACAGACAGACACATCGCATTTATAATATTAAGTATGGATAGTTACAAAATACAAAATTTACCTTTTTCAGGGCTGTGCTACGCAGAGTTCGCGTCGCGGGTCCCTAAAGCGGGTTCCGCATACGTGTACAGCTACGTCAGCGTCGGAGAGTTCATAGCCTTCACCATCGGCTGGAACCTCATCCTGGAGTACGTCATCGGCACTGCCAGCGTGGCCAAGGGCATGGCCAACTACATCGACAGCCTGTGCAATAACACCATGGCCAACACTATGGCCAACATCGCGCCGATCAAGATACCCTATATGGCTGATTACCCGGATTTCTTCGCGTTTGGTCTGGTGCTACTTATAGCGGGTAAGTAAAAGATCTTTATGTATCTTTCGAAATAAATAAGGCATTTTATTATAAACAGGAAAATGTCATCCTCATGGCCAATGTGTCCGTGGACATGGCCAACTACATAAACAGTATCTGCACACTATGGCCATACATGCTATACATTTTATGTCCTAAGTATCTCGATTTCTTGGTGTTCACTATCTTGCCACCAATAATATTTTTAACTTTTTGATCCGCCCCGGCTTCTCTGGGGTAGAATTTCTGAAAATTCTTTCTTAGTGAGAGGCTACGTTATAAAGAAAACCTCAAAGACCTTGAAGATCTCAAGTTACTGGACAGTGTATTTATTAACTTTATGAACCTGGTTAAAACACTGCGTTGATATCTCATTCATTATGTTTATCCTTCTCAAAATATATGTAGATACTAGATCCACTTAATATCATCCTTAGTACATGAATTTTATACCTAAAATACAAAAGACCTCACGAGAGACGCCATAATACTACTCTTGGGATGCCTTTGTTTCATCTTCATTGATTCTATCTCTCTCTTTACAGTCCTACTTGGCATTGGTGTAAGCGAGTCGACGAAACTGAACAATGTTTTTACTGCCCTCAATATGGCCACCGTGGTTATAGTTGTCGTTGCGGGTGCTATTAAAAGTAAGTTCAGGATAAATTATCCCTATTACAACTTTAAGAACCTAGTCCTACGGGGACTTTCCAAAAACCCTAAAACACAATATATTTTCTTCATTTTTAACAAAAATCCAAAATCCCATTTTTATGTACTTACGTCATGCGCATTTAAAGCAATTAAATATCAAATTGCTTTAACGGTGAAGAAAAATATAGTGAGAAAACCTACATGCTTGAGAGTTCTCAAAGGTGTGTGAAGCCAATCCGAATTTGGTCAGTGTGGTGGACTGTGGCCAAACTCTTCTCATTCTGAGAGGAGACCTGTGATTAGTAGTGACCCGGCAATGGGTTGATAATGATGATGAATAACGTACTTAACAGTTATCTCCTATCAGGTGACCCCGCAAACTGGAGGATCAAAGTTGAAGACATACCAGAGGAATACCGTTCCAAAGCCGGCGAAGGGGGGTTCATGCCGTGGGGGGTCGCCGGCGTCATGGCGGGGGCCGCTAAATGCTTTTTCGGCTTCGTGGGCTTCGACTGCGTGGCCACTACGGGTGAAGAGGCCAAGAATCCAAAGAGGGATATACCACTGTCGATCGTCATGTCACTGGTGGTCATATTCGTGTCGTACTTCACCATTGCGACCGTCTTGACGATGATGTGGCCTTATTATTTGCAGGTTTGTATTATTTAGATCTTTCTATCCTACTATTATAATGGAATGGAAAATTGACCACCCTTTTAGCATCAGTTTTCCCCTCCAATTTTAATATGGGTACCTTCAAGTCAGGAGTGAATAGGCATATTCTAAGCAAGACTCCATCTTAGGCTGCATCACCACTTGCCAGCAGGTTTGATTGCAGCCAAACGCTAGTCTATAAATTTAAAAAAAAGTGAGAGACATTTTCTGCTCTTCTCACTTCTTATCTATCTTCTATTTTCTTAAGAGGCTGTTCTTTTTTTAAATTTACATTCTTCAATATGATACTTACATAAGAAAATAAATGATAAAAATAATACTAATTTAGCATTACTAAGCTAATTCAGCGAAGAATTTAATTTGACACGGAAAATTATATAATGAACACTTGAATCAATAAAAAATTATAAATGATAATGGTGAACGATGCACGTGGAAACTGGAAATACGTATCAGAATATTACCTCATTACATTAGATTTGGTTCAGCTTATAATTTAAATACACTCATCCCCGAAAATGTGATGTCCACTTTCTGAGACATATATTTTATTTTTGGCACTAGTTAAATCCCAGTATATTTTGTTCTCCCATACAATTTTCCTCTGTAACATCTATAACATCCGTCTTTCAAGATGTTAATTTTTCTTAATTTTCTTCAACCGTTTTCAGGATCTCCCTGAAAATCGTTTTTCTGTGGTGTCCCTGTTGTCATCACTCTTATCTAATGCATCTATTATCCGACACCTGTTATTTTTATTTTATTTGTCAAAGAACCGCCCACAGAATTACACACTTAAAATTACATAAAAATATGTTATCGAGTTTTATAGGTCTCGTGTTTAACTCAATTTACTGACAGCCAAGCCAGCCAATTTACCCAACGAGCATTAAATAAAACAAGTCGTACATTAAAATAACCTAACCTAAACATGAAAAATACACCTAAGCTATAAAATACAAAATGAATATTATAATTAAATGAATACTAAGTTAAGTTATGATGTCTCCATTGCAGAAATTCTAATACTGTGTCTTTATCCATCCAATAACGATATCTGACTTGACAGCTATATTCTGTTTTATTTCAGGACGCGGACGCACCCTTCCCTCACGTGTTCGAGCAATCAGGCATGCCGGTCATCAAATGGATAGTGACTATTGGAGCTATATTCGCACTTTGTACCAGCCTGCTTGGTGCCATGTTCCCTCTCCCCAGGGTGCTATATGCCATGGGCTCAGATGGAGTGCTGTTCCGTTCTCTGGCGGCTATCAACATCAAGACGAAGACTCCACTCCTGGCTACGGTTGTTAGTGGGCTTCTCTCTGGTGAGTAGAAATCTCTTCACATATCCCCTCTGCATCTGCGGAGTACTGCTCCGTTCTCTAGGAACCATTAATGCCATATTGATGACGCCACAGTTGTTGACGGGATTTTCTTTGGACAGCAAATTTTTCCTTTGTCCAGTGCTATATACCATGGGGTCACATGGAGAAGTGTTTCACTCTCTAGCAACCATTTATACCAGGACGAAAACTTCGTTGCTGGCGACGGTTATTAGCGGGCTCTACTGTAGTAAGTAGAGACTTTGCATGTTCCTCTGCTAAGGGTGATGCACGTGAAGGGTGCAGATGAAGTGTTTTTCCACCCTTTGGCAGCCATCGACGCCAGGTCGAAGACTTCAGAGTTGGGCACGGTATTAATTAAGACCTTTCTCGGGCCTTCTCGGCATAATATTTTCCTAATGCCGTGTGTTATAACGTCATGGACTTAGGTGGACTCTTGTTTCACCTTGCAGCAGCCATCAATACCAGGCAGAAAGACTTACTGCTGGTGGTAGTCATTTTTTCGTTTTCTCTCAGAGGAGTTCTAACTTCTCTAACCTCACCCTTTCTTCCTTTTCGGGGGAAATCCTCTAAAGCTAATCGAGCTCGGCCTTTCTATATTTAATCATATGAAGCTTCAGGATCTCAGATGCACCAGAAAAATGCATCAGTGCCTGCCCAAAATCTTTTGGTCTTGTCTCAAAGGAATTAGTCTACTTGCCTTTCGTACTTCGCAAGAACTACCATATTCCCGGAGTCAGATTTCGTCAAGGTCACTTTGGTTCCTGTCAAATGATAGTGGTTTCCCTATCATCAAATTTTGACAGGAACCAAAGCGGCAAACCTTGTTATTCTGATATGCTTACACAAATGTATTGACTAAAACGAGAAAATATGTGTTTTGTTCCAGCGATAATGGCAGCCATCTTCAACCTGAACCAGCTGATTGACATGATGTCCATAGGAACGCTCCTGGCTTACACCATTGTAGCGACAAGCGTGCTTATATTGAGGTAAAATCAGCACTTTACTATAAATGCGAAAGTGTGTTTATTTGTTTGTTTGTTGGCTTGTCCTTCAATCACGTCGCAAGGGTGCAACGGATTGACGTGATTTTGCATGGGTATAGATAAAGACCTGGAGAGTGACATAGGCTACTTTTTATCCCGGGAAATTAAAGAATACCCACGGGATTTTTAAAAACCTAATTCCACGCGGCCGTAGTCGTGGGCATCAGCTAGTTACATTATATTTTCAACGACCTAATGGCGACTGCGCTCCCAAGGTCCCTGGCGCAGGGGTGAGCGCTACGTGGGTGAGCGATAAGTGGTTCGCGGGTTCGTTTCCCGGCAGGAGTAATTTGGGAATTACCTAGTGATTTCTAAGTTGTCTTTGGTCTGGTCTGGTGGGAAACATCGGCCGCGGCTAGTTACCACCCTTCCGACAAAACTTCAAGTAAATGAAAAATTCATTTGATTCACAAAAATAAGCATAAAATATTGAGTTTTTTCTATTTAATTGGCTAATCTGCTACGATTCATTTCGTCAGTACCTTACCATATAGTCCATACAAAATGACTCCTCACGCGCAACTTTAACTATATAGATCAACTGTCGTGTCAAAAGTACGGTTCAAAAATCGTACTTTTGACATGACATTTGACACAAAAATTTAAAATGGCGCGTGAGGAGTTACATTTTACTCTTTGTAGCTAAATAAAGATAATAAAGCTCACCTGTTTCGCTAATTTCCCTCAGGTACGAGGAAGAGAGTCAAGTGGTGCTAAACGGCAAGGCGGTCCCGGAGACCCCCTACAGCGTGGTGAGGCAGACCTTCAACCTGCTGGGTCTCAAGCACCCCACATCGCTGTCCTCCACCATCGCCAAGTGCACCATATGCATATTCTGTGAGTTATGTATTTATATCGCAGGGAAATAGTAAAATCCGGGATTTGATCATACTATCCCTAAGGGATTTGACGTTAAAACAATTTGACGAAGATGTTAAAACGATAATTTGATTTTGCCATTTCCCTGAAGAAATCAGTGATTTGATCAAACCCCTAAGACTCGTTTATTTCATCATCCACCTATCACTGGCCTACTACCGACCGTGAGTTTCCTGTTAGAAAAAGAAGAGTTTAGGCCATAGTCCAGCACACCTGGCCAAGTTCCAATTGGCAGACTTCACACATTTGAGAACATTACGAAGCAATGTTACTTCAAGCATGCAGGTTTCCTCACGAATGTTTACCTTCGCCGTTAAAGCAAGTGATATTTTGCTTGTTACAAACCCCTATAACTCCGAAAAATTAGAGGTGTTTATTTTGTATTTTGTATTTTGTATTTATTTCGATTTAGACTCATTACAAGCGCTTACGAAAGTCAGATCGGCATAGAACAATACAATAATAAAATGATTGTACAAAATATGGCATATTATAATCTAGATAATACTAGTTAAAAATGGCATAAAAATTATTAAGTTACTCAAGCACCTTGTCGTATTTGGTAATAAAATGTCATAAATGCACTATAAAAAAAGAAAAAGATAGGTACTCAAGCAAGTACATAATCTTCATGTCAACATAATATTACAAATGTAATCAAATGTTATATTACAAGTACACAAGTACATATTAATTATCCCAGCTCGTTGAATAGCGTGTGCATCTGTCTGTTACATTTTCACGCCCAATCTATTAAAACGATTTTGATGAAATTTGGTGCAAAAATAGCTTATATCCCGGGAACATCCCTTTTTGACTTTTGTCCCGGAAAATCAAATAATTCCCAAGGGATTTTTAGAAAACCTAAATCCACGTGGACGACGTCGCGGCTTCATCGAGTATTTTATATATTTCTAGTCGTAGCGGCGCTAATAACGTGCGCACTGCTGCGGTGGCACGAGGACAACTCATCGCTGGGCGTGGGCGTGGGCGTGCTGGGCGGCATACTGCTGGTCCTGCTGCTGGTGATGTACCGCCAGCCGCGAGCGAGCGTCGCCAACCTTAGTTTCAAGGTCAGTATCTTGTTAAGCACAACGCACACCGTCAGAGCTGAGGCGTGGCGTCTGTCTACATGGTGAAATTTTAGTGATTTTAGACTGAGATCTATAGAGCGCACTTTGACTTTGCTCAGACTGACATGAAAGACGAGACAGATTTATGTGAGCGAAAACGAGACAGAGCTATATCTCGCACATAAATCTGTCTCGTTTTAACTCAATCTTAAGTCTGAGCAAAGTCCAAGTGCGCTCTATAGATCTCAGCCTTAGAGCCGTGGCTAAGTGAATCGTCCGAAAACACTTCTTTGTTTTGTAAAACTAAGTACTATTTTTTTGGGTGAAAAAATCTTGTCACAAACTCTGACTGAGAATAATTGTAATGGTTCTAATTGATTGTAATAGCAAATTGCAATATGCAAAAGCAGTGATTGTAATGGTTGTAATGTTTATGTATGTATTCCGCAGGTGCCCCTGGTCCCGCTGGTCCCGTACCTCAGCGTGTGCATGAACGTGTACCTCATGGTGCAGCTCGACCAACAGACTTGGATACGATTCATTTTGTGGCTAGCTATCGGTGAGTGCGCCTAGATCTATAAATGTGGCTAATTCCGTTGCACGCAATCTATAAACTAAACTAAAATGACACGTCTAAATCTATTGCTTTTTTATAAATGCAATTTAATAATAATTTTTATAAACAATTTCTCTTTTTTATAAATGCTTGCGGAAAAGGATAGCACTAGATTTAGACTTGTTAATTTAGTTTAGTTTAGAGATTGTGTACAAGAGAATTGGCCCCATTGTGTACTATTCTATACTAATATTATAAAGAGGTAATGTTTATAAGTTTGTTTGTAGGGGGTAATCTCTGGAACTAATGAACCGACTTTGAAAATTCTTTCACCAGTAGAAAGCTGCATTATTCCTTAGTGATATAGGTTATATTTTATTTTTAAAAAATTTGAGATCCCTACGGAAATTGTAATAATGTGAAAAAAATCGTCTCAAATTCAAATTCAAATTCAAATTTCTTTATTGCGAATATGGGTAAACAGTGCAGATATTACAAAACAAAAAGGTACAGCCAAATTCTGCCTATTAGCATGCAATATGTTATGACTTATGATATACCGAACAACGTGTACATAGTTTTGATAAAATTAGTCAAATTAAATACTTAGTCACAAAAAAATACAAATTTAAATGATAATGTTACAAATGTCAAAAATTAAAATAAAACTAAAATTTCTCTACAAGGTAATCATTAATCGAATAATATGTCTTTTCTAACAATAGTTTTTCAATTTTATCTTAAATAAAGGAAGTTCTCGTGTCTCAATTATATGTTTGGGCATGTCTCATCTGTGAGCTTATGGTTAAAGTTACACGAAAATAATGTTGAGTGGTATTGGCACCGATTCTAAGCACAACCTAATTTTAGAGTATTCGCACCCTCTTCTTACTATTGTAATATGAAAAGGACAGAAGCAGTTTGACATTTCTAAATTAAATTTTTAGATGGTAAAACCCGTGATTTTAGCACGCACTCGCGAACCTACTGTTTAAATTTGTATTGTGCACTAAAATTTAGAGTCTTTAAATGTGAAAGTCATGTTCCGTTCCTTTTTTAGCATTAGTAAAAAGAAAAGGATGCAGATATTTTAAATTTAGTTTAGAGAGAGACTAGAGAATCGGGGCCAGTGTTCCTCTTAAACAGCTCTAAAAAAGTCCGCGATAGCATATAACTTTACGGTAGGCTCACAATAACCATTTTTATGATTTTGAAATGTGGTCTAAAACAAAATTGTTCGTCATCTCAAGTGTTTAATTTAGACCAGCCCTTTGTATCATTTCATTTAGAATAATATCTTAGGAGATATCACGAAATTAAAATAATGGCGACGGCCGCGGCAGTCCGGCAGGGACAGGAGTGTAGAAGGCGGGTAGAGAGGCGCGAGGGGCACAACGGATCGACATGATTTTTTGCGTGAATATATTCAAAGACCTAAAGAGAGCCAATCATGCAAAAACTACTGGACGGATTTGGCTGAAATTTGGAATGGAGATAGATTATACCCTGGATTAACACATAGGCTACTTTTTATCCCGGAAAATCAAAGAGTTCCCACGAGATTTTTAAAAACATAAATCCACGCGAACGAAGTCGCGGGCATCATCTAGTACTCTATAAAGCGCAAGTCCGATCATGGGGTAGGTATTTAACCTCTTGCCATAGATCCTCAATTGCGCTAGTAGTAAAAGTGGCAGTACTGTACCCCATTTGTCATGTTACACTTATTATGATTTATCAAACACTCTGTATGTAATATAATATATTTTCTTTCTCCAGGTTACACGATATACTTCACGTACGGCATCTGGAACAGCTCTCTGCGCCGCAACGAAGTCAACCTCGCGATGAAGGCCAACGGGAAGATCGAGAATGAGAAGCAATTCACTCAGCTTTGATGCTGCAACTACAACTGTGATGTGCAGAACTGAAGCCATCGAGCCGATCAGCTATTGTTGCAAAAAAACAATCGAATGAATCGAATAATTGTCATTGAACAATCGATTGTCGTTTTACTGTCTTCATAAAAACAATCGAATAAAAATCAACAATCGAGTGTTAAATTGTTCGATTCGTTCATTGTTAAGTCTACGAACGCACGGTCTGGAACCAATAAATCGAAAATTAAATCAATCAATTACACAATTTCGCACTCGAGTTTCGATACATTCGTTCCAGGCCCGCGCGCTAAGTAACAGTCGAACAATCGAAAAACAATCGATTGTTATTCGACTAAATCGCCCATCGCTAGTAGGTACAGACTAGGCTGAAATCTACAGAGCGCACTTTGACATTGCTCAGACTTATTTAGTCACTGTTAAAACGAGATAGCGTTTTATAGCTGACATAAACCAGTTTCGTTTTAACTGAATCTTTTTAAGTCTGAGCAACGTCAAAGTGCCTTCGCTCTCGAGTAAAATTTCACTCCTCACGCGCCAATTTAACTTTTTGTGTCAAATGTCATGTCAAAGGTACGATTTTAGTCCTTTTTTTAAAGGTGAATCCAGGTGAATCGTACTTTTGACATAGAAAACCCATAGAGTTAAAATGGCGCGTGAGGAGTCATTTTGTACGGACTATACAAAGATTGTCTTAGAATTTATGGGCCGCGAAAAGTGATGATTATGATGAAAACCAATATCAAAATTTTGAAAGAAAAGATGCGGGTAGTCTATAAAAAATATTTCTAAGTAATTTATTTATAACCCACATAACTACCTACCTAATAAATAATTCTTTATGTGAGACTTTATCATGGACACAATAGGTAAGTACAGAGTGAGAAAATTATTATAAACAACAAAACTAGCAAAAGTAGATAGGTAGGTAGGTACTTTAGAAGATGGTTAATAATTTAAGATATTATTTAATTTAATTCATAATTAAGTAACTAGGTACATTATTTTATATTATTTTAAGTCATTTTGTACATTAAAACATAATTAATAATAATGACGCTATTTCCTGTTAAGCTTAGAGTTCACGCAGACAACTGATTTATATCTGAAGTGATTTCCGATTTACACTGACTTTTGTCAGACCGCCACATATCGGATGTCTGCGAAAGTTTAGTACGATTTCCTAAAAAATTGTTAGCGTCCGTCCATTAGAATTAAATGCGTCTGAATATTGAAGCAGATACTTATAATCCGTCTTTTCCAAAACGTAATTCTGCTGGTCGATTGCGGGAAAACTGCATAAATCATTATTACAATCTCAATTGTTGTGGTTGGCTGAATTTGTGGGATTCTTGTTGCAACAATGCATTGCAGCCAATAGGTAGTGAGCGTCACAGCCTTGGCGAGCAGCTGTATTTTTCTTATGTTTTTCTGAGCGTTATTATTGCAAGATGCGCACGACAACTATTATCTAGTAAGAATGGGAGTGCGCGGCCATCATTGATTGTCAACCAAATCAATCTTATTTTGCAAATCATCAAAGTAGCCATAGTATAAGATTGTACATCTCACCAATGTTGATGGAAATAAAGTGTTGAATTACTTTAGCATCTAAGTAAAATGAACCAAAACTGCGTTGTTTTAAAGCTCAAGTTCGTCTATATCTACAGCCAGCGCTCCAAGCGGATAACTTGCGATATTAAAATCTATGGTAGTGAAATTTTGACTTTCAATCAATGAACTTTATAGGTTTATTTTACTCAGTGTTTTATTTCGATGCTCGAATTCTATCAACGTTGGTGATTGACATTGGTCGCCGCCGCGCCGTGCTGGCCACGTCTATGTAACAAGTAGACCGTTTGCGCCGAGCTTTATTATGTCATTCCTATAATTTAATTTTAAAAAATGTTGATAATTATGTAAAGATGAAATTAAATTAAAATTAGTTATAAGTATTGACGAACTGTGATTAAATGAATAATTTTAAAATAAATAACATTTTAATTAGAGTTGTTAATTTTTTTGTTTGCACCTGCTTTGATAAAACCCTGAAAAATATAATAGTATACTAGCTGATGCCTGCGACTTCGTCCGCGTGGAATTAGGTTTTTTAAAATCCCGTGGGTACTCTTTGATTTCCCGGGATAAAAAGTAGCCTATGTCACTCTCCAGGTCTTCCAGGTCACCATTGCGACGTGATTGAAGGCCAAACCAAAAAACCAACAAACCAATAAACAAACAAACTTTCGCATGTATAATAAGGGTACTGATATGATCGTAACTCTACCAGTTACCACCCTACCGGCCAGCACAACGTCCCGCCAAGCGATTCAGTGAATAGGTATTTTCAAAATCTAGGTTTTTTCAAAATCTCGCGGGATGATTTTCTGAGATCGAAAGTACCTACGTAGGTACCAACCAACTAAGCTTTTTTTTGACGCTGAGAAATGCGTTTACGCCCCCCCCGTCTCCCCCCCCCCCCGTCCCTTCCTCTGAAAGCCAGCTAGCTAACCAGCTGGAGGGAAGGTATGTGGGACTCGCCAGCCGAGAGGCGACCGGCGGCGGGCGGGGTGATTAGGTATGTAACTCGCGACAGGCGTAAATCTCGCGATCATTGCTGTCAAAACAGCGGCTAGAGAGAGACAGCAATAGCCACAAAGCAAAATAAGAAGAAGAAGAAGAGAGACAGCAAATGAACTGTCTCATTGCTGTCTCGTTGCTGTCGCTACTGCAACTTTTTACGTAATCACCCCGTAGCGGCACTCCTGCGCTCCGGCGGTCATAGGAACACCGGAGCAATCAACCGCGACCCAGCCGACGATATCGAATCTAGGATTGTTCGAGATTAAAGCGAGTATACTCACATCACTGCGCTACTATGGTCGATACTCAATAGTTTCAAATTCAATACAGCATTGCACCAAGGTTGATTAGCATATAGGCCACGTGTGGTCAGTAAAAATTAGCAACTTATCAATAATTTTATTTTTATAAAAGAACATCACAATCCAGAAATGTCTATTTTGTAATATCTAAGTAAAGTCTAACAGTTTAGATATTTCCTAGTTTGTTAAATACAGTTCAAACATTGCTTACCTAGAAGAACCAGAGTAACCGACATAGCTCAGCGGGTTGCGAAGCTAAAGCGGCAATGGGCATGGCACATAGTTCGAAAAACCGATGGTAGAAATATGTGCCCTCGCCTTCGGCTCGGGTTGATAAACATCTCGGATAAAATGGCTTGTTTTATTACCTTGTTGTACAATCTACTGTTATAGACCTACCTAGATACAATTTAAGCTGCAATTTAATTTAGATATACAGAGACCTGTAATCTGTAGCTGTGATAGCCTAGTGGTTAGGACGTCTGCCTTCTAATCGGAGGTTGGGGGTTTGATCCCGGCCACGCACGTCTAACTTTTCGGAATTATGTGCGTTTTAAGAAATTAAATGTCACTTGCTTCAACGGTGAAAGAAACCTGCACGCCAAAGAGTTCTCCATAATGTTCTCAAAGGTTCTCAGAGGAGGAATCCACACAATGCCAGCGTGGTAGACTATGGCCAAAAACCCTTCTCTCTGAGAGGAAACCCGTGCTCTGTAGTGAGCCGGCGATGGGTTGATCATGATGATCCGATGATACAGAAATCTAGCAAACCACAGTCACTGATATTAGTATTAGCTTAGATCAGGTAATCATTAAATTTCATTGAGTTTGATTGGCTAATTTTCAATTGAGAATCAAACTACGTTTGTATGAAGAGCGCTGCCGAGCTGGTGAGCGCGGTGGGAAAACTTCTCTTAAATAATATTAGCGTATCTAATTAATCAAATTAGCAGTTTATTACCTAAATAATATTCAAAGATTGTAGGGTTCCACAAACACACTATCCATACGAAAACCCGACCAAATTACTTGCTACCTATCTGTTGATTGAATTAGACGGCTCAGTTTGTTGTGGGCTTCTTCTTAGGCCAGAGTGCATTTGGAACCCTCGTAGCTTTGATTTGTCGTCAGTAAAGATTTATCACCATTGTCATCCACTTCTATTTAGTTATTAAACCTTATTTTTAACCGACTCCCAAGAAGGAGGTGGTTCTCAACTCAGCCAGTTTTTTTTTAATTTACATTTTAAAACAATTTTGAATAAACATTTTGATTTTGAGTTTGTATGAAACTATGTCCTTTTACATTGATTTTATGCTACATGATGCCCGCGACTTCGTCCGCGCGGATTTAGGTTTTTAAAATCCCGTGGGAACTCATTGATTTTCCGGGATAAAAAGTAGCAAATGTCCTTCCCTAGGATGCAAATATCTCTGTGCCAAATTTGGTCAAAATCGGTTCAACGGATGGGCCGTGAAGAGCTAGCAGACAGACAGACCGACTGACACACTTTCGCATTTATAATATTAAAATACAGTATATTCATAGATAAAGCATATCAGCTCTTTACCATCTTAAAAATATTGTGCGGAACATCTTGAATGTCATTTTTATTGTTATTAGATAAAATTTAAACGCAAAAACCTTCGCACATGCGTTCAAACTATTATTGAAATCTATTTAGCGATCAGTCGTAGCTATTTTCAGGATAATAACACTTGTGCTCGAAATTTTTTACTCAAAAAATGAAATTTATTGATCTAAGTGCTTGTGTAGTGATTTTCAGTCAGTTAGTGTCGACTTCTTCACCAGAAATTGACGCCGAAGATGCTAAATTGTATTTTGAAGAATTGGCCATCAAATACGGACACCCTGCCCGGAAATATGAAGTTATTACTGAAGATGGTTATATACTCGCCTTGTACAATCTACCAGGTAGTAAAGAGATACCAGTGTTGCTCATGCATGGAGTGTTCGGGACCTCGGATATATGGATGCTTAGAGGGAATATCTCTCTACCGATAGCTTTAGCAAATTCTGGGTACGACGTTTGGGTAGGCAACAGTAGAGGGAACAGGTATTCCAGACGCCATCTCTACCTCGATCCTGACCATGACCCAGCTTTTTGGAGCTTTTCCTTCCACGAGATGGGAGTCTACGACTTATCAGCCATCATTGATACAGTTATCCAAAAAACTGGTGTAAAGCGAATCAATACGATAGGCCATTCCCTGGGTACCACTTTATTCTTCGTCCTAGGCTCCATCAGGCCGGAGTACAATGCAAGAATAAACGTTTTCACTGCACTAGCTCCTATTTGCTATTTGAACCATATCCAACCACTTTCAAGCACGATTGCGAAATTCGTTCCCGTATTAGGAAAAATATTGAATAAGTTAAACATGTACGAAGTGTTTGACGAACCAACAAGGAGTATCGTGGGGCAGTTTTGTACTTTACCAAATGTAGGATACAAAATTTGCGTCGAGGAAGTTTTGTTTACATTTATCGGGAGTGATCCTGAAGAGATTTCTCCCGAATTTGCAAAAATTGTGCTTCCCCATTTTCCTTCGAGTAGTTCCCTGAAGAATGTCATCCATTTGGCACAACTGCATAATCGAAAAGTATTCGCTCAGTATGATTACGGATTCCTGAGGAACAGAAATGTGTATAATTCTTCTGTACCGCCTGAATATAATTTGAAGAAGGTAACTATGCCCGTTGCTTTGACTGTGGGAAGAAATGACAAGTTGTCTGTGGTAGAGGACGTTCAAACTTTGAGGAGGAAGCTGCCAAATGTGGTGAGCTACGAGGAGTCTCCGCGCCAGGAGTTCAACCACTTGGACGATATTTGGGGAGCGCATATGGACATTTATTTATACCCCTATATTTTTAAAATATTGGAACAATATAGTGAGTTCTAGCTTTAATTGTTAATTAATTGTTAATTTGTATTGTTATTTTAAGTGAGGATTAATCAGGCTTTAAGTAAGGCTAGTCCTTATTCGTTGATTTACTGGAGCCTTTACCCTAGTACGTAAAAGTACTAAAACGTGCTTGACTTCTATCTCGCTCATAATTCACGCGAACAAAACATGGCGCGTAGACAACAACCAATAGCGGACGGACACGCGCTATGATTGGCTGAGATATTTCCGCACCATTTAAAAATAAGATTTCTGCACAGGTACATCGGCGTGACTTACAAAAGTGGTTTAACTAAAGTCAGAGCAACAACATGCGACAACACATGCCGCACGCTACAAATCGAAACATTAATTTTGTAAAATTATCCACACAAAAAAAGCAGAAATATTAACTATTTACCGTTTCCGATTAAAATTTTAAAATCTAGATATTTGGAACAGTACCTACCTACTGATGTGGGTTTTTTTTCAAAGAAATTGTATCCAATCGTGTTTTTATCTCACGTCATACCTACACGACGAATTTAGATTATATTCGATTTAATATATTTACATTATCACGGAAAATTATTTATCAATTTTCGCACTTAGATAAGTACAATCGTTTGCTATTGCAATTTAACTGGAACTTCAGAGCCTCGATAGCTCAACGGTTTTTTTTAAATAGAGATAGCGAGCAAAGGAGCACGCGGGTCACCTGATGTTAAGTGATTACCGCCGCCCATGAACATTTGCAGCACCAGAGGAACCGCCGATGCGTTGCCGGCCTTTTAGGAATTTGTTGGTCCGCCCCTTGAATAACCCCATGTTGTAATCTAGTGGGAACACCGCCGATGGGAGTTGGTTCCACAGTTTGCATGTGCGTGGAAAGAAGGATCTGGCGCAGCGGACGGTCAAAGTGCACCAGATACCAAGGTGGTGAGGGTGAAATTCCTTACGGTCGCGCGCGGTACGGTTGTAGAAAAATGAACCCACCCTGGGTTGATGATGATGATGGTTAAAGGAGCGGACTGAAAACCGAAAGGTCGCCGGTTCAAATCCCACCCGTTGCACTAATTATAGTTGTGCCCACTTATAGCACAAGCTTTACGCTTAATTGGAGGGGAAAGGGGAATATTTGTCACCAATAAACCTGGCTAATATTCTTTTTTAAAAAATGATCAAGATCAACAGCGCCGATATTTACAGGTGTTTTTTCACGGAAAGACATTTTTAGGGCTCTGTACCTCAAAAGGAAAAAAGGGACCCTTATAGGATCACTTTGTTGTCTGTCTGTCCGTCGTGTCTGTCAAGAAAACCTATAGGGTAGGTACCTACTTCCCGTTGACCTAGAATCATGAAATTTGGTAGGTAGGTAGCTCTTATTATAGCACAAGTAAAGAAAAGTTTTTCGCAACAGAAACAGCTCAAACTGTCTAGGATTTTTCGCAACAGATAATGACGATTAATTAACGAATTTCGATCCAGCTTTGATTAATTATCTTAATCCAACTCAGCCCACTACTGAGAACGGAACTCGTCTCAAGATCTCGTCTCGGTCAGGTACGGATCGGTAGACTTCACACAGCTTTTGAGAACGTTATGGTTAAGAATGCAGGTTTCCGCACGATGTTTTCCTTTATCGTTAACGTAAGTGATATAATTTAATTGCTTGTATTAGGTAGGTAGATATCTTCGAAATTTTAGAGGTAGGTACAGTACGCGGCAGAAAATAATGTACATCGGCCTTAAGAATGACATTTCGGCTTTGAAGAGCGTTGTCTCTGTCACTCATATCTATATGCCGTTTGGTCGGTCTTAACGACAGAGACAATGCTCTACAAATCCGCTATCTCTTTCTAAAGGTCGATGTACATTATTTTCTGCCGCGTACTGTATGTGCTTGAATCGTATTCTTAACCACTGGGCTATCGCCGCTTTTTAATTGATATTATACTTACCTAATTGCTACATAATTATAATGTAAGTAAATAAAGTAAATATTTCCGCCTCAAGAATGAATCATACTTAATAATATTATATAGTCCGTACAAAATGACTCCTCTCGCGCCATTTTAACTCTATGGGTCAACTAGCATGGTAAAAGTACGGTTCAACTAAAAAAACAGGCCAAGTGCGAGTCAGATTCGCGCAACAAGGGTCCCGTACTCGGGTATTTTTTCCACATTTTGCACGATAAATCAAAAACTAGAATGTACAGGCAAAGCCCTTTCATATGATACCCCACTTGATATAGTTATCTTACTTTGAAAATAACAATAATTTTTTCATGAACATAATGTTTTAATTATTTCTAAGTAAGTTCCTTTACTTGTAATTACCTACCTGCCAAATTGCATGATTCTAGGCCAACGGGAAGAACCCTATAGGTTTTGTTGACAGACGCGGACGGACAGACAGACAAACAGACAGACAGACAACGAAGTGACCCTTTATAGGGTCCCTTTTTTCCTTTTGAGGTACGGAACCCTAATAAGGACTAAAATCGTACTTTTGACATGACATATGACACAAAAAGTTAAAATGGCGCGTGAGGAGTTAAATTTTACGCGTTATATGCACGTTGCACATAACTGGTTCATTTCAAGGACTGTCTTTTATTCCCTTACTGTATATACCTACCTACTATAAATAGGTATTTTGAATATGTCCCTATAATCCGATATCTATATTTCCGCAAATTAAGGGCCAAACCACACAATATTAAAAAAAAAATACCTAACAATACTTATAGCATCAGAGATTAAGCGACTGCATCCATGCCTGAGAGTTCTTCATAATGTGCTCAAAGGTGTGTGCCAATCCGCATTTGGCCAGCGTGGTGAACCGTGGCCTAAACCATTCTCATTCTTAGAGGAGACCCGTGCTCAGTAGTGAGGCTGCGATGGGTTGGTGATGATGATCCGTGCTGCATCGCGTTTTGGCAACTTGTATAAGTTGAGCGTGGTACTCGTAGGTGCCACAGAATGCTTTTCAATTTTTAGGGTTCCGTACATTAAAAGGAAATACGGAACCCTTATAGGATCACTTTGTTGTCTGTCTGTCTGTCTGTCAAGACACCTACAGAGTACTTCCCGTTGACCTAGAATCATGAAATTTGGCAGGTAGGTAGGTCTCATAGCAGACATAAGGGGAAAAATCTGAATACCGTGAATATGTGGTTACATCACACAAAAAAAATTAAATTGTGGTCATGAATAAATATTATTATAAACTTGTGAGTCTTAGTAACCGACTTTACCAGAGGCGTCTCTAGCCCTTGTGGCGCCCGTGTGCAACCAGTACCCTGGCGCCCTCTAGTCTAGTAGGAGCAGGGTCAAAATGGAATACTAACAGTTATATTTTCAAACGGAAATTCGGATGCAAATGGTGCAATTTTAAATGATGATTTTAAATGATGACGGCGTCGGTCATAACACGAGCGCAGGGTCTTTGAGAGCGCCGGCATCGACGCATCTTTGGACGTGTCGTATTAGAGGGCGCTCGGCGGCGCCCCCTTTGACCTGGCGCCCGTGTGCGCCGCACACCCTGCACCATAGGTAAAGACGCCTCTGGACTTTACATGAAATGTTTTTGGTGGAATCCTACTAATATTATAAATGAGAAAGTGTGGATGTTTGGATGTTTGTTACTCAATCATACAAAAACTACCAGACGGATTTGGCTGAAATTTGGAATGGAGATAGATTATACCCTGGATTAATACATAGGCTACTTTTTATCCCGGAAAATCAAAGCGTTCCCGCGGGATTTTGAAATACGTAAATCCACACGTAAGTCGCGGACATCAGCTAGTTTAATAATATTTTGTGTGCTTTGCCCCTTTTAGATATATCATATTATTTAGTTACTTACTTACAGATCTTTATACGCAAGTCAGTTGAATAACTTAGTCAACCGTAACCGGTAGTGATAAAAAATGTAAAAATATTCGCCATGCTCAATGCAAAGGTCGCACGTTTAACTCAAAACTAGGTGTGTTTTATATAAAAAATGTTAATAAATTATTTCACTATTGTTATCATAATATTAAGTCAAATTATTCCGATTTTAACTTTACCAGAAGACGCGAAATTATTTTTTACGGATCTGTCGTCTAAATACGGGCATCCAGCAGAAAAATACGATGTGGTCACCGACGATGGATACATACTTACACTTTATCGTTTGCCTGGTAAAAGTAAGCTTCCAGTTTTACTAATGCATGGACTGTTTAGCACCGCCGATTCTTGGATACTTAGAGGCAATACATCATTGCCTATAACTCTCGCTAACTCTGGCTACGACGTTTGGATAGGCAATTGTCGAGGGAATACGTATTCCAGAAAACATATCCACTTAAACCCGAATTCAAGAAAATTCTGGAAGTTTACATTCCATGAACTAGCCATCTACGATTTGAGAGCTATAATTGACACTGTACTGGACAAAACTGGAGCAAAAAAACTCAACGCAATCGGACATTCTTTGGGAAACACAATCTTCTACGTCCTAGGCTCCACCATAACAGAGTACAACGAAAAAATTAACTTACTTATAGCACTATCACCTATATGCTACTTGCATAACGTTCCATCCCCTGTGAAGAATATTTTGGATTTGGCACCAGTTTTTAAAGAGTTAAGAAAACAGTATTACGTCAACACGGTCTTCGGACCTGGCTTAATCAAGCAATTGCTAGAAAAAATCTGTGCAATACCAGTTTACGGCTACATCATATGTGTCGAAAACCTACTTTTTTCTTTTACTGGATTTAATAGAGAGGAATTGGGACCAGATTTCTTGCCAATACTGATTTCTCACTTCCCATCGAGCAGTTCTTTAAAAAATTTGCTCCATCTTGCGCAAGTTTATAATAGAAGAAAATTCGCAAATATGATCATGGATTTGCAAAAATTATTAGTTTATAACTCTTCAAAACCACCGCTTATGACTTGGAAAAAGTAAAAATGCCTATAGCTTTAATATCGGCGAAAAATGACAGATTATCGTCATTGAAAGATGTAGAAATATTAAGAGGAAGATTGACTAATATTGTGAGTGATTTGGTGATTCCTTTGGACAAGTTTAACCATGTAGATTATATTTGGGGCGAGCGGACTAATTTGTATCTACACCCGTACATTTTAAGGGAGTTAGAAAAGTATTCTTGATTTTTAAGCCTTTAGTACACCAACGCAATCGCACGTTGACGACCTCCCTGGCGCAGTGGTGAGCGCTGTGGTCTTATTAGTGGGAGGTCCTGGGTTCGATTCCTGGCAGGGGTTTGGAATTTTATAATTTCTAAATTTCTGGTGTGGTCTGGTGGGAGGCTTCGGCCGTGGCTAGTTACCACCCTACCGGCAAAGCCGTGCCGCCAAGCGATTTAGCGTTCCGGTACGATGCCGTGTAGAAACCAAAGGGTAATAAAAACTGCCATACCCCTTCCAGGTTAGCCCGCTATCATCTTAGACTGCATCATCACTTACCATCAGGTGAGATTGCAGTCAAGGGCTAACATGTATCTGAATAAAAAAAAATAAAAAAACGTGCAGTGCAGTAATGTAGGTGTGCACTGTGCAGTAGGTACGTGGTAAATGGTATAGTATGCATCAGTGTGCTAAAAGCGTTTTATTGATAAGCCTCATTTATGCTAGAGCAACAAAGTGCGACAGTGCGGCATGCCACAGGGGTGCTTGGTACAATAATTTTAATGTAGCAAATATCGTCGTCGATGCTTAAAGATGCAAAAGTAATGTTTCTATATGTAGCATGCCGCATTGTCGCATGCTCCAGCCGCCAGCGTGAAACAGTAGGGAAGTGAATTATATATTTGGGAAGTGAACAATACGAAAAACGTAAAATTGTAAATATGTAACATTATTGTATTAATAATTAGAGTCAAAATAATAAAGCGGAATACATTTAAAAGCATTTTATTTTCTTATAGCATAACATTATTATAATACATGATTTCAAATAATTATGTAATTTCTATTTACTAATTATAAATATATACTGTTAAAAAATAAGTACATGAATCCTCAAATCCTTCTTAAGAAGTAAAAAAATACATTAATTTCACTGCAAACTCTTACAACAAGAATCTATTCTTCCACATGCGACATTGCGGCATGCAACAAATGGATACGCAACATGCGGCATTGTTTTTTATGCCGAAACAACAACGTGCGTTTTACGGTACGACATTCAGTCTGCTGACGATTCTTGCTATATTTTAAATTATTAAACAATGCAGTCATCTGGCATGCCTCAATGTAGCAAGTAAAACGGTCTTAAGCGACACGCTTTGCGCTGCTTCGAGTAAACGTCCTATAGGTATGCCGTGCATAGTGCGCCGTCGCTTACGCGTTTTGCGAGAAGCGAATTTTCTACTTTTTAAGTCACATAAGGAAAAGTAGATTTTTTGTAGAGGTTTGCCAAAAATGCACTTCTAATGGCAGTAAACATGGCTTTAAAGTTAAATTGATAGCACTAGTGCGATTTTTGCAGTTTTTTTAAAGTCCACTTTACTAACTAGGACTTTTATATAATAATATGACTTTGTATGTAGAAAACTTAAAAACTAATAGCATAGATTGACAAAATAATTCAACATAATATAAACTGTCCTTATTTAATTATAATTTGATATTGAGTTGTGCGAAACAAATTCAAAAATAAGTTAATCTCTACATTAATTCTAGATTTTTTTCGAATCAGCGTAATGTTTTAAGCTTCTATTAATTTTAATAAACGACTGAATATTATTTGAGTGTCTTTACCTAGTAATTTTGTAAAAATTAAAAACAAATCTTACGTCATTATATTTTAATTTATCTACTTTGTATCTGTAGCACGATGTGTTACGGTGGATTTTACCTGCTACGGGGACGGCCTTTTTATATGGGAGTGACAAAATAAAAAGAACTTGAAGGACACTAACACCTAATTGTCGAATATTTTATAGCGCACTTTATAAGCACGACTTTTAACATAACCATAAAATAGCACACAAAAAATCTCACAGCCTAAACAATACGTACACATTGAAAAAAACTTACTTCCGCCAATCATAATATAATAAAAAGTGTGAAATATAATACGTAGGTACTCACATATTTAATAAAACATAACTACGTCAATCATACCTAATAATAATAATAAAAACAAGCCAAGTGCGAGTCAGACTCGCGCACCGAGGGTTCCGTAATATAGTCGTATTTTTACGACATTTTGCACGATAAATCAAAAGCAATTGTGCATAAAAATTATTAAATAAAAAATAAAATAAAACATAGGGATGAACGATCAGCGACTATGAAGTTTGGACCATGGTGGCTTTGGGAGATAACATGTAACAAAGACGTATAAAATCTTTCGTCAAAGTATAAAGTCTATTTTTTTATATTTTCTTCGGAATAGTATTAGAAATAACGTCATGCATTGCCAGACATAGTATCGCGGCAACCCCCTGCCAGACATCCAAGGGTTTCGCTGATCGTTCCTCCTTGTGTTGGGGGACAACGCACATAGAAATCGGCAAAGACGTGCCGCCAAGCGATTTAGCGTTCCGGTACGTTGCCGTGTAGAAACCAAAGGAGTATGAGTTTTTATAAAAACTGCCATACCCCTTCCAGGTTAGCCTGCTACCATTTAAGACTGCATCATCACTTACCACCAGGTGAAATTGCAGTCAAGGGCTAACTTGTAAGTTGTATCTGAATAAAAGAGAAACTTTCAACTTTTATAAAATAACGAAGGTCTGGCCCTCATGGGCTCTTAGCCCATAAGTAATTTGGAGAACTTCATAGGACACGATTTTCGTTCTAAATAGCCGTTCCATACATTTTATTCAATTTAAAACCGGTATGTAGAGAGCCTTAAGATAAGGGCGCTTACATACTCACACTTGCTAAATCACACATAAAATACGAATTATAAAAATACAATACTTGTAAGTATCACAACTATTAACTAATACTTTGGCGATACATCTAGGAACGTGAGGAGATTCTATGTTACTGACAAACTATTATGTTTTTTTTTTTTTTTTTTTTTTCTTCTGGCTTTACACAGATGATTAGCCAATGTCAGGTTTGTTATTTATTAATTACCAAGACCTATAAGCAAGAATATATATATATACCCAGTGGCGTGCAGGTCATAGAGGCATAAATGCACTGCTTACCCCAGTTGTAATAGCTCAATGCAAATTTTACATTATGACCTGCCAGTAAACAGGTTCCCCTAACTAATGCCTACTCTGGCTACAAACCCTGTGCACGCCACTGTATATACCTATAGGTAAGCCAGAATATACAGGGTGTAATTAGGACGCTGACGAACACTTAGCTCTATTATTTATCAATCCAATATCAATACCATTTGCCTTGTAGTTTTAGTGATTTAGTGTTTTTCAAACCAGCAATGTCCCGCCTCGTTGCGAACGTTGCGTAGATAGGTGCTGCGTCACCATTGACAGGTGTCGCGGGGTCAGGTGTTTTATTTGCAAAACATTGAAATACAGTTTTTTTTTGTTTTTTTTCGCGTTTTCGCGCACAAAACGTTTTGCGTCATCATTCCTCATACGTATGGCTAAGGTTTAGAATACTCTTCCACGATATGTTTCCTACCAATTACAACCCGGGTATCTTTAAAACAAGAGTGAATAATCATCTTCTAGGTAAACGCGTCCCATCTTAGGCCACATCATCACTTACCCTCAGGTGTGATTGTGGTCAAGCGTATACCGATAATGAATTTAAAAAAAATTATTTCGTGTTATTTTGTTGGTAATCATCAGTACTACAAGTCCCGCAAATTGCTAATGCGCGTGGCCTCCATTTTAGTGACGCCAGCACTAGACTGAAGTTTCGAGCTGATGGTATATTTTTATTTCGGCTGACGTCAAAACGAGATTCGTCATTTCGATGTTAATGAGACATGGTTCCAGCGCAATAGCAATTTGCGGGATTTATATCAACTGTCTTATTTTGCTAGCGTTCTAGTAACATCCTGTATAATAAGCAAGAACAGACGAGACGGATTAGCGTAACCGGTCATCTGTCTGAGAATGTTAAACGCCATTAAACGCAGAATCCATACTATTATTATAAACGCTAAAGTGTGTGTGTCTGTCTGTCTGCTAGCTTTTCACAGCCCATCCGTTCAACCGATTTTGATAAAATTTGGTACAGAGATAGCTTGCATCCCGGGGAAGGACATAGGCTTATAGACTTTTTATCCCAGAAATTCAAAGATTTGGAACGATGAGGCTGGCATGTAGGTCACCTATAAAATACCCTTAATAATGAAAAAAAAAAACTTATTACTGAACTGATTTGCCCACGCCTTCGTCTTGTATGGTTTTAAACGGGATATAAGACAGTAATGCTATATTAGGACTGACAACCAATCTTCCACATCTGTTGCTGTCCGTGCTGTGTCGTGCCGTCAGCCTAGGGCATGCTGCAGACCCTCGTCTTGTATGGGTCTCCTCAAATACTGGATATAAAAGACACTATAGTGCTACTAGGACTGACCAGCTCCCTGTCCTCCACATCTGCTGCAGTCGTCCCTGCTGTGTCGTGCCGTCAGCCGAGGGCGTGCTGCAGGTTGTGCTGCAGCAGCGCGGTCTGGCTGTCGTTGTGCAGCTCCGCCAGCTGGACTGAGTCCAGGGTCTTGCGGCGCTCCGAGCTATGCCAAGCACCATAGGTAATGTAGATGAGCAGGCCTGAAACAACCGACACATCTGTTACTACTGGTTCGCTCGGTACAAAGAACTTGTACCACGGACTTGGAGTACAATCATCATCATCATGATCAACCCATTACGGGCTCACTACAGAGCACGGGTCTTCTCTTAGAGTGAGAAGGGTTTTGGCCATAGTCTACCTCGCTGGCCAAGTGCAGATTGGTAGACTTCACACACCTTTAAGAACATTGTAGAGAACTCTCAGGCATGCAGGTTTCCTCACGATGTCACCCGCGCCTGCCATCACCGGGTTAGCACGGGGGCTGTGCGGGTGTGTGGGGCGTTTCCTCCCCGATTGCCATCTCGACTTGTCGCACACTATAATTACGTACGCTTGTGCGCACATTCGATTACTCGTATTTTGAGTTTGACGGATGCGTATGAATACGAATCAAGCGAGTGCGCAATATACGAATCGAATACGAAAGAGTGCACAAACACCCTAAACCTTTAAAACATGTTCGAATATACTGTTTTGAATATAGATTGAAATTTGAAATTAATTGCCAAGTAAATTGCCTTGTATTAATTATGTCTAGGTTAAGTTTTACTTGCAGTTTCGCTCGTCTTTTTTAGAAAAGCCGAGTTCTTATAATATGCACCTACTTGCTATAAGGGTCACAGGAGTTCTTTGCATGGTAATAAATAAACTATTACTTACAGCAATTCTATTTAGTGTTAAAAAAATGTACATACCTACTCCCATTTTGGAGTACACTAGCTTATGCTCGCGACTTTCGCGTGGACTACACAAATTTCGAACCCCTATTTTACCCCCGCAGGAGTTGAATTTTCAAAAATCCTTTCTTAGCGGATGTCTACGTCATAATAGCTATCTGCATGCCAAATTTCAGCCCGATTCGTCCAATAGTTTGAGCTGTGTGTTGGTAGATCAGTCAGTCAGTCACCTTTTCCTTTTATATATTTAGAAGATAAAAAGGTGAGCTATCTATCGCGATAATAGAAAATGGTTAGTTATAAAAAGCTAATTAAAAAGTAATTTAGCTTTTTTTTTTTTACACGAACGTTTGTTGTATAAAATGTCTCAATACATTTTAATTACTATAGTCTACTGTCAATAAGACACCAACGAGTATTTTCATGGTCTAACTAAAATGTCTGCAATACCAAATGTTTACTTGCACTTAATAACACTTGTGACAATATCACATCATCTTAATGACGCACAGTTATTGCCTCCAATCAAACCTCCGCCGGAAAACGCTTATCTGGACTTTATCGGTCTCGCCAACAGGTACGGGTTTCAGCCTTTACAGCACGAAGTCACCACAGACGACGGGTACATCCTCACGCTCTTCCATATACCTGGCAGAAGCAAATACCCTGTGTTACTAGTACACGGTGTACTTGACACATCGGATACTTGGCTGCTAAGAGGAGAGAACTCCTTAGGAGTAACACTAGCGAACGAAGGCTACGACGTCTGGTTCGCAAACTCAAGAGGCAACAGGTACTCAAGAAGACACGTCTCTCTCGATCCAGACAACGACACAGCATACTGGAACTTCAGCTTTCACGAAATGGGGTACTACGATCTCCCCGCGATCATAGACAGAATCTTGAATGAAACACAGAAACCCAGCGTAACTGCTATAGGACATTCCAGAGGGAATCTAATGTTCTACATCCTCGGCGCCACAAGGCCGGAGTACAACTCCAAGGTGAACGTGATGATATCGCTGGCACCGATCTGTCACTTGACTAACACTAAACCTCCCGTGATGACACTGTTGCAAGCACTACCAACTATCTATCAATTATTCGACAGCCTCGACCTTGGAATCACGGAATTTTTAGGTTTCAACAGCACTAGCACAAAGTTGATTCGAGCTTATTGTACGTATCCCGTAATCGGCAACGAGTTGTGTCTGAATACTTTAGTTTTTCCATTATTTGGATTCGACCCGAAGGAGCTTGAGCCGTCTTTCGTCAATGTATTCATATACCACTTTCCTGCGGGTACTTCTTGGATGGACATCTTGCACTTTGCGCAGCTGACAGGAAAGGATTTTGCGCAGTTCGATTATGGAACCGCTCAGAACTTTTTAGTGTACAACTCTCCAGTTCCGCCAATGTATAACCTGACGCTGGCTACGATGCCGTTCGCTCTGTTGGCTGGGAGGAACGACCGTTTGTCGACGCTCCCGGACGTGGCGACACTGAGGAGTCAGCTGCCGAATGTGGTGGACTACACAGTCAATCGGCGCGCTTTGCTCAACCACGCGGATGATATCTGGGGAAGACACGTGCGTGACTATCTGTTTCCTGATATATTTCGAGTGTTGGAACAGTACAACCAAGTTTAAGTTAAATTGAGTCATTTAGTTAAGTGGGCCGCTACAATTGATGTAAGAAAAATAAAAATTAAAAAAACTTAACAAGGGACAGGATTGATGAATAAATATTTTATGATTTATCAAGCCTTCTACATAGTGGTATGAAATCGCCGTGACGACCACTGAGAAAATGATTTTATGTTTTAACTAGCTGACCCGCCCCGGCTTCGCGATGGAATTTAGAAAATCGGCGTGGGGGTAGAATTTTCAAAAATTCTGAAATAGGTACCTACCTACGTATTTATTTCTTTTGTAACCGAAAACCTAAATATCAATTTTCATAGAAATAACTTTCATCCCTTATTTAATCCCCTTGGCAGTAGAATTTTCAAAAATAGTGAAATACATCATTTTTATTCTTAACCGAAAGCCTGTATACCAATTTTCAGCGATGTAACTTCAAAAATTATATTAGACTTTCATTCAAACTTCCATCCCCTATTTACCCCCCTTAGGGGTGGAAATTCAAAAAAATATTTCTTAGTGGTTACCTGCTCTTTACAAAGAACACACCCTCCAAATTTCATGTCTCTAAGACCAGCCGTTTAGGCTGTGCGTTGATATATAAGTCAGTCAGTCAGTCAGTCAGTCAGTCAGTCAGTCAGTCAGTCAGTCAGTCAATCAGTCAGTCAGTCAGGACTTTGAATTTTATATATATAGACACGATGATTTGACTAATGAACTGTGACTCTGATATATAAACAGAAAACCGTGTATATAAATATAAATTTAAAACGTGTTATATAAAAATAATCAAATACATTTAGTATTTGATTATGAGATTAGAAAAGATGACGGCACGGAACGTGCCGAGTTTTATTTTAATAATTTCATTAATTCCGCTCTTGAAATTTAACCTTGTATTCGCCAAAATTCTACCGACGCTTACTACGGAACTCCCAGAAGACGCTACGTTGAATTTTACTGAACTCGCAAGAAAATATGGGTATCCGTCCGAAACATACCAAGTGGAAACTCAAGATGGATACCTCCTGGAGCTTTACAATCTTCCGGGCAAAGGTCGGATACCAATCCTGCTGATGCACGGTTTCTTAGACTCGTCGGACACTTGGATAATACGGGGAGAAGATTCTCTCGCAATCAATTTAGCCAATAACGGCTACGACGTGTGGCTCGGCAACACTAGAGGCAACAGGTATTCGTGCAAGCATACCGAGCTGGATTCAAGAGACAAACAGTTTTGGCAGTTTAACGTCCACGAACTCGGGTATTACGATCTACCCGCGATTATAGACAAAGTGCTGCTCGAAACGGGTGCGGAAGATCTAACAGCTATCGGACATTCTCAAGGAAATGCCATATTCTACATCCTCGGTTCCACTCGCCCGGAATACAATAAGAAAGTTAACTTGTTGATAGCGCTGGCGCCTATATGCTTCATGCACCATACTCCCATACCAGTATATATATATTTAAAATTATCACCAGTGCTTGGAGTAATTTCCAGAACACTGGGCATTTACGATCTCCTAAGGCACGACGGTTTCGCGAGTGAATTGTTCAGAAAAATTTGTTCTCACCCACTGTTTAGTTATACGGTATGCGCAAAATTGATTATTTTCCCGATAATTGGATTCGATACTCCTGAACTCGATGCCGAGTTCTTTAAGGTGGTAATCCATCACCACCCTGCTGGAACATCTTGGATGAACTTCGAACACTTCGGGCAGATCGGCACCACCAATAGGTTTGCCCGTTTCGATTATGGAGTCCTTGGTAATCTTCGGGAGTATAATTCGACAACGCCACCTTCATACGAACTGAAGAAGGTTACTATGCGTGTTGCTCTGTTCGCAGGAAGAAATGACCCTCTGTCGGACTTAAAAGATGTGGAAATTCTAAGGGATTATCTGCCCAACTATGTGGAGTACTTCGTAAATCCTCGGAAACAATTAAATCACGGTGACCATGTATGGGGTGCACATATGAAAAAATATTTGTTTCCTTATATTTATGATACGCTAAATCGGTTTGTTAATAATTAATTATCCATAAAATATTTAACTTTGTTTTTTTTAAAGTCAATATGATTCATGTTTCCCTTTCCCCTGCAACCGATTAAATAAAACCGGTCAAGGGCGAATCGGATTCACACACGAAGGGATCCGTATCATCGTACAAGAAATACCTAACCCATTTCGTTTTTTTATATTTGTTGTTAAAGCGGTAATAGAAATACACAGTGTGAAAATATCAAATCTCTGCCTACTAATGTTCATGAGATACAGCCCGCTGACAGACAAACAGACGGACTGACAGACGGACGGACAGCAGAGAATTAGTAATAGGGTCCCGTTTGGCACCCTTCGGGTACGGAACCCTCAAATATCGAGATCGATATAGAAACATGGACATTTCTTTATCTGTCTCATATACCTATTTATGGCTACAGGCTAGAAGCATATTGAAATACATAGTAGGTAGTACATTACGCGGCAGAAAGTAATGTGCATCGACCTTTAAAATGAGACTTATACCTATGTAACGTTTTGTCGGTCTCAACGACAGAGACAATGTTGTACAAGACTGCTATCTCTTTCTAAAGGTCGATGTACATTATTTTCTGCCGCATAATGTACGTTGCTAGATGTTCATTAACAACCGTGCAGTTATAAAACTAGTTATTTTTAAGGAAAATTGGCAAACCACAGACATAGATATTAAGTTTTTGTCTACAAAATTGCATCGAGTTTGATTGCTTAGTATTCAAATGAGAACCAAACTATAGTACGCCACAGGGCGAGATGGCGATCGTGGTATAGGGCGGGGGGACACCCTGCACACCGGCACGTCACCCGCGCCTGCCCGCAACAGGTTGGCACGGGGGTGTGCGGGGCATTTCCTCCCCGACTGCTATTTTGACCTGTCGCACACTATAATTACTTACGTACCTAACTACGCTTGTGCGCACATTTGATTCGTATTTTGAGTTTGACGGATGCGTATGAATACGACTCAAGCGAGTGTACAATATACGAATCGAATACGAATGAGTGCACAAACGCCCTAAGCCTTTAAAACTTGTTCGAATACTGTTTTAAAATAGATTGAAATTTTGAAAATCAATTAATTGCAAAGCCTTTTACATTGAAATCGCCGTAGACGGCCACTGAGAAAATGGTTTTATGTTTTAAAAAGTTGTTTACTGAACTGTGACTCCGGTATATAAACAGAAAACCGTGTGTATATAAATATAAATTTTAAACAAGTTACATATATATAGTCAAAAACATTTAGTATTTGATTATAAGATTATAAAACATGACGCCGCCCAGCGCGTCGAGTTTTATTTTAATAATAATTTCATTAATTCCGCTCTTGAAATTTAACCTTGTATTCGCCAAAATTCTACCGACGCTTACTACGGAACTCCCAGAAGACGCTACGTTGAATTTTACTGAACTCGCAAGAAAATATGGGCATCCGTCCGAAACATACCAAGTGGAAACTCAAGATGGATACCTCCTGGAGCTTTACAATCTTCCGGGCAAAGGTCGGATACCAATCCTGCTGATGCACGGTTTCTTAGACTCGTCGGACACTTGGATAATACGGGGAGAAGATTCTCTCGCAATCAATTTAGCCAATAACGGCTACGACGTGTGGCTCGGCAACACTAGAGGCAACAGGTATTCGTGCAAGCATACCGAGTTGGATTCAAGAGGCAGACAGTTTTGGCAGTTCAGCATCCACGAACTCGGGTATTACGATCTACCCGCGATTATAGACAAAGTGCTGCTCGAAACGGGTGCGGAAGATCTAACAGCCATCGGACATTCTCAAGGAAACGCCATATTCTACATCCTCGGTTCCACTCGCCCGGAATACAATAAGAAGGTCAACTTATTGATAGCGCTGGCGCCTATATGCTTCATGCACCATACTCCCTCACCAGTGTCTATATATTTAAAAGTATCACCAGTGCTAATTGAAATTTCCAGTAAACTGGGCATTTACGATCTTCTAAGGTACGACGGTTTCGCGAATAAATGGTTCAGAAAATTTTGCTCTCACGCAATGTTTAGTTACACAATATGCGCAAAATTGATTATTTTCCCGATAATTGGATTCGATACTCCTGAACTCGATGCGGAGTTCTTTACGGTGTTGATCAATCACATGCCTGCAGGAACATCTTGGATGAACTTCGAACACTTCGGGCAGATCGGCATCAACAAAAAGTTTGCCCGTTACGATTATGGAGTCTCTGCTAATCTTCGGGAGTACAATTCGACAACACCGCCTTTATACGAACTGAAGAAGGTTACTATGCCCGTTGCTCTGTTCGCAGGAAGAAATGACCCTCTGTCGGCCTTGGGAGATGTGGAACTGCTAAAGGATCATCTGCCCAACTATGTGGATTTCCTCGTACATCCTCGTAAACAGTTCAATCACGGTGACCATGTATGGGGTGCACATATGAAAAAATATTTGTTTCCTTATATTTATGAGACGCTTAATCGATTTGTTAATAATTATCCATAAAATATTTAATTTTGTTGTTTTTTTTAAAGGCAATATGACTCACATTTCCCTTTCCCTGCAACCGATTAAATAAAACCGCTCAAAAGTGAATCGGGCTCGCGCACGAAGGGTTCCGTACCATAGTACAAGAAATAACACTTCATTAACTTTTTTATTTAGCATGGCAGCCATTTTGTAATTTTTACCTAATATTTGCTGTTAAAGCGGAGATAGTAATACATAGTGTGAAAATATCAATTCGCTACTAAAATGTTCATGATCGATACAGATAAACAGACGGACGGACAGCGAAGACTTAGTCATAGGATGCCGTTTGGCACCTTATGACTACGGTACGGGTACGAAACCCTAAAATACCGAGATCGGTATAGAAACATGGACACTTCTTTGTCAGTCTTATACCTATTTAGAGAGCTATAAGCTAGAAGCATACTAAAATGAGGTATAAGTCCTGCAATTTGAGCTTGGATGGCTGGAGTGAAGACTTCAGCGGGGAGGGGCAACGCACGCACAACAGACGGAAACGTTTAAGTGCGGAAACCAGCCCAGAGCGAAGAAGAAGAAGAAGAAGAAGTCCCGCAAATTGCTAATTGGTGGTCGCCATTTTGTGACGTCAGCACTAGACTGAAGTTTCGAGCTGATGGTAGATTTTTACTTAAATATACGTCAAATGACGTCATTTCGATGTTAATGAGACATAGTTCCAGCGCAATAGCAATTTGCGGCACTTATAGGTAGAGTGCTTATCATATTTATTGCGAAAGGCATTACGTATCGCCAACAAAAGAAAGAAAAATAGCAACAGTAATCCTTTTACTCGTTTAAATAAAGTAAAGAATTTTATATTGCCACTTGCATTTGAAGCTAATCACTAAAACATACACGCGACAACTAAGACTGAGAACACACGATGCGTTTCCGGTGCGTTGCGGCGCCGCACCGCTGTGGATTTGAGTATTGGGTGCCTACACTGCGTTGCCGCAGCGGCAAAAAGTATGGCGTTGCACCGCACCACCCCTCCCGCCTTATCTCTCTGGTCCCAAGTCCGTTGCGCGTGCGGTGCTCCGCACGACGTCGTAACGCATCGTGAGCCATGGTACAGCGATTTCGATATAGGGTTATATGTGTACAATGGACCCCCGGTAATCCGACAAACGTTTTGCAAGGCAGTGTCGGATTTGTCCGGATTTTTTTTACAAAAGAGTACCTTGTAATCCGACAAATTACAGAGCCAATGATAAGATTCTATATGTTTTATATGTACTCTGAAGTACAAATCATACTTCATTATGTATTCAAACTTCAAATTCAAACTAAGCAATCAGAATCAAATAAATACCCTACGTGTCAAGAACAATAGTGGTGGTGCGTACAAGTTAGAACTTGTGTTCAATCATGCATTAGCGAAGATTGTCAAAAAAATATTCAATAATAAATAAGATATATAGATAGATAATATAGAAACTGCCGGATTACCGGGGGTCCACTTTTTTGTAGGAAGTTTTTGAAAGCAGGCGGTGGCAAAGTCTTTGGTTTCACTTTTCTCATTAATCTGGCCAGTGGCAACTACACCGCCTGGACAGAGGTAAACTTAGGAAGGTGGTGGGATTCATAACAGGGCATAGCCCACTAAACAAACACTTTTTCGTTATAGGTGTCACCGACAGTCCTCTGTGCAGGGCCTGCATGGAGGTCGATGAAACACCGACGCACGTGGTCCTAGAGTGCACGGGCGTAGCAGAACAACGCGAACGCCATTTGGGTTCCCCGACCTCATTCCATGAAGCCCTCGGCAACCTGGGCGGTCTACTCGGCTTCTGGAGTGAGTTTGGATGGCTGGAGTGAAGACTTCGGCGGGGAGGGGCAATGCACGCACAACAGACGGAAACGTTTAAGTGCGGAAACCAGCCCGTAGTGAAGAAGAAGAAGAACCCTATACGTACCTGTGTTTCTGCAGTATTGTCAGATGGTTGCCATGTATCCATAGCTTAACCAGCCTCATTTGTTGTTTGTTTGTTTCGCATATGCCATCTGTACCAATTATTTGCATATGCCATCTGTACCAATTATTTGGACAAGATTTAAATCATGAACCGAACTTTTTTTGGGGTTCACAGCTTGAAATGAAAAACTAAACTTTTTATAAGATTTAGATCACACAATGTCTGTCTATTGAAAATCATATGTTCCATTTGCTCGAAGGCACCATCATGACGTTTTTGAGAAAGGACTCGCCATATTTGCTCTATATGCCAAAAGTACCAATACTTAATAATCCAAGAGCAAACCGTACTTTTAACATGACGGTTGGTTGACACATAGAGCAAATATGGCGAAGTTTTTTCTCAATATTAACGCACTATTTTTTTTAAATAAAAAATACCAAGCTAAGGAGCAGGTGAGTCACCTGCAGAATGATGATGATGAAACTAGGAACTACATAAACTCACACAAATTTATACATATAGTTTCCACTGACGATGACAGACTAGTCCTAATAACGTTTCATACCGAAGGCATCCTGGAATAGCAGTGTGTCAAATGCTTTAAAATTGCCTCATTATTATCATCATCATCGTCGACCGATAGATATCCACTGCTGGTCATAGGTCTCAAGTAAAGACTTCCACACGCCACGGTCTTGCGTTACGTAAGTCCAGCGACTCCCTGCGGCTCGTCTGATATCCTCTGTCCACATAAAATGAAAGTACTCAGGAATATTGTAAATGCACCCTGGTTCATCAGAAATGACGATATTCATCGGGACCTTCAAATTGAATACGTCCATAAAGCTATCACCGAATTTGCCAAAGCCCACGACTATAGGCTTCGCCACCACGTTAACGTTGAAGCAATCAGCTTTTGACGTAACGGAAACAGTGAGAAGACTAAAAAGGACCAAACCTTTTGAGTTAGTGTATAGTGATAGTGTACATAGTGTAAGTGCTGAAAGAACACGTGAACAAAGTGTATCTCAAACCAAGAAAAACTAAGATGCGTCAGTGGACAATTTCTTAGTATATAAGATAATTTATAAGTTTAGGTTAAAATAAAATTACTTATTAGTCATACATTAGGCTAGATCGTAATATAATTGAGTAGCTATTTGGAACTCAACAATAAGGAAAAAAAACGAAAGCTCTTCCAGCACCTTATCTAATATCACTGAATTATCAAGATCCAAACAAATCAAGCTTTTTCCAAGTCTATAAAATAGGTAAGTACTATATTTTACCAATAAACAAAAAAAAGAGAATACGGAACCCGCTACAGGTGAGCCAATGTCTGGCATGCATGTGTATGCATTTCTAGAGCTTCTTAAATATACCTATATTAACAGCTATCACCAGCCGAAAAAAGCATATGTAACAAAATCGTCGTGGAGCCATGTGGGCATCTCCATCGCTCTGGTTAACCGTGACAATCATCATCATACATCAAATTGGTTGTATATCCAGTGAAGATTTGCCAGAAGATGCCACATTGGACTCTATTGGACTCGCCACGAAATATGGACACCCGCCGACGCAGTACGATGTGTTCACCGAAGATGGATACATACTTACATTGTACCGGCTTCGGGGTAAAGGTAGCATTCCGATATTACTTGCACACGGTTATCTGGATTCCTCAGACACATGGTTGCTCAGAGGGAATACCTCACTCGCAATCACGCTTGCGAACCGAGGCCACGACGTGTGGTTAGCCAACGCCAGAGGCAACAGATATTCCCGACGTCACAAATACCTCAACCCTGATACCGACCCCGCATTCTGGAAATTTACCTTCCACGATATGGGGTACTACGACCTCCCAGCTATCATTGACCTGATTCTGAACGAGACCAGCGCAAAGAATTTAACTGCTATCGGGCACTCAGTGGGCAACACGATTTTCTACGTACTCGGCTCAGAAAGGCCGGAGTACAACTCCAAGATCAATGTGATGATAGCACTCGCGCCGATAGCTTTCATGCACAACACTGGTCCGCCCTTCTCTATCATAATAGCATCGTATCCGATAATCAGCGCTCTCATCAACCAACTTGGAATATATGACTTTCTTGGTGACAACACCACAATCGGCATCACAGTACACACGCTATGTTCTATACCAATTATCGGTTATACAGTATGCGCTAATGGAGTGGTATTTCCTTTAGCTGGTTTTGATATTACAGAGCTGGAACCGAATTTTTTCCGAACAGTGATCTCACATTTCCCTGCAGGAACATCCAGTATGAATGCCTTGCACTTATTGCAAGTGGGGTACAGGAAGACGTTCGCGCAATACGATCACGGAAGCGAAACTAATCAAAAGATTTACAACTCTTCGGAGCCTCCAGTGTATCGGTTGGATCGAGTTACAATGCCGATAGCTCTGTTTGCTGCTGCGAACGATGGTTTCTCTTCTCTAGCTGATGTGGAGATATTGAGGAGGAAACTGCCGAATGTTGTGTACTATCTCCTGAATCCTCGCTTGGTCTGCAATCACATCGACTACGTATGGGGCAGAACCGTGTCTAATTACTTGTATCCGTACATGAACATCGTGCTGAACCGCTACAACCCCTTGTAGAAAATCTGATCGAACTGTGGGGTTGCAACTTTTTTTTTTTTAATAGATATAGCGAGCAAACGAGCAGGCGGGTCACCTGATGTTAAGTGATTTGTAACTTGCAACTTCTTAGTAAGAGTCTCATTATAAAGAAAACCTATATGCAAAATCTCGACTTCTCCTTCTAAAGATCGATGTTCATCACTTTTGGCCGCGTACTGTAGGTATCATCATCATCATGATCAACCCATCGCCGGCTCACTACAGAGCACGGGTCTCCTCTCAGAGTGAGAAGGGTTTTGGCCATAGTCTACCACGCTGGCCAAGTGCGGATTGGCAGACTTCACACACCTTTGAAAACATTATGGAGAACTCTCAGGCATGCAGGTTTCCTCACGATGTTTTCCTTCACCGTTAAAGCAAGTGATATTTTAATTTAAAAAAACTGTAGGTACCTATATAGATTTATTTTGCTAACTTGCTACGTTTTAACTACAGGCACGCTGATGCATGTGTGTCTAGTGTTGCCATGCACCCGCCATAATCTTAATAAGCAAATAAGTGATACACAAAATCGACGTACCAGAAATCGTGATAAACTAGTTACAGCGTCATATCGGCGTCAGTGGTAAGTGATAATGCAGTCTAAAATGAAAGCGGGCTAACCTGGAATGCAGTGGCGTGCAGGTCATAGAGGCATAAATGCACTGCTTACCCCAGTTGTAATATCTCAATGGCCCCGATTCTCTAGTCTCTCTCTAAACTAAATTTAGAGTATCTGCATCTTTTTCTTTTTACTAATGCTAAAAAAGAAACGGAACATGACTTTCACAGTTAAAGACTCTAAATTTTAGTGCACGCTACAAATTTAAACAGTAGGTACGCGAGTGCGTGCTAAAATCACGGGTTTTACCATCTAAAAATTAAATTTAGAAAAGTCAAACTGCTTCTGTCCTTTTCATATTACAATAGTAAGAAGAGGGTGCGAATACTCTAAAATTAGGTTGTGCTTAGAATCGGTGCCAATGCATATTTTTCATTACATGACCTGCCAGTAAACAGGTTTCTACCTAATTAATGCCTACCCTGGCTTCAAAGACTGTGCACGCCACTGCTGGAATGGGTATGGCAGGTTTTTTTATTAAATCCACACCCCTTTGGTTTCTACACGGCATCGTACCAGAACGCTAAATCGCTTGGCGGCACGGCACGGCTTTGCCGGTAGGGTGGTAACTAGCCACTACCGAAGCCTCCCACCAGACCAGACCAGAAATTTAGAAATCATAAGTGCGTGTTGCCAGTGATGACATATGGATCCGAGACATAGTCACTAACTATGGGCCTCATAAGAAAGCTCAGAGTCACTCAGCGGGCGATGGAGAGAGCCATGTGCGGAGTTACTCTACGTGATCAAATCAGAAAGAGATCCGTAGGAGAACTAGAGTAACCGACATAGCTCAACGGGTTGCGAAGCTGAAGTGGCAATGGGCAGGGCACATAGTTCGTAAAACCGATAGACGTTGGGGTCCCAAGGTGCTGGAATGGCGACCTTGCACCGGTAGACGCAGTGTTGGGAGACCCCCCCACTAGATGGACGGCGACATCAGACGAGTCGCAGGGAGCCGCTGGAAACAGGCGGCGCAATACCATGGCGTGTGGAAGTCCCTGCAAGAGACCTATGTCCAGCAGTGGACGTCTATCGGTTGATGATGATGATGATGCTTACCACTGCGTCATGGAGGTCACCATGCTTTTATGACATGATTTCGAGAGTTGTTAGACTTGCCATTGCATTTTGAACACTGTATTAAACAACATTAATGGCCAAGTCTCGGTTATTATACAACTAGCAGTTGCCCGCGACCTCGTCCTCGTAAAATTTCTGGTTTCTCATGAGATCTGAAATATTCCCGCTGCAAAAGGCCGCACTTACCTACACACTCAGTATGCCAATTTTCATATCTCTAACTTCAAAAACAGGTTTTTCATATAACTTTTAAACCCCCATTTCACCCCCTTAGGGGGAGAATTTAGTTAGATCCTTTCTTATCCGATTCTTACCCCCTAGAAAGAACCTAAGTTTCAAATTTCAAGTAAAAATAACAATAGTTAAAACTTTTCTATAAAAACTTTTCCCCCCTATTTTACCACCCTTAAGGGGGAATTTTCCAAATGGACTTATACAGATTTTTGTCATTTAAAGCTAATAACCTAAATGCCGATTTTCATGTCTCTAACTTCAAAAACATAGGACTTTCATACAACCTTCGACCCCCCCATTTACACCCTTAGGGAGGGAATTTATCACAACCGTTTCTTAGCTGACACCTACGTCCTATAAAGAACATACCTTCAAAATTTCAAGTTTGTAGGCTTAATAGTTTCTGAGATTTCGTGATTAGTCAGTCAGTCAGTGACTGAGTGAGTGACTGGTATTTCGCTTTTATATATTTAGATTGACGAATTTCTATATAATATGACGAACTATATGGTTGCATGGAAACGAAACTGGCGGCTTTGCATTCTACAGCCCAAGGCAAGTTACATTGTTTATGTATTGTATATTTACACATTATTGTAACACTAGCAGACCCGCCCCGGCTTCGCTCGGGTGGGATTCATAAAATGGGTGTGAGGGTAGAATTGCCAAAAAATTATGAAACAAGTATTTCTTCTTTTGTAACCGAAAAGGAAAATACCAATTTTCATGGAAATAACTTGAAAAATTAAGGACGTAAATACGAACTTTCACCCCCTATTTAACCCCCTTGGGAGTAGAATTTTCAAAAATCTAAATACGTATTTTTTATTCTAAATACCAATTTTCATCGATTTAACTTTAAAAACCGGCCAAATACGAGTCAGGCTCGCGCAGTGAGGGTTCCGTACTACAGTCGTATTTTTTCGACATTTTGCACGATAATTCAAAGTCAGGCTCGCGCAGTGAGGGTTCCGTACTACTGTCGTATTTTTTCGACATTTTGCACGATAATTCAAAGACTGAAAGAATGATACATAAAAATAAATAAAAATGTGTTTTAGAATGTACAGGTGAAGCCCTTTCATATGATACAACACTTGATATTGTTATCTTACTTCGAAAATTGAAAATACAAATTATTAGTTCATGACCACAATTTAATTTTTTTTGTGTGATGTAACCACAAATTTACGGTATTCAGATTTTTCCCCGAATGTCTGCTATAAGACCTACCTACCTGCCAAATTTCATGATTCTAGGTTAACGGGAAGTACCCTGTAGGTTTCTTGACAGACCGACAGACAGACAGACATACAACAAAGTGATCCTATAAGGGTTCCGTTTTTCCTATTGAGGTACGAACCCTAAAAAGTAACTACTGATTTTCTGAACCGGTGATGTGGTTGGTGTGAGGTTACGTACTACGTGAAATAAATAAATAAATTCATTTTCATTTTTCATGTTAACCTAACACCTGCTGTGTTTGTTTTGCGTGTACCGTCAACATTTTATTTGGACAAGATGTTAGGCATAAGTAATATTATGTAGATTATGCGACATGTAATGAAAAACATTTTTTTGGGGTTCACTTAGATCACACAACATGTGTGTCTATTGAAAATCATATGTCGTAGCTTAATAGGTAGTAATAGTATCATCTAAAGTAGAGATTTTACCAATGAACTTTTCACTTCTCTCACAGATATACTTAGTTTTTAGGGTTCCGTACCTCAAAAGTAAAAACGGAACCCTTATAGGATCACTTTGTTGTCTGTCTGTCTGTCCGTCTGTCTGTCAAGAAACCTACAGGGTACTTCCCGTTGACCTAGAATCATGAAATTTGGCAGGAAGGTGGGTCTTATAGTCATTAGGGGAAAAATCTGAAAACCGTGAATTTGTGGTTACATTACACAAAAAAAAAAAAAATTGTGGTCATAAACTAATAATTAGTATTTTCAATTTTCTAAGTAAGATAACTATATCAAGTGGGGTATCATATGAAAGGTCTTCATCTGTGCATTCTAAAACTGATTTTTATTTATTTTTATGTATCATAGTTTTTGAGTTATCATGCAAAATGTCGAAAAATACGACTGAATTACGGAACCCTCGTTGCGCGAGCCTGACTCGCACTTTTCCGGTTTTTTCCTCTCCGTGAATTGTATTTTTTATTTTATGTGTGTTATGTGTTTGCATATCAATAAAATTAAAATAAAATATCACTATTTAAAGCTCCAAAACACAAAATTGAAAAAGATTTTGAAGAGCAATAAAAAGACAATACGGAACCCAGTGCGGGTGAGCCAACCTCACACATGCCTCGTGCTAGAGCTTATTAAATATATTATATTAACAGCTATCACCAGCCGAAAAAAACATATGTAACGAAATTTTGTAACCATGTGGACAACTTCGCTCTGCTTAACCGTGACATTCATCGTCATACATCAAATTGGTTGTATATCCAGTGAAGGTTTGCCCGAAGATGCCACATTGGACTCTATTGGACTCGCCACGAAATATGGACACCCGCCGACGCAGTACGATGTGTTCACCGAAGATGGATACATACTTACATTATACCGGCTTCGGGGTAAAGGTAGCATTCCGATATTAATAACGCACGGTTTAATAGATTCCTCAGACACGTGGATGCTCAGAGGGTATAACTCACTCGCAATCACGCTCGCAAACCGAGGCCACGACGTCTGGTTAGCCAACACTAGAGGCAACAGGTATGGCCGACGACACCAGAAACTCAACCCTGATACCGACCCCGCGTTTTGGAACTTTACCTTTCACGAGATGGGGTACTACGACCTCCCAGCTATCATTGACCTAGTTTTGAAGGAGACAGGCGCAGAGAGGTTAACCGCCATCGGACACTCCCTGGGTAACACGATTTTCTACGTACTCGGCTCGGAAAGGCCGGAGTACAACTCCAAGATCAATGTGATGATAGCACTCTCGCCGATAGCCTTTCTACACAACGCTCGTGCCCCCGTATCTATCTTGATAGACTCGTATCCGATAATCAGCGGACTCTTCAACCAACTAGGTATAAATGACTTTCTTGGTGACAATACAACAATGGGCCGCACTGCACATGCGCTATGTTCTACACCAACACTTGGTTATACACTATGCGGCGATGGCGCCATATTTGCTTTATCAGGTTATGATAACTCAGAGTTGGAGCCAGATTTTTTCCGAACAGTGGCCTCGCATTTCCCAGCGGGAATTTCCAGTATGACTCCCTTGCACTTCTTCCAAGTGGGGTACAGGAAGACGTTCGCGCAATACGATCACGGAAGCGAAACTAATCAAAAGATTTACAACTCTTCGGAGCCTCCAGTGTATCGGTTGGATCGAGTTACAATGCCGATAGCTCTGTTTGCTGCTGCGAACGATGGGTACTCTTCTCTAGCTGATGTGGAGATATTGAGGGGGAAACTGCCGAATGTTGTGTACTACCTCCTGAATCCTCGCTTGTCTTGCAATCACATCGACTACATGTGGGGCAGGACTGTGTCTAAATACTTGTATCCGTACATAAACACCGTGCTGAACCGCTACAACCCTTTGTAGAGGCTGATATAACTGGTAGGGTGCCTGTCCATTATAGGGAAGTGATGGAGACGGCGGTCAGTTGATAACTTGATATGATACGAAACCTCCTCCGCCAAACTTGACACCCCGCCACCGCTTTGCGCGATCTTGTTTTCTCGCTCCCCTACCTCTGCTTAAGGTACACTGAAATTTTTCACTCCGCTAAAGCCATGTCCACCAAAGCCGAGTGGAGCAGTGACATGAATTTTGTGAAAATCTATTAGTCAATTTTTTTTCTAGCTCCTCTTTTTCTATCTAGTGGCTGTGCACCCTTAAATGCCTCACGTGTCTAACCAACAAGGAAATAAAAATTGCCCCCGTACTGTTTATAAATAATATGCTAGAAATAAGGAACGCAAAAATGTGTAGTCTGTAAGGCGCCATTTTCACGGACGAGAGAATCGCGCTGATAGTCTCGCCGTGTCACCAAATTCGATACAAATCATAATAGACCGACTAGCTTATGCTCGCGACTTCGTCCGCGTGGACTACACAAATTTTAAACCCCTATTTCACCCCCTTAGGGGGTTGAATTTTCAAAAATCCTTTCTTAGCGGATGCCTACGTCATAATAACTATCTGCATTTTTTTAATTCATTATAGGCAAACGCTTGACCACAATCACACCTGATGGAAAGTGATGATGCGGCCTAAGATGGGACGCGTTTACCTAGAAGATGCCTATTCACTCTTGTTTTAAAGATACCCGGGATGTAATTGGTAGGAAACACATATCGTGGAAGAGTATTGCATGCCAAATTTCAGCCCGATCCGTCTAGTAGTTTGAGCTGTGCGTTGATAGATCAGTCAGTCAGTCACCTTTTCCTTTTATATATTAAGACTAGCTTATGCTCGCGACTTCGTCCGCGTGGACTACAAAATTTCAAACCCCTATTTCACCCCCTTAGGAGTAGAATTTTCAAAAATCCTTTCTTAGCGGATGCCTACGTCATAATAGCGATCTGCATGCCGAATTTCAGCCCGATCCGTCCAGTAGTTTGAACTGTGCGTTGATAGATCAGTCAGTCAGTCAGTCAGTCACCTTTTCCTTTTATATATATAGATCTCGACTGACGATGGTTGGTCGGACGCGTTACGATTTCCACGGCCCGTGGAGATGGCGCGTAAGGTTGATGATCGAAGGACAGATATGACACCGAGCGCGTAGCACGTTTATGTAATTTGTTATGAATAAAATAATAATTAATGTATTTCCATTCCTACGTTTTATTTCTGTCTGATTCTTATATCAAGTTCATGTATAATTAAATCTTGTTTGCATACTAAAATATCTTGTATCAATTACCGTTTTACAACTTCTACTAACCTTGTCATTTTCGGTTCCATTATTTTCTAATTATAAAAAAACCGGCCACGGACCAAGTGCGAGTCAAATTGGCGCACCGATGGTTCCGTACTATAGTCGTATTTTTCGACATTTTGCACGATAAATGAAAAACTACTAAAAAATATAAAATCCTGTTTTACAATGTACAGGTAAAGAAAGCCCTTTCATACGATACCCCACTTGATATAGTTATCTTACTTCGAAAATTTAAAATACTAATTATTAGTTAATGACCACAATTTAATTTTTTTGTATGATGTAACCACAAATTTACAGTTTTCAGATTTTTCCCCGAATGTCTGCCATAAGACCTACCTACCTGCCAAATTTCATGATTCTAGGTCAACGGGAAGTACCCTGTAGGTTTCTTGACAGACCGTCAGACAGACAAAAAAGTGATCCTATAAGGATTCCGTTTTTCTTTTTGAGGTATGGACCCCTAAAAAACACCATAAAGATAGCGAGAGTATCTAAAGGATGAAAAAATACGTATACGCAAGTAAATACAAACATTTAAAATACCGCGTGCCACAAAATATATCGTTCACTTGTAATTCTAAATTCCAATGATGTACACAACAGTGTTCTTTATAAGTGCGTTGGAATTTATTATAATCCAAAAAATTGGCTGCGTATCTGCGGATTTACCAGAAGACGCTACGATGGACACGGTAGAACTCGCCACCAAATATGGACACCCGCCAAAACAGTATGACGTTGTCACTGAAGATGGATATATCCTGACTCTTTACCGACTCCCGGGAGGAAGTAGCATTCCAATACTACTTGTGCATGGTCTGCAGGATTCTTCCGATACTTGGATGCTTAGAGGACCCAGGTCTCTAGCAATCACGCTGGCCGAGGATAACAATGACGTGTGGCTAGCCAATAGCAGAGGTAACAGGTAATCACTACCCATATTACAAATGCGAAAGTGTGTTTTTTTGTTGGTTTGTCCTTCAATCGCACGTCGCAACGGATCGCCGTGATTTTTGCATGGGTTTATGTTAAGACCCCCCAACTAGGTGGACGGACTTATACCGCTCTGCTTGTTGCACACGCCTGTCTCCGTGTGTGCACATAATGCCAACAACAGAAGTCGCTGGAGGGAGATCGCACGAGCAGCAGTGAAGAATTCATAGCCACGACCACTCTGTCAAGAGTGAACGATTGAGAAGAAGAAGAAATTTAAGAACTGGAGAGTGACATACTAGGCTACTTTTTACCACGGAAAATCAAAGAGTTCCCACGGGATTTTAAAAAAATCTAATTCCACGCGGACGAAGTCGCGGCCATAGTATATCTATATATAGTAGATATATAAATATAACATTGAATATAATATAAATATGTTGTATTAGCTTATTTTCGCGACTTCGTCCGCGTGGACTACACAAATTTCAAACCCCGTTTAGGAGTTGAATTTTCAAAAATCCTTTCTTAGCGGATGTCTACGTCATAATAGCTATCTGCATGACACATTTCAGCTCGATCCGTCCAGTAGTTTGAGCTGTGCGTTGATAGATCGGTCAATCAGACAGCTTTTTCTTTTATACATATAGGTTTTATTCTTTTGTCTGAATAAAGATATTTATTTTTATCATTATTATGATTAACAGATATTCCCGACGTCACAAGTACCTCAGCCCTGATACCGACCTCGCGTTCTGGCAGTTTAGCTTCCACGAGATGGGGTACTACGACCTCCCAGCTATTATTGACACGATTCTGAACGAGACTAACGCTAAGAATTTAACCGCTATCGGACATTCTCAAGGTAACACGATGTTTTACGTCCTCGGTTCGGAAAGGAATGAGTACAACTCAAAGATCAATGTGCTGATAGCACTTGCGCCGGTAGCTTATCTACACAACGCTCCACCACCATTATTGACTTTCATAAAACTGTTCCCATTGCTGAAGATACGTAGGATGGATGAATCAGTAGGAGATAACAGCACGCGCGGTCGCTTTCTTCACACCATTTGTATGATCCCGTATACTGGTTATATAACCTGTGCGAATAAACTGTTGTTTCCTCTAATGGGTTTGGATCCTGAAGAATTGGAGCCGGAATTTTTCCCGATACCCGCTGCACATTTCCCTGCAGGCGGTTCCACTTTGAGCGTCTTGCATTTCCTGCAAGTTGGATATAGAAAGACGTTCGCACCATACGATCATGGACGTTTGGTTAATATGAAAATTTATAACACTTCTGATCCTCCTGAGTATAAGTTGGACCAAGTCGCAATGCCGATAGCTCTGTTGGCCGGAAGGAATGATGGATTATCTTCAATAGCCGATGTCGCCATACTGAAGAAGCAGTTGCCAAATGTGGTATATTATCTCGAGAACCCTCGGAGGCAGATGAATCATGTGAATTATATGTGGGGACGGAACATGCAGGTTTATTTGTATCCGTATATATATCGCGTGTTGCGTGAAAATAATCATTACCCTAAGAATATGCTTGTGGAAGGGCAACGATAATCTAACGGAGTAACGGATCGACGTGATTTTTTGCATGGGTATACCTAAAGACCTGGAGAGTGACATATGATACTTTTTATCCCGGAAAATCTAAGAGTTCCCACGGGATTTTAAAACCCTAAATCCACGTGTACGAAGTCGCGGGCATCAGCTAGTAGAGTAGCGTGCACTAAAATTTAGCAAGTCCCTTTTTAGCAATGTTAAAATGAAAAAAATGCAGATACTCTAAATTTAGTTTAGAGAAAGACAAGAAAATCGGCGCCAGTGAGCCTGCTCACCATTGGCGGCTTGCATTACATCGGGTGGCTCGCTCACACTCACTCAGGGTACAGGGATGGAGAAGAAAGAAACATCACACCAATAATATTCAACTTTTAATAAACACTCAGTTATTTACTACGAGCTCTCAAAGCATAAGATGAGGAATTAAAATAGATTTAAGAAAAAAAACGGAATAAAAACATTTATTTACATAATTATGACTAGAATAATGTATCTAATAGGTATAATTAATGTCCAGTAAGTAAGGTCATGTTTTTTTTAAATCTATTTTGAGTCTCAGAATTTACTTAACACTCCCGTAATGTACACGTCATCCCCGTCGCTCTATTTATTAGTTATTATTATAATTAAACAAATTAGTTATATAACGACGGAAAAATTACCAAGTGCATTGAGCTCCATAGAACTGGCCACGAAATATGGTCACCCTCCAACGCAATACAATATAATCACAGAAGATGGATACATCCTCGCTGTGTTCAGACTACCGGGACGAAGCAGAATTCCAGTATTGCTAATGCACGGTATTTTGGATTCCTCTGACATGTGGATGCTAAGAGGGAATACCTCACTCGCAATCACACTTGCAAACAACGGCTACGACGTCTGGCTAGCCAACAGCAGAGGCAACAGATATTCCCGACGCCACAAGATCCTGAACCCTGATACCGACCCTGCCTTTTGGCAGTTCAGCTTCCACGAAATGGGGTACTACGACCTCCCAGCTGTTATTGATACGATTTTGAACGAGAGCGGCGCGAAGAAATTATCAGCGATCGGGCACTCTCAAGGAAATACGATGTTTTACGTCCTCGGTTCAGAAAGGAAAGAGTACAACTCGAAGATCAATGTGCTGATAGCACTCGCTCCAATAGCTTATCTGCACAACACTCCTCCCCCTCTATCCATCGTAATACAACTGTCTCCCTTAATCGAGTCACTGGTGAAGAAACTTGGAGTGTATGAAATCTTCGGCGATAACAGCACTACTGGGCTCTTGGTCCATAAGTTTTGTTCTACACCAGATATTGCGTATGCTGTGTGCATAGAGCAAATCCTGTTTCCAGTACTGGGTTTCGATCGTGAGGAATTGGAGCCCGAGTTCGCGCCAACACTCACTGTACACTACCCCGCCGGAACTTCCGTTCAAAGCATCTTGCACTTCTTACAGATTGGATATAGAAAGATGTTCGCACGATACAATTACGGCAGTAAAGTTAACAGAAGAACGTATAACTCTCCGGACCCTCCAGAGTATCAGTGGGACAAAATTACTATGCCTATAGCTTTGCTGGCCGCTAGAAATGACCGTTTGTCTTCGATACCTGATGTGGCCATACTGAGGAGGCGGTTACCGAGTGTGGTGTTCTACCTTGAGAATCCTCGTTCTACCTTAAATCACGTGGACTTTATAGTGGGTCGAAACATGCCAGTTTATTTGTTCCCCTATATTTTTCAGATATTGCACGAAAATAATCACTTTGTTGATTAATTAGGGCAAGTATTTATGATTTGTGAACCCAACTTTCATCTGAACATGAACTTATCGGCACAAGTGAAACTTTTCAAGTTAATGTGGCATGACGTTTAGGTAAATCCGGTATTTGGTTCAGAAGGGCGACGTTATGCGACATTTCCACACAAATAGCATAGAAGAACAGGTACGCAAAGAAGAAATTTGAAATAATTTATTTGCAAGAAACATTGTACATAATAGATGTAAACATAATCAGTACCCTTATTATAAATGCGAAAGTTTGTTTGTTTGTTGGCTTGTCGGTTTATTGGTTTATTGGTTTGTTGGTTTGTCCTTCAATCACGTCGCAAGGGTGCAACGGATTCACGTGATTTTTTGCATGGGTATAAATAAAGACCTGGAGAGTGACATAGACTACTTTTTATCCCGAAAAATCAAAGAGTTCCCACGGGATTTAAAAAAACCTAATTCCACGCGTACGAAGTCGCGGATATCAGCTATTCAGCTAGTATTATTATGATAGCACTTGTAGAGTGAGACACAACCAGAAAAAAGGTTCTAGCTCTGCATAACGGTGTAATAAATAAATCTCGTAATAAATAAATAATCTTTTATACCCGGGCTGAGTTTGTTGTGGGCTCTTCAGTCTTCCCAGACAAGGGCGCGTTTGGAACCCTCCTAGCTTTAGTTTGAAGTCTACGTAATCAATTATCACCACTACATCATTGTATTGCAAATTCAGCAATTGACAATCAAAAAGTGTGCAGTAGTACCCAATTTGAATACTTAAATGATTTGACTTTGACTTTCCAGGCCCCCGATTGTGTAAGAAAAACGTATTCATCGTAATCGTAATCGTCAAAAAATTCTGCCCTTCGATTGGTTGATTCGCTGTTTACATTTCATCTCAGCCAATCAAAGGGCAGAATTTGTTGACGATTACGATAACGATGAATAGGTTGTTCTTACACAATTGGGGGGCAGATTAGGAGGTAATAAAAATACAAGAACATAGCTCTGATTACTATTAGTACTCGTATTTGTATTATAATACGAGTGATCAGAAAAAAACAAAGGGTTCGCGTGGGATTTTAAACATCCCCAATTAAGCAGCCAAAGTCTTTAGAAAAAGTAAAGACAGCAAGAAAAACTCAACTATGTATGATTTTATAACCTGAATGACGTGGTCGAACGACACATTCGTGATCACGAATTATGGATAACTCCAAACCACTATTGCGTTGTTCAACATTAATTCACAATTAAAAAAGTTGTGGAATGTAAGTCAAGTCAAGTAAATGACCTATTTCTATTGATGGTCTCATTTAAAAGTAATTAGGCCATCCGGACTATTTTAGTTCGACAATTCAGTGCAATCATAATGCAAACACTTGGTATTTTAGTGCTCGTTGCAGTAACAAATGAATATTTATATGCGTACGAAATAATTAAAGGAAAAGAGTTTGAAGTGTTCAGTGCAAGTGAACCCTTAAATTTTTTGGGGCTAGCAGAGAAATATGGATACCAATCCGAAGAGTATGAGGTCACAACCGAAGACGGATACATACTTGGCCTGTTTCGGATACCAGGCAAACGAGGGTTGCCAATTCTTCTGATGCATGGATTCCTAGAATCTAGCGATACTTGGCTCGTAAGGGGGTACACTTCTCTTGGCGTAACCCTAGCGCGTCAAGACTACGATGTATGGTTCGGGAATGTCAGAGGCAACAAATACTCGAGAAAGCACGTCAAACTAAACCCAGACAAAGATGCCTCCTTTTGGGACTTCAGTTTTCAAGAACACGGCTTTTATGACCTTCCAGCTATAATCGACGCGATTTTAGCCCAAACGGGATTTCAAAAGCTAAACGCATTCGGATATTCTCAGGGTAACATGATTTTTTATGTGCTCGGATCGACTAGACGAGAATACAACGAGAAAATCAATGTTATGACTGCACTCGCGCCTGTATGCTTTCTGAATAATATACAACCGCCCCTTTCGTTGCTGGCGGAATTTGCCCCTGAAATAAATGGATATTTGGAAAAAGTTGGCATGGACGAACTTTTCGGGAACTCGCCGTCCGGTAAAACATTAAAAGGAATATGCAGCAACCCAATACTTGGTTATGCTTTATGTGCGATGGGATTTCTGTTTCCTTCATCAGGATATGATATCGAGGAGTTGTCGCCATCTTTTTTTTATGACTTATTACAATATTTTCCTTCAGCGACGACCAGGAAGAATTCTTATCATCTCGCCCAACTAGCACTACGAGGAAGATTTTCGAAATTCGACTACGGTGCTGAGGGAAATTTAGTACAATACAACACGAAACTTCCTCCGGACTATGATTTGAATAGAGTGACGATGCCGATAGTCTTGCTAGCTGGCAGGAATGACAAGATCTCCGTGCTAGTCGATGTGGACACCTTGAAGGGACAACTACCTAATGTCGTCAACTACACGATAGTTAAAAGGGAATTGATGAACCATATTGATTACGTTTGGGGAGAAAATATGAAGGACTATTTGTTTCCTTATATTTTCGATATATTGGACAAGTATAACTCGATGCCTCAGTAACAAAGTGTAACAATTCAGAAACGGATTCACAAAAACATTCAGAAGCTTTCTAATTTTTCTTTACTTTTTGTAAAGAAGATTTATGGCCGATTGAATGTACCGGTTTTTCTATTTCAGCCGATAACTTTTAAAATATTGGAAAAACCGGTTTATTAAATCGGCCATAAATCGTAAACGGTAAGTTTTACAAAAAAGTTTACAAGAAACAAAAGATGCGAAATTTTATTCTCTACAATGATGGTCTGCATAACTTTTGCCCTAAAGTGGATAGTTTTCGAGATATCGGTCAAAAACTTTCCTTCAAGATTGCGATCGAAGCTCCACCTGGATCTGTCAGCATTTTGTGATTTTATGGTCAGTAAGTGACCCTTAACATAAAAATAAAATAAAATTGGATCGGAAATTTAGTGTGAGGTTGACCAAAAAACGGCTTTATTTACTGGACTAAACTAGATACAATTACTTTATGCTAGCAAACTTTGTTAAACTTGCTATGCTGGATTCTTTATAAATTGAATTTAAATTGCAAGAAGCGCGAGCAATGAAGGAGTTTGATCTGTCGTTAATTCTAGACACTGGCAAATGTAATTTTTTTACCTCATAACATTAGTAAACAAAGGTAAAAAAATGAAGGTACGTACCGGCAGCGATCCAGACAGCGAAGCGCAGCCAGGTGAGGTAGTCCAGGTTCAGCATCAGGTACACGTTGATGAGGATGCTGACTCCCGGCAGCCACGGCACTAGCGGCACCTACGTACCATATTATACATACTTAATATTATAAATTTAATTTGCCAATCCGCATCTGGCGTGGCCGACTACGGCCCAAGCCCTTCTCATCCTGAGAGGAGACATGTGGTCAGTAATGGCCCGGCGATGGGTTGATGATGATGATGAATATTATACTGATTTTGATTATCGTGACTGTTTTGATTACCGTGATGGGTCTTGACAGACACGGCAGACAGACAGACAACCAAGTTATCCTATAAGGGTTTTTTTTTCTCTTGACATACGGAACCCTAAAAACGGCAATACTTACGGAGAAAGCAAGCTTCTTCTCGGACACGGGTTGCCTGGAAATAGTGTAGAGCGTGGCCACCACTAGAACCGTGCCGGTGGCCAGCGTGGTGACGGGGCCAGCCTCGCCCGCCAATATGGCGTCGCCGTGCTGGTTGATGCTGTTCATCATCACCAGGCACCACACTCCTGGATAGAACAAGGATTCAATTATTAAAAACTAGCTGATGCCCACGACTTCGTCCGCGTGGAATTAGGTTTTTTTAAAAACCCGTGGGATCTCTATGATTTTCCGAGCAAAAAATCACGTCAATCCGTTGCACCGTTGCGTCCTGATTGAAGGACAAACCAATAAACAAACACACTTTCGCATTTATAATAAGGGTACTGATCTCCTTGGTTTATGCACTCCTAGTATAATTTTACTGAATTATAATTAAAATTTTCAATGAACCAAAAGCTTAATTAATTTGCTAATCCGCTGAAACAGATCAAATCTGTATGGTGCAACTCCCGCCCTCCCACTGCTAAACATGCAGGAAACAACGCCTGCTTCTATACTACATTTGAAATCTTCCATTTTATTTAGAGAAAAAGAGAAAAATGAAATTGGGAGACACATCCACTAGTTTAAAAGGTCCGGGGGGTACAGCTAGGTGATTCGCTAACTCAGTGTCTAACACATAATGATAGCCACCGAGGTTGGTTGGTTCTACATTGCTGCTTCACTGGGTGGTAGTAAAATATTTTTTCGTAGAAAACCTTCAACGGATTAAAAAATGAGCTCGGTGGCTATCGTTCAGCGTTAGACACAGAGTTAGAGAATTATCCCACAGGACATAACTCAGTACAGATCTAGCTCACCGTATAAAGTGACCAGTACGGCCACCATGGAGGAGCTGAGCCTGTTGGGCGCAGTGTGGCCGTCCAAGTTGAGCAGCTGTCGCACTACGCCCCGCAACGACAGCTTCAGCGACTCCGCAGCGCGATGATGCACAGACTGACTGCGCTCGTACCTACAACAAAAAGTCTTCCAGTACCATACGCTAACCCTATAGTATGGTACAATAGTTACCACTTTACTGAGTCGCATCAGCAAAATTTGCTGTCACAGAAAAGCGCCGACTAAAACCAAAAATACACCAAGCTAACGGGGAAACTAGGAGGACGCTCGCCTGACACCGGGAAGATTGGTGTGCACGTGAGGAGGCCTATGTCTAACAATGGATATGTGGCGCTTGCCACAGATGCAACTAGATGGCGCTATTCAATCGATAACATTTCATGACGTAGTCCCGAACAAATGTACCGCCGACAGTACTCGCACTAACGGAGTTCTTAAGTTTCAAGACACAACCGTCGGCTCAGCTGGCGTTACCGAGCACAGCCAACCGCTGGGTGGGAGATCTCCCTTTGATACGGTCGAGGCTGCACATCGCTCCCGTACATAATACTTAACAGATGAAAATCTAAAGAATAAATAAAGAGCTTCCGACACGGTCAAGCAGTTTAACGTCAAGCACCTAAAGTTTTGTTTGATCAAGCTGTTTGATGCGGACTTGATGCGCCCGTCAAGCGGCTTGATCAAGCAAAGCACTTATCTCATACACCAAACACTGTCCGAACGTCGCGTCAAGCAAAAATACAAAATCGCATCAATCACGCGACAAGCACGTAAAGGCTTGACTCAAGCATCAAGCAAACTTTGTAAACGGTCAAAATGCTTGACTGCTCAAGTCTGACTGGTCAAGATGCTGCGTCTCAAAAGCTCTTAAGGGCTAACAAAGAAAAAGACGTAATACCTGAGGAGTAACACGCAGGAGGCGACCATAGAGTATGCCAGAAGAGTTCCGATAGACATCATGTGGATGAGCTGCTTCAGCTCGAATAGCATTGCCAGAGTACCTGAAACATAAAGCCTTATAATAAAACTAATTTTTACTTGACTTTGTGAACCGTAATAGATAGAAAGTTGAAATTTTCCAGACTGTGTATTTCTATTACTATAATAAAAATAACAAATTCAAAATGGTTGCCATGTAAATTAAAAAGTATAATGATGGTACGGAACCTGTCGAGTGCGAGCCCGACTCGCACATCGGTTTTCTATTATTGTATCACTTATCAAAATTTTCATTGGCGTTCTCCAAAAAAAAAATCGAGTAAATTATAGAATTCATTACATAATGGGGCCGATTCTCTTGTACACAATCTCTAAACTAAACTAAATTAACAGGTCTAAATCTAGTGCTATCCTTTTCCGCAAGCAACATTATGAATGGGATAGCAATAGATTTAGACGTGTCGTTTTAGTTTACTTTAGAGATTGTGTACAATGGAATTAGCCACAATGGGGCCGATTCTCTTGTACACAATCTCTAAACAAAACTAAATTAACAGGTCTAAATCTAGTGCTATCCTTTTCCGCAAGCAACATTATGAATGGGATAGCAATAGATTTAGACGTGTCGTTTTAGTTTAGTTTAGAGATTGTGTACAATGGAATTAGCCACAATGGGGCCGATTCTCTTGTACACAATCTCTAAACTAAACTAAATTAACAGGTCTAAATCTAGTGCTATCCTTTTCCGCAAGCAACATTATGAAAGGGATAGCAATAGATTTAGACGTGTCGTTTTAGTTTAGTTTAGAGATTGTGTACAATGGAATTAGCCACAATGGGGCCGATTCTCTTGCACACAATCTCTAGACTAAACTAAATTAACAGGTCTAAACCTAGTGCCATCCTTTTCCGCAAGCAACATTATGACAGGGATAGCAATAGATTTAGACGTGTCATTTTAGTTTAGTTTAGAGATTGTGTACAAGAGAATTGGCCCTAATATCTACCTAAAGTGGCAATGGGTAGGGCACTTAGTTCGTAAAACCGATAGACGTTGGGGTCTCAAGGTGCTGGAATGGCGACCTCGCACCGGAAGAGGCAATTGGAAGACCCCCCACTAGGTGGACGGACGACATCAGACGAGTCGCAGGGAGCCGCTGGATTCAGGCGGCGCAAGACCGTGGCGTGTGGAAGTCCCTACAAGAGCCTATATCCAGCTGTGGACGTCTATCGGTTGATGATGAAGAATATCTACCTGTGAAGAACCCGGCGACCATGGTGCCCACGAGTGGCGTCTGGTACTTCTCGCTCACTTTGCCCATGAACTGGAACAGCAGGCCGTCCGACGACATCGCGTAGATGATGCGCGGCAGGGGAAACACCGCGCCCAGCAAACTGGGGGGGACAGACCAGTCAAACTTACTCATTTTAGTGTAACCCCACACACATACTACGGACTACGCACAGACTACGGCCTATTTGGGCTGCAAACTGCCAACAACAGTCGCGGCTTTTTGTCTAGTGCTTTGGTCTGGAAGTGTGGTGTGAATTATGCTTTTTTTGTCTAAATTAAAAAAAAAACAATTACAAACCCCCCCCATACACACACAACAAATCTTCTTTAGTTTGTTTAGTCTTCACCGAGCTGGAGGCCGTGTCTTACGAGACACAGTTTTTATTTTACTAGTTCGGAAAACAGGTGTACAGTAATGTTTTTGTAATAATTATTTTTCTTTTATTTTATTCGTTTTTTGCAATCAACAGCGATATATACATTATAATTTTACATAATAAGGCCAAATAGGATTACAATTTTTTACAGATTACTTAAATAGATATTAATTATAAATTTATAACAATACGTTTGATAATTTAAACAAGCTTTACATTAATATAATAATATGAAAATATAAAAGTCAATTAACTAGTAAAAATATCTAGTATTGTATTGTGGTGATTCACAACATATGTATAAAAATTATAACTGATCTATGTCAATAATGTCTTGTTATGCGTATAATGTATTCATTTTTGTGCCAAATAAATTTTATCTTATCTTATTCATACAAGGAGAAAGCATAATATCCTCCCGACCGAATTCGGCCACGGCGGCCAATGTCCATAGACATTTTTTTCAAATTTATTTCTTTTAGAATGCACAGGTGCAGATGCACACTTGATATAGTTATCTTACTTCGAAAATTGAAAATGCTAATTATTAGTTCATGACCACAATTTAACTTTTTTTTTGTGTGATGTAACCACAAATTCACGGTTTTCAGATTTTTCCCCGAATGTCTGCTATAAGATCTACTTACCTGCCAAATTTCATGATTCTACGTAAACGGGAAGTACTCTGTAGGTTTCTTGACAGACAGACAGACATTAGCCAACTGCGCGGAAGATAGTATAGTACACGAGTGTGTGCGTTAGGGGCCTACCTCGAGCACAGGGCGCAGATGGCCCCCACGCTGACGGCGTACTTGGCCCACGGCCAGCCCAACTGGTCGTACACGTACGGGAAGGGCGCTTTTTCATCCTACCAACAGAAGGGCAAAAATTACGTGAATTAACATTTGACGTATAGAACAAAGCAGTGTTTATCTATATATATAAAAGGAAAAGGTGACTGACTGACTGACTGACTGACTGACTGACTGACTGACTGATCTATCAACGCACAGCTGAAACTACTGGACGGATCGGGCTGAAATTTGGCATGCAGATAGCTATTATGACGTAGGCATCCGCTAAGAAAGGATTTTTGAAAATTCAACTCCTAAGGGGGTGAAATAGGGGTTTGAATTTTGTAGTCCACGCGGACGAAGTCGCGAGCATAAGCTGGTTTCCATTATAAATACTATCTGTCCCGGCTTACTCAGTCAAAACCGCGGCGCGTGCGCGGACGGACTCCCTTGAAAAAGGACCCGGATGGGTTCGAAACTAGTCGGGCTAACGTCGACTACACACGTGAGTAAGCCGGGACAGATAGTATTTATAACAGTGTTTATTATTGGAAAGGGATCACTCAGTAATAAAAGCTGTTCAATTGCGTTAGAATGCCAGCTACAATGTCACGATCGCATTCACCTCTGATTGGTTGACGCTCGCTCACTATTGGCTACAATGCATTGTTGCAACAAGAATCGGACAAATTCAGCCAATCAGAACAATTATTGAGATAGTAATAATGAATGATGCAGATTTTACGAAATCGACCTGCAGAAGGACAAAATTGCGTAAACTGACATTTCACGACTTCGTCCGCGTGGACTACACAAATTTCAAACCCTTATTTCACCCCCTTAGGGGTTGAATTTTCAAAAACCCTTTCTTAGCGGATGCCTACGTCATAATAGCTATCTGAATACCAAATTTCAGCCTGATCCGTCCAATAGTTTGAGCTGTGCGTTGATAGATCAGTCAGTCATCTATTCCTTTTATATATTTAGATTATTATTGGAAAGGGATCACGACCTTCAGTAATGGGATATACAAAGTACAGAGAGAAACTTACCTGCATATAATAAGGTATCATGAGAGTGAGTACGGACGACACCCCGCAGTACGCGAGAAACACGACAAGTAAGGACGCCACCACGGCGAAGGGAATACTTTTCTGAGGCCTCTTGGCTTCCTCGCCTGCTGTCGCTACGCAGTCGAACCCTGGGGACAGGTATGAATGAATGAATGAATGAATGAATGAATGAATTATTTATTCAATAAAATGCAGGTACAATAGGTTGAAACAATGTTTGATGAGCCTTATACATTTTACCGTTTTACAGTTTAACTGGTGTTTGAATAATGGGGCTGATTCTCTTGTACACAATCTCTAAGCTAAACTAAATTAACAGGTCTAAATCTAGTGTTATCCTTTTCCGCAAGCAACATTATGAAAGGGATAGCACGTGTCATTTTAGTTTAGTTTAGAGATTGTGTACAACGGAATTAGCCACATTATTACCTTAAATTAAAAACATAAAAATAAGCAGGAATTAAAATACAAGTTATACATAGACTTCATAGGTACAATCAAAACAAAATATTAGTAATGAATAAAATGTCAACATAATAGAAGTCCTATAGGCACTATAGATAATAGAAGTCCTAGAGGTACTATATTAATATCTACTGTTGCAGAATAAACACAAAACTGTTTTAAATTAGTAATTTTAATAATTATTTTACGGAGGTGTTTCACAGGTGTGTTTTCGTTGCAAGGCGCGGTGGAAGAGGCAAATGGCCGCTGCTTGGGTTACCAGCTTAACGCTAGGTATACCATTGCATAATAAATTTACGTTTTATGAACACTACAGCTGTGATAGATAGTGGTTAGGACGTCCGCCTTCTAATCGGAGGTCGGGGGTTCGATCCTGGGCACACACCTCTAACTTTTCGGATTTATGTGCGTTTTAAGTAATTAAATATTAGTTTGGCCATCCAAAGGGGTATTGCTGCCAGCATCTTGGGTACAATGCCTCGCTGCGGTGGTCTCGACGAGGTTTTAGATTTAATTTAATTTATTTTAGTTTTAATTTAATGTTGTTTTTTTTTTAAATTTAAGTTTATTAATAGTTTATTTGTTAACCATTGATATAAAATAAAATTATAATATTACAAAAAATCATTAAATATCACTTGCTTTAACGGTGAAGGAAAACATCGTGAGGAAACCGGCATGCCTGAGAGTTCTCCATAATGTTCTCAAAGGTGTGTGAAGTCTGCCAATCCGCACTTGGCCAGCGTGGTAGTCTATAATGGCCTTCTCACCATGAGAGGAGACCCGTGCTCTGTAGTGAGCCGGCGATGGGTTGACCATGATATTTTTAAACCAGTTTAACATACAATTTTTAGGGTTCCATAGATGAAAAGGAAAAAGGATGTCTGCCTGTCTGTCGTGCTATCACGGCATATTACCAATGAACCCATAGAAGCAGACGGCAGCGCCTTTTATAATCCCCGCGAGTCCGTAGGGCGCAAAACCACCGCTGCCGAAGTTGGTGCCCTTGTCCTGAGGGACTTCTGACGCTGGAATCCGCCAGTTCTTAGTATCCGCTGCGAAAATGTTCAAAACAGTGATAAATATATCCTGTTATGTAGGGATATTTCAAAGTAGTCTGGCTGCCCCTACTTCAGAGGCAGGCAGGCAGGATGCCTTTTAGGGTTCCGTACCTCAATAGGAAAAACGGAACCCTTATAGGATCACTTTGTTGTCTGTTTGTCAAGAAACCTACAGGGTACTTCCCGTTGACCTAGAATCATGAAATTTGGCAGGTAGGTAGATCTTATAGCAGACATTCGGGGGAAAATCTGAAAACCGTGAATTTGTGGTTACATCACCCAAAAAAATTAAATTGTGGTCATTAACTAATAATTAGTATTTTCAATTTTCTAAGTAAGATAACTATATAAAGTGGGGTATCATATGAAAGGTCTTCATCTGTGCATTCTAAAACAGATTTTTATTTATTTTTATGTATCATAGTTTTTGAATTATCGTGCAAAATGTCGAAAAAATACGACTGTAGTACGGAACCCTCATAGCGCGAGCCTGACTCGCACTTGGCCAGTTTTGATTGTAAATTAAGATAGTTGCTTTTTAAATGAAGATAGAGTATTTTATAAAATAAGTTGAATGGGTACGGGCGGGTAGTTTTGGGATCGATGAGGCTGGCATTTTTCATCCCCAAATAAAATATTGAATTTAAAAAAAAAAATCGCATTGAGGGAAGGTAGAGGGCACACTTGGGAATTTGTGGAGCTTTGGAATCACTACCCCTATTACAAATGTGAAAGTGTTTTTTTAAAAGAATATTAGCCAAGTTAAATGACTAATATTCCCCTTTCCTCTCCAACTAAGCGTAAAGCTTGTCGAGTAGGTACGACAATAGTGCAACGGGCGGGGTTTGAACCGTCGACCTTTCGGTTTTCAGTCCACCCCTTTACCCGTTGAGCTATTGAGGCTCTTAAGAGCTTTGTTTGTTGGTTTGTCCTTCAATCACGTCGCAACAGAGCAACGGATCGACGTGATTTTTTTGCATAGGTATAGCTAGAGAGAGTGTCATAAGCTATTTTTTATCCCGGAAAATAAAACGGTTCCCACGGGATTTAGAAACCCAATCCACGCGGACGAAGCCGCGTGTATCAGCTAGACTAGAGTATATTAAAGTATATTGGCATGTAATTTTTCAATGATAAACTTACCTTTGAATGATCCAGAAATGATGACAAACAGAACAACACACAGATTGACACCCGTGCAAAAGTTGTTGAACTTTGTAGATTCTTTCACACCAAACGCGAGGGCAACTGCAACAATTATACACGTAAATTATGTCACTTGAATTTTTTTATTTATATTCTTAACTAGCTTATGCTCGCGATTTCGTCCGCGTGGACTACACAAATTTCATACCCCTATTTCACCGCCTTAGGGGTTGAATTTTCAATAATCCTTTCTTAGTGGATGCCTACGTCATAATAGCTATCTGCATGCCAAATTTCAGCCCGATCCGTCCAGTAGTTTGAGCTGTGCGTTGATAGATCAGTCAGTCAGTCAGTCAGTCACATTTTCGTTTTATATATTTAGAAGACTACAATTGCAAGTTGAAAATTTTGAAGCCTTGTCTGGTGGGAGGTTTTGGCAGTGGCTAGTTACTACCCTCCCATGCTACCAAGCCATTTAGCGTTCCGATACGATGCCGCGTAGAAACTGATCAGGGGTATTGTAACGTGTACCTAGACGGTCTCGTTACATCCTTTATTATAATTGTTTTCCTTTTTTTTTTTTTATAGAATTTTGACACTGACGGGCATTTGTTTACATCGGAAACATAACCTCTACCCATTATTATCTTCAAGGAGACCATAGATCAGTGTTTTGACAGTTGTTTTTTTTTTAAACGAAATTTATAGTAATTGATGGAAGACATTTGACATGACTAATGACTTGTCACTTTTCTTCCAAAATTCGTACGTGATATTCGGCTCTCTCCGGATTTTTATGAAATATGAGACGTTTTGTGGCGAAATGCCTAGAAAGCAGTAATTTCGGCCTTGAAGGCTTCACCTTAATATGGATATTATGAAATAACAGCGCTAATGCGCTGTTCCCCTGTGTTCCCCATGTGTTCCCCTTGTGTTTCCCTATTTATCGCACTATGAGGTGATTTGCTTCAAAAATATGTGTTTGTGGAACCTGATTAGAACATGGTGTTGAAATGTCCCTTCACACAAATCGGCCTGCATCCGAGCATCTGGTGCGTCGGTTTATAAATCTTAATCAGTGAACTCTTTAAAATATCCTCCGGTGCGTGGCGAACGATATATTTTATTAATTTTAGTACAAATTTTTCATAACCCTAGGTCTAATATTTAATAATGTAAAGGGTACCTATATTTCGTAGAATTAAGATAAGGCAAGGAACGTAGGGACGCTATTCATAGTAATTTATTTTAAATATAAAATAAATAGAAAATAATTCAAATCCTTTTTTTGATTTGATCCACTAAAATATTTTTATATGACATTTGTCGCCCTGGAACAGAGACCTGATTCTTTTTTGGGATCCTAGTCGTGTTGATTCTCATGGTTTGGTGGATCAATATTTTAATTGCCCTCGTTCTTGTCTTACTTAGTGTTTTGTAATATTTTAAGGTGTATTGTAACCGTGTAACCTATTTATTGTATGCCTAGATACTAAGATGTTTGTCCTAGCATAGCTAATTTAAGTGTTCTTTCATGTTAATCAAGCGTAGCTTATTTTGAGGTATATTGTGTATTACTTATTATCTATTGCGAGTGAAATTTAATGATAAAGCTTTGTATATCTATAGATTTTGTAAACATTACCATGTTCGGTCAAGATTCTATTAGTATGTCTGGAACGGAGTATAGTTCATCACAAATTGTAAGTAATTATTATGTAAACAAGCATTTCAATCTTCAAAATTTAACTTAACATATTTTCTTGGTAAGTCTTTGTCTTTTAGAGTTCTTAATCATATTGCCCTTAATGCCAACTACCTAAATAGGTATATTTCCTCTTAGGAAATTTAACCTTAATACTATATAGGAGTCGTCGTGGCCAATTTTCTTGGAAAATGTAAGGTGCACAGCGACAAATAACAACTTTAATATTTTATTGACATCATCCTTGGTTTTGACTTTTATATTATTTTGACATTTTATCCAAATTTAAAAACGGAGAATTTCATTGTTCATTTACAAGAAAATGATTTCTTCCTTTCTAAATTTTATACTTACCTACTTATTTTACTTTTTTTTTTGAATTTCATTGACTAGACCATGTTTGTAGTCCTAGGTCGTGGTTGTTTGGATTCGTTAGGATGTCATTTGATGTGATAAATGCACCGTCGAATTACAAGACTTTCTGATCGGTTATTTGGACAGATTTTGATAACAAACTGTTTTGTCACATAGATTTTATTATTACAGATGATTTATTTCGAACTTTTTACCCTTAACTAAATTAATTAACGTTCTGATGCAAGATGATGACTCATGTCAATAACATCCTATTGCCTACTTTTCTAAATTATTATCTAAAGCCATACCTTGTATAAATATGTCAAGCCTAAATCTATTTTAAATCAAAATTTAGCTTGGAAAATAGTAATACCTAGAGAAAATATTTTAGAAACTATTAGAAATAATCATGATGATTTAAATTCGGTTCATTTTGGTATTCACTTTGGTATCTTTTAAACACTTTGCTAAAGAATATAACATTCCAAAATTATTTTATAACACTTTGTATACCCCTCAGAATAACCCAGTTGAACGCTTTAATAAGACTATTGAAACTTGTATAGCATGCTATGTTGAGAACGATCATAGAACCTGGTCTAAATATTTGCCCCATATACAGGCAGCTATTAATGGCACTATTAATCTAGTTGCCGGATACACACCTAATTTTCTTATGTTTGGTAGGGAAGTTTTCCTCGATGGGTCCCTACATAAATTTAATTCTATCTCTGATCCTTCAGAGTTAGTTATTGGTAGTCGTTCTGATTATTCGGACGCACTTCTTACTTTGAGTAATATTTTTGATAAAACTGTTAGTAATTTGGCTAAATCATATAGACGTAATGCCAAATACTACAATGTGGGAAGAAAAGTCATTTCTTATTGTGTTGGAGACATAGTTTGGAGGCGCAACTTTGTGCAATCCAATGCTGCTTCGTTCTTTTCAGCTAAATTAGCTCCTAGATTTGTTAAATGTAAAATAATAAAGAGAATTTCAGATACTGTTTATATATTGAAAGATTTGGCAAAGAATAGTACAGGTAGATACCATATAAAAGATATTCTTAAAATTTGACAAAATTAAAACTTAAAATTAATTTTATTTTGAAAAGGACTAAACAGAAGCTAACACAATAAGGACTAATCATTTTGAGTAGGATTCTTTGACACTCCTTGTCAGTCCTACTGATTTTATAGGATTTTTGGCTATTTTGTCAATCCTATCCTTTTGTAGCTTGCGGCTATGCAGTTGCCCCGCACTACCTTATGTGTATATATTGTACATTTTTATCTTTGTAGTTCTTTTATAAGGGCTCATTTTGTATAGGATTTTTGGCTCCTTTGTCAATCCTATACTTATTTTTGGTTGCGGTTGTCTTTGTTTGCACCGTATTACCTTATTTTGTTGTAAATATGTACAGTTGTTTTTATGTGGGATTACGGTTTAGCACATGCCCCGTATTATCCTCCTGCTTGTTTCTGTTTTAATCAGTCAAGTAGTTTTGTACATATGTACAGCTCTTTTGTGGGATCATGGTTGGCACATGCTCCATGCTATCCTCCTGCTTGTGTCTGTTTAACGGGCAAGTGGATGTAAATATTTTCTTTTGGATGGGTCTTTAGTACTCATATTCAGCCTTGTCTCACACATGTGGACATGTATGCTATGTCCTTGCTTAGGCAGGACGGTGTTTTGGATGTCGCTCTTTTGTAGTGCATCATTTTGGGTGGTTCGACACTGCGCGGCGAGGGTGCCCAGTGCTTTGTCCAGTTGCAGACCATTCCGAAAACCCTTTAGCTAGGTTAGTTCGTCAATGCGCGGCGAGGGTGCCTCAGCGGGTTGAACGGGTGCAGACTAACTCTAGACTCTTTTTGTTTAGGCTAAGTGTTGTGTTAGATTGGTTTATCATTTCACGGCGTTAGTGCTTAGTGATCTGGTCAGTAGAATGCCAATTCTAATCACACACTCTTTAGAAAGTTTTCTTCTCTTCTTCGCTAGTTTGGCTTACCATTTCACAGCGTTGGTGCTACGTGTCTGGTCAGTTGAATGCAATACTATGCAATTTTAGTTTAAGATAATTTTTTTTGCTTTGAAGGATTGCTTCTCAATCCGTATTTATTAAAGATTATTTGGTCGTTTTGGCTTGAATGAATTTAGATATTTAATTCTTCTTTTGTTTGGTAGTTCCCTTCGTTTTTGCCTTACAGGATTGTTAAGGGTAAAGAAAAAAAAATTTTTTTTTTCTTTTTCTCTAGAAAGGGGAAATTGTAACGTGTACCTAGACGGTCTCGTTACATCCTTTATTATAATTGTTTTCCTTTTTTTTTTTTTTATAGAATTTTGACACTGACGGGCATTTGTTTACATCGGAAACATAACCTCTACCCATTATTATCTTCAAGGAGACCATAGATCAGTGTTTTGACAGTTGTTTTTTTTTTTAAACGAAATTTATAGTAATTGATGGAAGACATTTGACATGACTAATGACTTGTCACTTTTCTTCCAAAATTCGTACGTGATATTCGGCTCTCTCCGGATTTTTATGAAATATGAGACGTTTTGTGGCGAAATGCCTAGAAAGCAGTAATTTCGGCCTTGAAGGCTTCACCTTAATATGGATATTATGAAATAACAGCGCTAATGCGCTGTTCCCCTGTGTTCCCCATGTGTTCCCCTTGTGTTTCCCTATTTATCGCACTATGAGGTGATTTGCTTCAAAAATATGTGTTTGTGGAACCTGATTAGAACATGGTGTTGAAATGTCCCTTCACACAAATCGGCCTGCATCCGAGCATCTGGTGCGTCGGTTTATAAATCTTAATCAGTGAACTCTTTAAAATATCCTCCGGTGCGTGGCGAACGATATATTTTATTAATTTTAGTACAAATTTTTCATAACCCTAGGTCTAATATTTAATAATGTAAAGGGTACCTATATTTCGTAGAATTAAGATAAGGCAAGGAACGTAGGGACGCTATTCATAGTAATTTATTTTAAATAGAAAATTATATTATAATTCAAAAACTTTTACAATTTTTCATTGTTTTGATCCTCCAACTTATTTATCTGACATTTGTCGTCTCGTGAGAGAGTCCACGACGGAGTAGGCCCGAAATCCCTGCCTTGAGATTAAAGGTTCAGGCCTCTGCTCGGCTATCCGTGCGTCGTTCCTCCGGCTGGCTGGCGCCCGAATCTTATCTTATACTGTAGGGGAGGGCCATCCTTCTCCTACCCCTTATTTGCCCGCTGGAAGGAAAAAGGTAAGTATTCTCCACCTTACCTCACCATATAAATAAATTTCTTTATTTTTGTAATTTTTTTTAATTTTTCACCTGCGCATTGGAGGTGAAAAATATTTTTATATGACAGTATCTTTAATGAAACTACCATACCCCTTCCAAGTAAGCCCGCTTCCATCTTAGACTGCATGATCACTTACCACCAGCCTATGGATTCACTTACTCAGTGTCTAACACTGAACGATAGCCACCCAGCTCATTTGACATTTATTTTAATGCATTGAAGGTTTTCTATGAAAAATTATTACACTCCATGAAGCAGCAAAGTAGAACCAACCAATGTCAAATGAGCTCGGTGGCTATCATTCAATGTTAGACACTGAGCTAGTAAGTCACCTCGCAAGTGAGATCGCAGTTAATTGCTAACTTGTATCGGAATATACAAAAAATAAAAAAGTTGAAATCCTTTTTTTTACGTACCAGAAAACGCCATAACGACGGTAAAAGCGAACAGATCCGGGTATTTGGCGAGGTGCGGCGAATCCATCGGCATCCACTCGTACAGCGTGCTCGATATCGCCTTGTCCAACAAAGAGTCCAGGTACTCGCTAAGCGCTTTCACAACTGATGCTGCGCCTACAAACATTTAAAAATCGGTCAAGGGCATACCATCGTAGAAAGAACACTTTTTATTTTACACTGCAACAAGGCTCTCGTAGCACTTGAATGACATTGACACGGGGCAACCCTCCACCTCCCATGGCCCCACCAACCTTTCGGTTATATGGGCCGAATCGTGGGAGGGCGCCCGTTACTTGCTCTTGGCATTTTTCCGGGGCGCTTTCTTGACTACCTACAAATTATTTTGATTGACAGGGGGTGCTGTTGGAGAACAAAGGCTTAGAATATTCAAACAAGAACAAACCGGACACTTGACGGAAACGTTAGTTTCGATTTTCGTCATGTGGCAAGATAGCCTTGTCGCACTGTATTTTAATTTTTATGGCGGCCATTTTGAAATTCAAATTATTTGTTGTTGTAGCGGCAATAGGCTATTTTTTAATCCTGGAAAAGCAAAGAGCGTCCAGTACTAGATCATCCCCGTGATATCTAAGATAGTACCAGACGTCCCTGTGGATTTAGATTTTGAAAAATCCTATGTTCGGGAACAAAGGATAGTCTCCCGAATACAATCGATCTCTGTACTAAGTAAATGACGCCCACAACTTGATCCACGACCACGTGAATTTAAGTTTTTGAAAATCCCGTGGGAACTCTGTAATTTCCTCCTCGGAATGCTGCAAGCTATCCCTGTATAGAATTTCGTCAAAATCGGTCAAATGGATGGGCCATAAAAGCTAGCAAACAAACAGACAGACATTCTTTTGCATTATAATAACAATTCGGATTATCATACCAATGATGTATTCGAGTATGAGGTTCCAGCCAATAATGAAGGCAATGAACTCCCCGACGCACACATAGCTGTACACATACGCCGAGCCGGCTTTAGGCACTCGAGCGCCGAACTCCGCATAACACAGACCTGGAAAAAAGTATTTTGTTACAATACATTTTAAATTTGTTTAAATACGTATAAAAAATTACAGAATCGGCAGGATTCGAACATAAGTGGAAGCCTGCGATATAATCATCATACTATCAACTAACACATACACACCCATTTTCAGTGTATGTCCCATGCCCAAAGCAGTGAGGTCTAACAGCACACATACTACATCTTCCTATACATATGTATATGCAGTATGGCTATCCCATGTAAGTAGCAGCAGACAATGGACCACAATTCACCAATACGAAATACCTATCTCGACTGGCAATAATTGGTGTAGGACCCACACCCAAAACCAATGGAACATCCATCAGATATAACCCTAGGCTATAAGCCTATAGCTTATAGATATAATGACAGTTAACTTACCAGCAAAGACACTTGCCACAGCAGCCAGTAGAAACGACAAGACAACAGCAGGTCCCGCGTAGTTCTTAGCAACATCCCCAGCTAACACATACACTCCCACTCCTAGAGTACTGCCCACGCCCAAAGCGGTGAGGTCTAGTGCAGACAGAACCCGGGCTAGCCTGGCTACACCCTCCTCGGCAGCTTTGCGTCGTGATAACACATCGTATGTGAGTCGAGCGGCGTGAGCTGCTCCAGCCTTTATACCACCTGAAAATAACAAAACAAAATTAAGTAAGTAAACAAGAAATTTCAATCTTTCTTCCATATTTATTACTAGCTGATGTCCATGTGTATTTCCACAATCTTTGAGTTCTCTTCACAGACGCCACTACATACCTAGACTAGTGCGCGAAATGATTGAATAAAACGATTGAAATTCGCAAACACCAGAATTTCAATTGTGAGGATGGTTTTAAACTAGCAAGTATGTGGAATCCAGTGATAGAACACTATAGTTTTAAAACTTAGAATATAATGTTATGCTTTTAATTAATATTTATCCATACTATATACTATCCATACTAATATTATAAATGCGAAAGTTGTAACTGTCTGTCTGCTAGCTTTTCACGGCCCATCCGTTCAACCGATTTTGATGAAATTTGGTACAGCGATAGCTTGCATCCCGGGGAAGGACATATGCTACTTTTTATTCCGTTCAATCAAAGAGTTCCCATGGGACTCTTAAAAACCTAAATCCATGCATCATCATCTAGTTATTTATAACTAAGATAAAACCCATAAATAAGTGATTAAGTGCTAATATAATTATTAAGTATTTACTAACACTGAATGGAGCCATTGTTGTCTGAATAAATTATTATAAAATATATGAATATATAGCAATTTGAAATCAAGAATAAAAATATCCTCAACTTATATGAACTGACTTTATTCCATTTAGACAATGCTTAATAAACTTCAATCTTAGTTCTAAACTATTAACTTCTTCAAGACATAATTATAAATTCAAATTTTTCTAATAGCTCCGGCTTTTATGGCCGCCATTTTACATCTCCTCGTAATTCTTTTTTTAAATTCAACTGTAGGCAAAGCAATGTCGCTAACACAAGTAAAGAAAAACATTTTTATTTTTATACCTAAAATCCACCTGACCATACTGTGCAAACAATACAACTTCACACTAGACTGTCCATACAACAGTTACAAATATGAAATGAACCACAATTGCTTCGATTGAGAACGGGCACACAAATGCCTGGTCACAAATCATTGTGCCGTTAACAATCAATAAGGTTACAGCCAAGTCAATTGCTTGTCCAAATTGTACCTAATTGTTTTGCAGTACTTACAAATTGACAAAATTATTATTAAGTAGTTAAGTACCTACAGATGGTCATTGTACCTAATAGATAGACCACTTTTAATTCATCTTATGACAATTGGATTTCGATAATTGATGTGCAGAGTTTTGATTGGGTCTTTAATTATATCCATTCAAAAAATACCTTTGATCTATTCCTCTCACAAGCCAACAAACACACAAACAAACATGCTTTCACATTCATATATTTACTTAATATTGATAGGGTATACTAAAGGAGACAATCATCCAACACCCAGCCTAATCCCCTAAACCGAGAAACTTGAAATTTTGCACTTTATGATGTAAACTAGCTTATGCTCGCGACTTCGTCCGCGTGGACTACACAAATTTCAAACCCCTATTTCACCTCCTTAGGGGTTGAGTTTTCAAAAATCTTTTCTTAGCGGATGCCTACGTTATGATAGCTATCTGCATGCCAAATTTCAGCCCGATCCGTCCAATAGTTTGAGCTGTGTGTTGATAGATCAGTCAGTCAGTCAGTCACCTTTTCCTTTTATATATTAAGATAAAGAATATAGCCAGATTTTCGAAATTCCCATGGCAGCAAAGCTGTGGGCTGTCACTAGTTATGAGTAAAAATTTACTGCTAACCTTAGAAAGAATATATAATTCTTACTCGTTTTGCACTTTAGAGTAGGTAGGTCCTACATGTTCTTATAAAGCTAAAGCTTTCATTTAAAATCCTACATAATAGGCAAGTATGTAATACGCCGGGGAAAAAAAAGATATTTTTCTATTGAATCGAATGGAAACTTACCATTAGTGTATGCCTGGGTCAGCGTATAGTTCCGAGCGCCACGTCCACGGACGGTATCACCATTTATAAACGCATTTTCTTCAGGAAAAGTCATGTTTTCCACGCTTTATATAACCTATACACGTATGACCTCTTGCATATGAATACTGACTAAATTACTGCACTGTGTTCCAGTTACCAACACGAAGTAGGAAAGAAACTCATATTTCAATAATTCAACATCTTGCCAATATTGCACTATTGCGGAAAAATCGGTTTCGGTATTTTAGTTCGCGATTTCAAATATTTTGACAGTGACAGTTGCAGGTTGCTGCAACTTTAACGCCTATAGAGATGCTGGTAAGTAAAATTACCTAAATAGATATCGACAACTTAATTTTAGGTTTGCAAAATATTTCTACTTTTTTTGTCACCATTTGTGAGTTGTTTGTCAGGTAGATTTAATCACAAAAAGTCAAAAGTTTCTGCACTTTAAATAATTTGTAATTAGTTTGCAAAATTTGAAAATCTAGCACACATTTATGCAATAACTGACAAAAGACTAATAGTTCTAGCATCTTATGTTTAATAATATTATGGGTTTTCGTAGTCCCAAACTATTGACTTTCAAAATGTGTACAGTGTATATTATGATTATTATTATACCTACATCGAAATAAATAGTTTGTATTTAGTAGCTCTGAGAAAGTACACAGAGATATAGTGCAAACAATGAAATCACAAACTCCCGCCGACTTTAACTGGGAAATGTCATTATTTTATGAAAATATGTCACATTTGTTTATCATAATTAGATAGTCATTTTAATTTATTTATTGCACAAACTATGTGCTTATAGCATAAAATTAGGTTTGAATGTATTTAATATTACATTGTAATAAAATACAATTTATAGTGTTTAACCGTGTCGATCTCGATAGTCGATACAATATGTGTTTTACATCACTATTAGCAGCTGTGACGTTAACAGCTGATATGACGTAAACGTCAATATATTTGCATCATCCGTTTAGAAATTCCGTTTATAAAATGCACTAGGTTCTAAAAATATAGCATGTTGTGCTCAAAGTAATTTTAAGTAAATGATTACTTTCTATTCCATGGTTTTGCTTCGGAACTCTATTTCTTTAATTTATTACCTCTATTCGGACTCTCACGCCTCTTTCTTCTCCTTGACTCAAGGCTAGAAGGCTAGTCCAAGACTATGAATTCTATCCCCGATTAACTACTTAGTTAGGTAGGTACGTTAGTTTGGGAAATATTTTATTTTTACTAAATTGGAGCAGTTCCAGTGCTTCTTGTGTTGTAGTTAAGACCATAAGGTTCTGGTGTTTCTGGTGGAAGATTTGAGTCGTGGCCAGTTACAATTAATTAGTAATTACCTACACACACAGACAGACAGACGGACGGACGGAAAGGTCACGCCATCATCATCATCATCAGCCTGTGGACATCCACTGTTGCACATAGGCCTTCCCTGAAGAGCGCCACCACTCATCCAGCCATAAAGTCGCAGGCATCAGCTGTCTATTAAATCAATAAAATATGTGACTTTAATAAAAAAAACTGGCCAAGTGCGAGTCAGGCTCGCGCAATGAGGGTTCCGTACCCGTACTAGTCGTATTTTTTCGACATTTTGCACGATAATTCAAAAACTATGATGCATAAAAATAAATAAAAATCTGTTTTAGAATGTACAGGTGTAGACCTTTTATATGATACCCCACTTGATATAGTCACTCACTTCGAAAGTTGAAAAAACTAATTATTAGTTAATTACCACAAGTTATTTTTTTTTTGTGTGATCTAACCCTAAATTCACGGTTTTCAGATTTTTCCCCAAATATCAGCTATAAGACCTACCTACCTGCCAAATTTCATGATTCTAGGTCAACGGGAAGTAGGTACCCTGTAGGTTTCTTGACAGACAGACAGAGAGACAACAAAGTGATCCCATAAGGGTACCGTTTTTCCTTTTGAGGTACGGAACCCTAAAAACCGGCCAAGTGCGTGGCGGGCCACGCGCAGTGTAGGGTTCCGTAGAACTCCTTAACCTATGAACCCTACTTAGCCATGATAGTTGTCCTTTAAAATTGATTATAATACCTACCTACTACTGCTGTGAATTTTTTCACGTTCCTATATACCTACTACCATTTGGCTGATAAAGGGGGGGGGGGGGGGGGGGGGGGGGGACACTTGACTCTAATAAAAATTAGCACTTTAAAACATCATATTTTACAAACGGGTCTAGAAATCGAAAAATGATGCTCCAACACCCACAGTATTTTTAAAAGATCTATTCAACGATGCCCCACACTATGGGGTAGACGAGAAAAAAAAATCATCCCCACTTTACATGTAGGGGAGCTACCCTAAAAAAAATATTTATCACAATTTTATTTCACCACTTTGTCGGCGTGATTAATATTCATATCTACCCATGGCAAATTACAGATTTCTAGCACTAATAGTCTCTGAGATTAACCGAGGACGGACATGGCGAAACTATAAGGGTTCCTTGTTTACTACGGAACCCTAAAAATAATAATAATGTGTTGTAAATAAATAAACCTGCTGACTAGGTCATGGTGATCCACGAATTTCGAAATTCGCATGAATTTACATAAATACTTTAATAGGTTTAAGTCAATTTTATTTATGTGAGTAGGTACCTACTAGCTGATGCCCGCGACTACATCCGCGTGGATTTAGGTTTCTTAAAAATCCCGTGGGAACTCTTTGATTTTCCGGTATAAAAAGTAGCCTATGTCACTCTCTAGGTCTTTATCTATACCCATGCAAAAAAACCAGCCAAGTGCGAGTCAGGCTCGCGCAACGATGGTTCCGCACTACAGTCGTATTTTTTTGACATTTTGCACGATAATTCAAAAACTATGATGCATAAAAATAAATAAAAATCTGTTTTAGAATGCACGGGTGAAGCTCTTTCATTTGATACCCCACTTAATATAGTTATCTTCCGCGACTTCGTACGCGTGGATTTAGGTTTTCAAAAATCCCGTGGGAACTCTTTGATTTTCCGGGATAAAAAGTAGCCTATGTCACTCTCCAGGTCTTTGACTATACCCATGCAAAAATCACCTCAATCCGTTGCTCCGTTGCGACGTGATTGAAGGACAAACCAACAAAACAATAGACCAACAAACAAACACACTTTCGCATTTATAATAAGGGTACTGATTATTTATCTGTATACCTAATAGCCATAATATGGGCTTCTACGTATGTAACATAATAATAAATCATTGAATAAATAAATTATTATTTATTCAGACTTTTTTCCCACTGCATAATAATTATGATTACATAATTATGATTACATAATTATTATGCAGTGGGAAAAAAGTCTGAATAAATTAATGATTAACATCAGTTTAATTTAAGCCCCGCGTCTGAATCTTTTGAGGTAACTACCTATTTAGTAAGATCTACGATGGTAAAAACTTCCTTAATTAATACAAGTCAATTAACTGAAAAACTTATAAGAATATATATTAATTAAAAAAAAAAAAAAAAAATTAAAAAAAAAAAAAAAAAAAAAAAAGAATATATTAGAATAGAATAGAATGTTTTTTTATTCATGTAAACTTTTTAAAAGTGCTTATGAATAGTCAGGTAGTTTTAATTTACCACTGGTTCGGAATGCCGTTCCTACCGAGAAGAACCAGCAAGAAACTCGGCGGTTGCTCTTTTTAATTTTTCAATTTACAATGTTATTATACCGTACTATACAAGCCATTGCAGCCCCGTGCATTGCTGGAGCGAGTCAAATCCAAGCTTTTTTATCGTTTACATAGTCTGCGACTGTATAATATGCTTTTTTTAGGAGCATACTTTTAACACATTTTTTAAACTTGTGTAAAGGCAAGTCTAAAATTGGTTGTGGAATTTTATTATAAAATATTACACTCATTCCCACAAATGACTTTCGCACCTTCCAGAGGCGGAGCGCAGGAGTAGCCAGCTTATTTCTGTTTCTAGTTTGCCTATCATGGAGATCACTGATTTTTTTGTAACTGTGAATGTTTTGTCGTACAAAAATTATATTATTGTAAATATATTGGGAAGCTACTGTAAGAATACCTACCTATTTCCTTAAATATCTCTCGTAGGGAATCGCGCGGTTTTAAATTATAAATTGCACGTATTGCCCTTTTTTGTAATACGAATATTTTCCCAATATCTGCCGCTTTACCCCATAGCAAGACTCCGTAAGACATAATATTGTGGAAATAGGCAAAATACACAATTTTTGCAGTTTCCACGTCAGTTACCTGTCGAATCTTTCTAACAGCATAAGCAGCAGAGCTGAGTTTACCAGCAAGTGTTGATATATGGGCGTTCCATTGAAGCTTTGCATCTAACGTGATTCCCAGGAACACGGTGGTCTCCTCCACTTTTAACATATCATTATTTATCATTAAGTTAATGTCCTTGGTCGACTTTGTATTGGGCAGAGAAAATATAACACACTTGGTTTTCTTTGCATTTAAAAGTAAATTATTGACAGTAAACCAATGAGTGACCCGCGATATGGCATTATTTACATCGTCAAAATTGTTTTTATTTCTATCGACTTTAAAAATTAGGGACGTATCATCTGCAAATAGCACAATATCGCAAGTATCATGAACGAAATATGGTAAATCGTTATATCATTATTAATTATTGTACCTACTTAGTTTTAATTTCTTAACCGTTTTGATAGCTATAGGGGGGAGTGGGGCAGCTAGATACAAGGAGCACATTAATACACTAAAGATTTTTGCTTTTGAATAATTTTTGGATTAATGATATTTGGATCGCGACAACACTAAAACATGTCATATTATTGTGTTTTTAGGGTTCCGTAGGTCTAAAAGAAAAACGGAACCCTTATAGGATCACCATTCACTTTGTTGGCTGTCTGTCAAGAAACCTACAGGGTACTTCCCGTTGACCTAGAATCATGTGGCAGGTAGGTAGGTAGGTCTTGTAGCTGACATTCGGGGAAAAAACTGAAAACCGTGAATTTGAACCGTGGGTTCCGTTTTTCCTTTTGAGGTATGGAACCCTAATTAACACTACTTGCGTTTGTGCACTCATTCGTACTCGGTTCGTATCCGTGATACGAATACGTACATTCGATTCGTATTTTTTTCACGGATTCATAAAATCACGAATGAGTGCACAAACGCCCTTTGCCTATCACTTTAAACTGTATTTAGGTAACCGATATTGCTAATCTTGAAACCTGTTATAAATTACAAAGTAAGTCACTTAGAAAATAACTAGCTTATGCTCGCGACTTCGTCCGCGTGGACTACACAAATTTCAAACCCCTATTTCACCCCCTTAGGGATTGAATTTTCAAAAATCCTTTCTTAGCAGATGCCTACGTCATTAGTCATTACAGCTCATGCCAAACTTCAGCCTGATCCGTCCAGTAGTTTGAGCTGTACGTTGTCATTCAGTCAATCAGTCAGTCAGTCACCTTTTCCTTTTATATATATCTAAATATACGAGTACAGACAGACCTACTTGTACAAGTCACAACATATCAAATAGGTACTTACTAGTTCACTTTTAACTGACCTCAAAAAAGGTTTTCAATGCGAAGCGTGTTTCCAAGTAAGCAATGCTATTTATATTTATTTTACTTATTGCAATTAGGCACTGCCATGTTACTTTGCTATAACTTATTGGCTTAGTACACATTAGCCCAATGCTTTCGGCAAGTAACCGGACTTAACCGACGATTGATGTGGCAGTGGCCAGGACACCATAGCCTGAATAAGCGATAGACGTTGAGGCACATAAGTAATACTTGTATAATTGTGTTAAGGTCTCAAAGTGCTAGAATGGCGACCTCGCACCGAAAAGTTGACAAATCTCCCACTTAGGTGGACAAATCATAAATGACATATCAATAATATACTTAGGCAATTGATGGATGGCGGCGGCGCAAGAACATGGCGTGTGGCGAGTCCCTACAAGAGACCTATGTCCAGCAGTGGACATCTATCGATGATGAGGATGATGTTTGGCGATTGCCACCTGACGTGTAAATGCTGTTAGCGCCAAGAGCTTTTATTGTTAACTAGCTTATGCTCGCGACTTAGTCCGCGTGGACTTCACAAATTTCAAACCCCTATTTCACCCCCTTAGGAGTTGAATTTTCAAAAATCCTTTGTTAGCGGATGCCTACGTCTTAATAGCTATCTGCATTCAAAATTTCAGACCGATCCATCCAGTAGGTTGAGCTGTGCGTTGATAGATCAGTCAGTCAGTCAGTCAGTCAGACAGTCACCTTTTCCCTTTATATACATAATTTAGACTGAATTATTTAAATTATTTATTATTAGACTTTTTAATTAGACTAGATTACTTGTTAAACTCTTTGTAACTCAATACACTTAGGTACAAAACTACAAAAAATACAATTAAAAACATTATAATAATAATATAATAACAATACTGAAATAAAAATAAAATAGTACCTAACCTATTACATATAGGTACATATGGCACTAATTATGTATTTCGATATTATTAATAATATCGAAATACACAATTAATGTCATATGCGGAAAACTTCAAGTGGACCTGAATAAATTCGCCGAATGCATAGGGCGAGCGTTGAGGTATTGGCTAATGTGTAATTTATGCTCTTCAGGCACGGTAAGTATATTAATTTATTCTAATTCTGATCATCTATATGTTTCTAAAACTTCAAGAATGTCTGGAAAAAGATATTTATGTACATTCCGTCCCCAAACAGCATCAATATGATTGAATCTCTTATGATCAACTATTTTAAATTCTACGACATTCGGTAGTCTACTCCTTAACAGTTTTACATCCCTTATAGTGGAGATTTGATCGTTCTTACCGGCGAACAACGCAACTTTCATCGTCACTTTACTCAAGTCATATTCAGGAGGAGTTGATGAATTGTAAACGTCTACGTTCCTGAATTCGTAATCATAACTTAAGAACTTTTTCTTCATGCCAATCTGGGAAATGTGAACTGCATTCTTCTTCGAAGTTCCGGTGGGGTAATGTGCAACAATAGTGGGAAAGAAATCCGACTCCATTTCGTCTGGATCGCTACCCGCGATGGGGAAGAAGATCCCATAAGCGCAAACACCATAACTTCTCTTACAACCACAGAATGCTCTAAACATACGAGAGACGATCGTGTCATCACCGAGAAATTCTTCCTGCCCTGCTATCGTGTAAATTTGTTCCAGAACCGGCATCGAATGAACCATTAGAGAAGCTACGTTTTGCAAATTATTCAAAAAACACATAGGCGACAGAGCTATCAGCAAATTCACTTTTTCGTTGTACTCGGGTCTTGTTGCGCCGAGAACTAGGAAAATTGTATTTCCCTGCGAATGACCGATTGCACTTAATCTTTTTTCTCCGGTCCTGTCTAAAACGAAGTCAATAATCGCTGGGAGGTCATAAAATCCATGTTCGTGGAAGCTGAAGTCCCAAAATTCGACGTCTTCATCCGGGTTCAAGTACACATGGCGCCGAGCGTATCTGTTGCCTCTAGTGTTCCCAATCCATACGTCATACCCGGCTCTAGCGAGGGTTACAGCTAGTGAAGTATTCCCACGAACGATGAATGTATCCGCGCAGTCGATTATCCCATGCATTAACAGGACAGGCTTAGTTTTATCCCCTGGAATATGGAACAGTTTAAGGATGTAAGAGTCTTGCGTGATCACGTCATATTCTTCCACTGCATATCCAACTCGGCCGGCTATTTGAGTGAAGTTCAACGTCTTCTTTTCGAGCATATTTCTGTATACATCGTTGTTGGAGCACTGGGATAAAATGTCACTAATCATGCTTAACAAAATTAGGAAAACTATTTCGTACGTCATTTTAGAAATTTTCGTCAAATCACACAATTGAAGTAAATAGGATATTACATAGATTGCACACACGCTTGCGGCTCTCCGCGCTAACAATAATTGAATGGGACTGACTTACTAATTTACAAGTTTATACGCCGCTATTCATAATAAACCTTGAGTTTTAAACAAGAATAAAGTTGGGCCTTTTTTTGTTATCGTATGTAAATTAAATCTAGAATGTTTCCACTAATCTGACTTTGTACGCGTAACTAATTAGTCTAGACAAACCAAAGTTCTTATAATATAGGTATCTACTTAGTGCATAATTACAACATCATGAATGCAATATAAGTACGCGCTACTATTATTATTCTGTGACGCTACTCAATAAAAAGAAACTGACTGACATAAGTAATATCAACCGGTCTAGAAACTTGCGGTGATGCCTAGTGGTTACTCACGTCGGCGCTTTTTTTTTTGGGGGGGGGGGGGGGTTTAAGGTATAAGTCTGTCACCCGGACCATAACAAAGAATCAAGTGACACTTCATTCATTAAAATCGGCCCAGTAGTTTAGGCGCTACGGTGGAACACACATAGATGATACAAACAAACATTCATACAACCTGTCGGAAATATCTGCGCACCTCGCTGGAATGCGGCTCCCCTCGCACTATCCCGCAGCTCGCCTATTTTCGCCTATCCAGTACCCAAAGAGTATATAAACACTACGTTCTACCAGTACCGCTGCCAGTACCTTTGTCAACGTCATAACGTCTCGCTGATATTTCCGATGGGTTATACATACAAAGACTGCTAAAAATAAAATCCCTTCCCTTCCTTTTGGTTTTGCCGAATTTGGGTAAAAAATAAAACAAAGATTCCGACGAATTGAGAACCTCCTCTTTTTTGAAGGCGGTTAAAAAATAAAAGATACAAGAAGGTAGGTACACGTAGGTAAGCCATGAATGTTGTTATGCCCAGCTACAGTAATGCAGGTAGTGAGAGGCACCTTCCACTGATATTTACTTTGAGCCTCTACTTATCCTCCACAGTACCCATATTATAAATGCGAAAGTGTGTTTGTTTGTTGGTTTGTTGTGGTGAAAATCCCCCTGTGTCCCCTTTGTTTTTGTTTGAATATTCTAAGCCTTTGTTCTCCAACAGCGCCCCCCTGTCAATGTCATTGAAGTGCCAAGAGAGCCTTGTCGCACGTCAATCCGTTGCTCCGTTGCGACGTGATTGAAGGACAAACCAATAAACCAACAAACAAACACATCATAAATTCAGAACCCTAATTATTATAAATGTGAAAGTGTGTTTGTTTGTTGGTTTGTTGCGGTGAAAATCGGAACTAACGTTGCCGTCAAAGTGTCCCCTTTGTTCTTGTTTGAATATTCTAAGCCTTTGTTCTCCAACAGCGCCCCCCTGTCAATGTCATTGAAGTGCCAAGAGAGCCTTGTCGCACTGTATAGAATTTGATAATTTAATTCTTACGAAGGTCCAATAATGCCGAGAGTCGAGAATCCAGTGAGATCATAAAAGAGCAAACCAGTCCATTTTGCTCAATTATTTTTTTTTGTTTTAATTATATTGTTTTTAGATTTTAATAAACCAGGTTTATTTAATGAAAACAAGGCGACCCTCGAATCTATTTTTTATTAACACTTACTCTAAACTTAAATGTTATTAATGCGGAATTAACATGAGTTGTAAACAATTAACAATATTATAAAATTAGGTAGGTACTTAGATAGTTGGTAATAAAATTAACTAAATAACTAAAATAATTAACTAAATCAAAATTAAAACTACTCAATTACAACTTTACACTAAAATTTAAATTATTAAAAGGAAAACACAAATATTAAACTAAATAGTAAATCACTTTTAATACAATTCATTTCACGCTGCAAAAGCATCGATGTACCTATATTAAGTTAATTAATGATTAAGTAGGAGGTACCTAACCTAAGAATATAATTTTTACCTTATTTTTTATAGGGCAGGGATACGTCCTGAGGATAGATCTTGTTTTTAATAATCAGATCTCGTCTCATAGAGTCCACAGGCGACCGAAAGGTATAACTAGCTAGACCTGGCTATTCAGCGGGGTAACGCAGCCAGTGTTCTAGGCACAATACCTCGTTGCAGTGGTTTGGTATTATTTTAATATGTATTATTTTATATTTACTCAATTTTGTTTATTACCTAATTAATTGTATTTTTATACTAGTTTACGACTACCTACACATTCAAACCCCTATTTTACGCCCTTTGGAGTTGAATTTTCATAAATCCTTTCTTAGCGGATGTCTACGACATTAATCTGCATGCCAAATTTCAGCCCGATCCATCCAATAGTTTGCTGTTTGAGCTGAGAGTTGATAGATCAGTCAGTCAGTCAGCCAGTCACCTTTTCTTTTAGTCTCAGATATAAAAAATTAAAGAGTAGTTTTCCCGTGCTAAATCTTTTTTTATTTTATCTAGACTACATTTCAATAGAATTTATAATTTCGCCTACTTGATAATAACATCATATTGATTGTATTAACAAGTATAAGTAGTATTTATCATTAAAGGCTAGGTAGGTATCTATAAACCACAAGTACTTTATCTATATCTTCGGAACGAGCATAATTTGAAGTAGCACAGCGATGGAATACCTGAAAACGTAAAAAATTATGAGATTTTATAAAAACACTAGCTTATGCTCGCGACTTCGTCCGCGTGGACTACACAAAATTCAAACCCCTATTTTACCCCCTTAGGGGTGGAATTTTCAAAAATCCTTTCTTAGCGGATGCCTACATCATAATAGCTATCTGCATGCCAAATTTCAGCCCGATCCGTCCAGTAGTTTGAGTTGTGCGTTGATAGATCAGTCAGTCAGTCAGTCAGTCAGTCAGTCAGTCAGTCACCTTTTCTTTTTATATATTTACTAGCTTATGCTCGTGACTTCGTCCGCGTGGACTTCACAAATTTCAAACCCCTATTTCACCCCCTTGGGGGTTGAATTTTCAAAAATCCTTTCTTAGCGGATGCCTACGTCATAATAGCTATCTGCATGCCAAATTTCAGCCCGATCCGTCCAGTAGTTTGAGCTGTGCGTTGATAGATCAGTCAGTCAGTCAGTCAGTCAGTCAGTCAGTCAGTCAGTCAGTCAGTCACCTTTTCCTTTTATATATTTATAAGATAAGAAGAGAAGATAATGTAAAGTTTATAATCAATCATACCTTCTTTAACATATAAAACTCACGATGTACTCACGTGTTTAGTCGACGTTAGCCCGACTAGTTTCGAACCCATCAGGGGTCCTTTTTTCAAGGGAGTCAGTTCGCGCACGCGCCGCGGTTGTGACTGAGTCATTCAGTTCAGTCAGTCACTGAGATGTTGTCAGTCACAACCGCGGGATAACGTCGACTAAACACGTTAATATAAAAAATAATGTTTGTCAGTCTGTTCGTTACCTATGAGTTCGCACATCGTTCTTCAGAAACTTTGTACAGTTGTTGTTGTTGCAAAGAAAACTTGTTCTCTTTATGGTCATACTTATTCCTCATTGCTAAGAGTCGTGACCCCTTTCTATTAAACCTACAACAGTAGGAGTTCTCTTGGGATAATAATCCGGTGGGTTTCCAGATCCTTCCGCATACTAAGTGTGTTTTTTTTTATAGAATATTAGCCTTGTTAAATGACTAATATTCCCCTTTCCTCTCCAACTAAGCGTTAAGCTTGTGCTAGGAGTAGGTACGACAATAGTGCAACGGGCGGGGTTTGAACCGTCGACCTATCGGTTTTCAGTCCACTGCTTTACCCGTTGAGCTATTGAGGCTCTTTCCCTGTCCAATACCAAGACCTACAAGAGTCTTTGGAATGGCCACACGTTGGTCGAATGCATTTGCCAAACTCCTTGACCCAACGTGATCTAAACCCTTAAAATTGCTGCACGTACCTTTCCCCTTCTTAATCTTCCACTTGCGCTGCAGTCGCGCTGTCTCTGCTGTGGTCTTGCTGCTCGCGCTGTTGTTGAGTGACGTCACCCAGCGTTTTACGTCATTCTCCTTGACGTCCATCGCGTCAGGCCAGTCCATGTAGTCATACTCCGACTTGTAGTATGGGCTGGAAATAAGATATTTGGAAACGCTAAGATATTTGGAATAAAATGAAGGTATTGATTTCATGTAGGACAACTTGATTAGTACAGTAACTAGATAAGGCTAGCTTTAAGTTTTATTGTAATACTAGCTTATGCTCGCGACTTCGTCCGTGTGGACTACATAAATTTAAACCCCTATTTCATCCCCTTAGGGGTTGAATTTTCAAAAATCCTTTCTTAGCGGATGCCTACGTCATAATAGCTATCTGCATGCTAAATTTCAGCCAGATCCGTCTAGTATAGTTTGAGCTGTGCGTTGATAGATCAGTCAGTCAGTCAGTCAGTCAGTCAGTCAGTCAGTCACCTTTTGCTTTTATATATTTAAGTCTACTAGCTTATATCCCCGCCACTTCGTGGTTAAGTGACGATGCAGTCTAAGATGGAAGCGGGCTAACCTGGAAGGGGTATGGCAGTTTTTATTAAACCCATGCCCCTTTGGTTTCTACACGGCATCGTACCGGAACGCTAAATCGCTTGGCGGCACGGCTTTGCCGGTAGGGTGGTACCTAGCTACGGCCGAAACCTTCTACTAGACCAGACCAGAAATTATAAAATTCCAAAATCCTGCCAGGAATCGAACCCGTGACCTCCCACTAATAAGTTCCCAGCGCTTACCACTGCGCCAGGGAGGTCATTGAAAGTTCTTTAAGAAAACCTTTTTTTTAATTTTTTATTGCAATAGAAATAATATCTTAGCGTTTAAACTATCGTGAGTGATTTCCAGTATATCCAATATCCATACTAATATTATAAATGCGAAAGTGTGTCTGTCTGTCTGTCTGTCTGCTAGCCTTTCACGGCCCATCCGTTCAACCGATTTTGACGAAATTTGGTACAGATATAGCTTGTATCCCGGGGAAGGACATAGGCTACTTTTTATCCCGGAAAATCAAAGAGTTCCCACGGGATTTTTAAAAACCTAAATCCACGCGGACGAAGTCGCGGGCATCATTTAGTATGATATATTTCTACGGCTATACTCACGCATCCAGTCGACGTTAGCCCGACTAGTTTCGAACCCATCCGAGGTCCTTTATCAAGGGGGTCAGTTCGCGCACGCGTCGCGGTTGAGACTGCCTGACTGATATGAAGAAATAATATCATACCAATGCTAATAGACTGATCGACTACCTTTCATCACCAGAAGGTACTCCTTGCTGCAGCGACTTCATCAGCTTGAACAGAAGCAGGTCCTTCTCCCAATATGCTGCATCATTCAGCAGCCTCTCGTATGGCGGTGACAAGTATGGCTGAAACGGTGCTGCCTCCAGATCTTCATCCGGAACCTATGTATTTCGAAACTAGTATGAATAAATAAATAAACCAGCCAAGTGCGAGTCAGGCTCGCGCAACGAGAGTTCCGTACTAAAGTCATATTTTTTCGACATTTTGCACGATAATTCAAAAACTATGACGCATAATAATAATTAAAAACCTGTTTTAGAATGTACAGGTGAAGACCTTTCATATGACACCCCCCACTTGATATAGTTATCATAATTCAAATATTGAAAATACTAATTATTAGTTCATGACCACAATTTAATTTTTTTTGGGTGATGAAACCATAAACTCACGGTTTTCAGATTTTTCCCCGAATATCAGCTATAAGACCTACCTACCTGCCAAATTTCATGATTCTAGGTCAACGGGAAGTAGGTACCCTGTAGTTCTTGACTGACCGACAGACAGATACACAGCAAAGTGATCCTATAAGGGTTTCGTTTTTCCTTTTAAGGTACGGAACCCTAAAAATTCATTCTCTGTGCCTTTCTAGCAATATTAAAATAAAAGAGATCCAGTTACTATAAGTTTAGTTTAGAGAAAGACATCAGAATCGACGCCACTCTACTGAATTTTTTGAATTAACTAAGTAAAAATACATAATGTTTAAATTCTGTGAAGTGAAGTTTCCATATTACTCTTACTTAGTCGTAAAACGTAAGTACCTATACCTAAGTACTTAAATATTACATAGGTACATTGACGTGTTTGTGTAGCAATTTGTCAACATTATTTACAGCACCTTTGTAAATAAGTTGATTGCTTTGCTTGTCTTGAATGTTCTTTGTACATCTCGCATATTGACAGAAAACTCATCAATGTTTAGACCACATTGTTGTGTGTATGTCATTCCATTCAATTTTTTTTTTTTTTTTAATTATGATACAAGTTAGTCCTTGACTGCAATAGCTTACTTACACCTACACTAGCGTATTCGTCCGCGATTATAAGTTAGTCTAAATATATAGCCTTCTATACTGACTAACTGATCTATCAACGCACAGCTCAAACTACTGGAAGGATCGGGCTGAAATTTGGCATGCAGATAGCTATTATGACGCAGGCATCCGTACCCGTAGTACAAGATTTTACGTCTCACCAAACGAAACCAAATTCGAGAGTCGAATTACTTCCGCGTTACAGTAAAATGGACCTAAACAGCCTTGAATTGAAGTCAAATATTCAATGCCACTGATTTTAATTTCGCAATGTTTCCGCTTGGAGCGCTGGCTGTAGAAGTGTAGACAAATTTGAGCTTTAAAACAAGGCACTTAAGATCCAGTTTACTGAAACGCGGAAGTATTTCGACTCTCGAATTTGGTTTCGTTTGGTGAGACGTAAAATCTTGTACTACGGGTACCGCTTAGAAAGGAATTTTGAAAATTCAACCACTAAGGGAGTGAAATAGAGGGTTGTAATTTGTGTAGTCCACGCGGACGAAGTCGTGAGCATAAGCTAGGTTATATTAAGTACTTAGAGTGCTAAGTTTCACTGTTGTTACATTTACGAAAACTTTTACGGTACATTTCACCACGATTAATAGCCTCATCTGGTGACAGAAGGGCTGGCTCATTTTTGCGCAACGGATCAGCCTGCCTGTCCAGCGCGGAAATGCAGCCAATATTCTTGGCACGATTCCAAGCGGGCATGATTTGTATAGTAATTATATAAGGCTAGCTTTAAGTTTTACTGTAATATTTTCATCAAAAAGACGAAAACTTACCTGGTAGATAGCAGTAGGCCCCCCATTGTAAATGCCCAATGTTGCCGCTGCCACCATCGACACCAGCCACAGCAGTGCGCTGTTGATTACTGCCAACTGACGACCCATTGCTCTGGAGACAACATGACGAAATTATATTAAAATACGTCTTTTATAATAAAATCCCGCAAACTATTTTGGACTTACCTTTGCACAAGTTTAAAAAATCTATTAAAAATATGCTCCTGAAAAAAGCATATTACACAATTGAAGATTATCTAAATGATAAAAGAGCGTGGATTTGCCCTTTATCTCGTTCCAGCAACGCACAAGACTGCAAATACTATTTTATACATGGCATAATCTTGTACCTATATCAAATATTTGAAAAGAGCAACCGCCGAGTTTCTTGCTGGTTCTTCTCGGCAGGAAAGGCATTTCGAACCAGTGGTAGATGCATCCGACTATTCGTAAGCACTTGTAAAAGTTTATACGAATAAAAAAGATTTTCATTTTCATTTTCATTTTCATTTTCAGTTTCACTTAATAGCTACTAACACTAACCGGGGCCCGAGAGCTGGCAGCTACCTTGGTCAAAGAATTAGTTTGACCATCCAAAGCGATGATGCTGCCAGCATCTTGCGTACAATGCCTCGCTGCGGTGGTCTCGATGAGGTTAAATAAATTAAATTAAATTTATTTTAGTTTTAATTTAATGTTGTTTTTTTTTAGATTTAAGTTTATTAATAGTTTAATTACTTCTTTAAAACTATGTATATAAATAAAATTAAAATATTTAATGTTATCTTTTTTTACTTTTAATTGATATATAAAAAATATACTTATTTGTATAGGAACTACATGTTCGTAAAATTATGTAAATAAAATATTTTTATCAATAGCTACTAATATTGTAAATGTAATAAGCGCTGATAGCCTAGTGGTTAAGACGTCCGCCTCCTATCTTAGGTCGGGCGTTCGATCCCGGGCACGCATCTCTAACTTTTCTTAACTTTAATTAAATATCACTTACTTTAACGGTGAAAAAAAACATCGTAAGGAAACCTGCAATGTCTGAGAGTTCTCCATAATATTTTCAAAGGTGTGTGAAGTCTCCCGATCCGCACTGGCAAGCGTTGTAGACTATGGCCAATAGTGGAGCCGTTTCTAGGATATTACTGAGAATTTCTGGACAGAAAAACCTTAATATTTTGGCCCGACTCGGGACTCGAACCCGGGACCTCACAATCCACAGCAAAATATCATATCCACTAGACTAAAAAAAGTTTATCAACATACCTGAATATTCACGTGTCCTGTAGCCCCGTAGTCCCGTTTCTACGCGGTCTACGACCCGTAGTGCCGCTACGAAACGACTGAACCCTTTCGTAGCGCCCGCCCTAATTTATACCCGGCGTGCAACACGTGGGCGGTACTGGGATTTAGAGATTATAGCTCAAGAGACGGTGGCTTAATTTTAAGGGATACTTAACACTGATCAAGTACTGAACGTACTTATAAGTGTAAATCGAATCTTAAGCTGGCGCTTCATAATAGGAAAGGCATTCCGAACCAATGACAGATGCATTTGACGATTCAAAAGTACGTGTAAAAGTTTATTTACAGGGCTACTGCGTACTACTACCACTACTACTATCAAGTGTATCAAGGAATTGCAAAAATGAATTATCTATAGTAATATTATAAAGAGGTAAAGTTTGTAAGTTTGTTTGTAGGGCTTAATCTCTAGAACTACTGAACATATTTTGAAAATTCTTTGACCAGTAGAAAGCTACATAATTGAGTGGCATAGGCTATATTTTATTTAAAAAAAACATTAGTTATACCTACGAAAACTGTAATAAGTTACCCGTGCGAAACTGGGGCCAGTCACTAGTTAATTATAAATTACTAGATGGTGCCCGCGACTTAATCCGCGTGGATTTAGGTTTTTAAAAATCCCGTTGGAGCTTTTTGATTTTCCAGGACAAAAGTAGCCTATGTCCTTCCCCGGGGTGTAAGCTAAATCCGTTCCAAATTTCATCAGTAAAACTGCTAGCAGGCAGACAGACATACAGACACACTTTCGCATTTATAATATTATTATGGATAGATAATAATAACTCAAAAACATTTTCCCCTGGCTCATGGAGTATTTAAAGCCGCCAAAGCTACTGAAAGGCTCAATGTGCGCTTGAAATTGGCTTTACATAGGCAGTAAAGTAGCTTATACGTCTCGTTATGGAGAATATGGTTTGTTTATGTACTTGTAAAGTAAAAGATATAACCGTTTAACGACGCAGTGGTGAGTGCTATAGTTTTACAAGTGAAAGTTCTGGGATCGATTCCCAGCTGGAGAAATATGGGTAATGTCTCTCAAGCCTGGTGTCACGAGATACTGTCGCTGTGGCTAGTTACCGGCCTGCTGGTAAAGCCGTGCGTATACCACAGAATATATACCTTTTAAACGTGTACAATACTTCTACAATATACAAGGCGACAACACCCGCCGTGGCACATGGCTATATTATTTACTAGATGATGCCCGCGACTTCATGGATTTAAGTTTTTAAAAATCCCGTGGGAACTCTTTGATTTTCCGGGATAAAAAGTAGCCTATGTCCTTCCCTGGGATGCAAGCTATCGCTGTACCAGATTTCGTCGAAATCGGTTGAACGGATGAGCCGTGAAAGGCTAGCAGACAGATAGACAGACAGACAGACGGACAGACAGACACACTTTCGCATTTATAATATTAGTATGGATTTATTTAAACAACTTTATTGTTAACAAAATTACAGGAAGTAAGAATACAGGATACGTACACTTACAAAAAGAAAGGACGACCTTATCACTAAGTGATCTTCCAGGCAACCCATACTTAAGAACTTAAAGAACTGCAAGACTCCCTAAAGCTGACTGCAGACTGACTGATCTATCAACGCACAGCTCAAACCACTATCTACTCGTGTGGCTCAAACCACTAAGTGGATCAGGCTGAAATTTGGCATGCAGATAGCTATTATGACGTAGGCATCCGATAAAAGGATTTTTGAAAATTCAATCCCTTAGAAGTAAAATAGGTGTTTGCAATTCGTGTAGTGCAGGCGGACGAAGTCGGTAGTAAATCAATAAAACCAAATAACATGTTTATTATTTGTTATTAGTTCATTACGCGTGGGACATCCCATCCCACCAGCAAGTAGGATTACGTAGGCATGTTTATCTCCCCCGAGGCACTGAATATGCTTAGTTTTAATAAACAAAAACTGGTCAAGGGCGAGTCATAACACGCATGAGGTAGAGTTCCGTAGCCATGCTAAGTAGTTGCTAAAAATCTTAAAAAAGAGAACGAAAGAAGAAAATAAAGAAAAGCATTTACTTTAATGCTGTACCACAGATTATTTAGCGTTCATAATTTCTCTATATTTTCAAAAAGTCTTCGAGAAATCATAATAATCTTTAAAATACCGTGTACATTATTTTACAAGGTGGTAAATCTAATTTTTTTTTAGCTCACGATTTACATGTTCAGGACATTCCTGAAAATGCATTTTTTTCAAAATTAAACATGCCTCTGTATAAGAGTAATACCTGCATGGGCGCCATATCGCATGATGCATGTTTGTACGAGGTTTGTACCATACATTTATTCTGTTGTGGCGAATTAGAGCAAGTTAAGCTTGAGGTGCCTTGAATCTATCTATACCTAAGGGTTTCTAGTTTTACTACCAAACCTTAACAAGTTTCCACTTTATAAACTTGTTTTGATAGGATGAACAAGTGCGTACACAAAATCTGATTATCAAATACACGTGTAACTTTCGCTTGTTTTGTTTATAAAAACTAAGTAGGCACGACCTTCATTTTTCTATAGGATCGGAATCTTAACAATTTTACTAATTTTAGCTCGAAAACATCTCCTGAGTTTATATAATTCTTTTATATAACAGCTAGTATAAAACCGTACTTAGGGAGATTGCTCACTGCGAGTTTTTGCGGCGCTACACTAGCGATACAGCCGCAAAAATATCGCGCTACAGTAGCGATGCATCGCCGTCGCTATCCCGTACCTTTGCCAGAGATAATCCAGTTTTTTTTAATATAATAATTAATTATCTCTGCCTTTTATAACAGCTAGTATAAAACCGTACTTAGGAAGATTGCTCACTGCGAGTTTTTGCGGCGCTAAACTAGCGATACAGCCGCAAAAATATCGCGCTACAGTAGCGATGCGTCGCCGTCGCTATCCCGTACCTTTGCCAGGGATAATTTAGTTTTTTTTTAAATATAATAATTAATTATCTCTGCTTTTGCCCATGATTCTGTACCGCTACTATCGCGATAGTACAACCCGCTCAATATTACAATGAAATAAATTTTAAAATACAAAGTAGGTACCTACTTCCGTACTTCCTGATTCCATGATTACCATATTATGCCTACTTTTATTGTCAGTAAGTTAGCGAAGTGTCTAGTTGTTAGATTTGATAGGAGAAAAAGTTGTTAGATCATTGTTAAGAAAGTTGCCGGCAGGGGAAAATGTTGTTAGATCATTCAAAGTATTCGGCGAAGATAATTAAGAAGCGGAAAAAGAAAGCTTAATGCATTTTAGTTCTAAAACTCTCAGCTTCATTGAATTCCGAAACAAAGTCTGGAATGATCTAGAAGGCCCGGAGCGTTCCCGCCGGCTGACAAACATTGGAAGCAGGTATAAAAGCTAGTAATTAAATGGTAGCCATTGTTTTGATAGGGCAATAAACATGACATTGTTCTGCTTCTAGAGACACCATGTTGGCGATACTTCGCGGACATTTGAGGTTAACCAGGGTCCAGGCAGGGCTTCCTTGGTGGGGTGCCAGCCAGGTAACCTCCCAGTGTGCCTGAGTGCTGCTGGTCCCTTTTGTATACATCGGGCATCCGAGGGGAAAGCAGTATTCGGGCCGGTGCACCCCGATATCATGTAATAATCTCTCTTTGGGGATATTGTTAGCCAAGGCTAATGGCCTGGCAGGGGGTAGTTTTTCCGCGTGTCCCTCTGAACAGTAGAGGGCACAGTGGACGAGGCGGAGGATGGGACGCGGGCGACGTGCGCGGAGTCTGCAGTTGTCGCCCGTTGGGTCCCCGGATCGGGAGGCGCACGCACTTCGTCAGTGCGTCTCGGACGTGCGGTGTGGGGACCTCGCGATGTGGGGATGTCGCTGGCGGGGTCGCGGTGGTTTGCTTCGTTGTTCCCGTGACCCAGTCACTGAGTCACCAGGCGACGCGCAGGAGCGCCGCTGGGTTTTAGTGGGTATTCCGGTCGCCTCTCGGCCGGCGAGTCCCACATACCTTCCCTCCAGTTGGTTGGCTGGCTGGTTAGCTGGCTGGCTTCCAGGAGGGGAGGATGCGTAAACGCATTTCCCAGCGTTAAAAAAAGAAAAAAGGGCTTCCTTGGTCATGGGGCCAGCTTTATGTAAACTCCCAGTGTGCCCGGATGCTGCTGGTCCCTTTTGGAAGAGCAGTTTTCGGGCCGGTGTGCCCCGGTAAAATGGCTTGTAAAATTTCTATTCGGGGATACCTATTGATCTGTCGCGTACTACTATAATAGGTACCTACCATGTGATCTCCATTTTATTGTTATCCTCAGTTCGTCTTTTGGTCCTGAAAAGACAGAATGTGTGGCTACCCTAGCCAACTAAGTGTTTGTTTGCTATGAGATACGCCGAGCTAGAAGGCAAAACAGTGACGTAGGGCTGGTCCTGGTAGGAGGTCCTTTTTCAATGGACTACTGCACGCGACACCCAGAAGACTGTCAGCCGCGCGAGCTGGGACACGCAAGTCACGCTGTGGGTGGAGCTTGCTGAACATGGCGACTTGCCTGATCTCTCCTCATCATCAACCCATCGCCGACCAACTACTGAGAACATGTCTACTCCCAGAATAAGAAGGGCCTAAAACCATAGCCTAAACTTCTAGTCTTGCGTCGCTTGAATCCAGCGGCTCCCTCCAATTCGCCTGGTCTGTCTGTATGTCCACCTAGTGGGATCTTCCAACACCGCACTTTCTGGTGCGAGGTCGCATTCGAGGTCTGTCGGTTTTTCGAAATATGTGCCCTGCCCATTGCCACTTCAGCTTCGCAACCTGTTGAGCTATGTCAGATTAGCTCTCTCTATCGCTTGCTTGTGAGTCTGACTGTCTGAGCTTTCGTATCCCATAGTTAGCGATCATGTCTCGGATCCGTATGTCATTACTGGCAACACGAAGACTTGGTCTTCAAGCACTGAGGAATTTCCGGAATTTCGGACCGTTAATGTAAGACATTATATTAAATTGCTTAAGATGATAATACGAAAAATTTAATTAAATTATTTTAATTTAAAACAAAATGTGACAACCCTAACTCGGCAAGGTGGCTTTCAACGTGATCTGCTGATCGAATCGCAGCGAGAAATCGCAAAACAAATTTCTAGAAGCTTTAAAATTGCTGCTCTCGAACAAGCGAGAAATATTTGTCGCGAAACTTCGATCGCTTAATAGTAGGTAACTACAAGGCCTTTATGTTGGAGTTATGGCATTGTTGGAGCCACGCGGGATACAATTACAAGTTCACGTGACAAGAACTTTTGTCGCTCAAAGTTAAGCAAACATCGTGTGTTTGTTTTCTGTTTATATTTTGTTTGTTTATATTTTGTGTCCTTGTTTACGCCCGCTACTTCGTTCGTGTGGACTACACACATTTAAAACCCCTATTTTATCTCCTAAGGGGTTGCATTTTCTAAATTCCTTTCTTAGCGGATGTCTACGTCATAATAGCTATCTGCATGATCCGTCCTGTACTTAGTTTAGCTGTAACTGGCCACGGCAGAAGGCTCCCATTAGACCAGACCAGAGACAATTTAGAAATTATAAACTCCCAAATTGCTCCTACCTGGAATCGAACCTTTGACCTCGCACTTGTAAGACTAAAACACTTACCTACCACTTCACCAGGGATATGGGATATACCTAAATCACCAAAAACTTTTGTAGGCTCTAAAAATATTATTTATTCGCCCAACACCATAGCACTGCACTGGTCTATTATGAACAAAATATGTATTGTGTTGTAAAATTAATATAAAGTTACTAACTATACTACTTAAATGTTTTGCTATCCTTTTCATAATGCTATCTAGGGAAAAGGACAGTACATACTAGATTTGGACCTGTCATTTTAGATTCTGTACAACAGAATTAGCCATAATAGCCAGGCAGAGCCTGCCCATCTTTCCCCACCCAGAGCCTATAAGCAAAGTCGACTGCCCGATCATTTCCAAATTGTGCACACTTTACCTGTGTTAATATCGATGCACTCAGAGGCGGATTATCCCTAAGGCAAACTAGGCACGTGCCTAGGGGCGCGAGGTTACGAAGGTGCGCAGGTGATCATGTAGTTTCATTACCTGGCCTACCTAATTATCCCTACTAAGTAATATTATCTTGAAGTGACCGAAACTGCCTCTTCTTTCATATACTTAGCAAAGTCTCATGACGTGATGTTCTTCACTCGTTCACATAAATAAATATGATCACTAACTACCAGCTATGCAATGAGACGATTCCTCGTTCTTTCAAAGTTAGTTAAATTTTTAGGCGCCTATGAGGTGCTTGCCTAGGGCGCTTTTGACATTTAATCCGCCTCTGGATGCACTTACCTACTTTCTAGTCTCTATAAAAAATCTCGAACATTCTCGAAGCAAGTAGGGAGTAGGTATCTAGGGACTAAAACGCGGCGGAACGTTTTCTATCGCGTTTGATCGAAATAATCTCGGAAAAATGAAGAGACGTCACGTTCCATTAAAACTTCTATTTACAGTTTTCGCTTAGTCGCTAGAAATAACAACTTAGATTCTCAATGTAAGTACCTAAGTATTATGAGTAGGTAATTACTTTTATAGGAACTTAGATGAATTTCTTCGTATTTACCAACTAGTAGATTGTTCTCTACCGATGTTACTGAGTTAAGATGTTTTACCTATCATCATATTTTGTAAAGTGGTGATAATAAAAAAGAATACCTACCCGGCTGTTTGTGAGTGGGCTCTTCTCAGACCTAGGCGCGTTTGGAACCCTCGTAGCTTTAGTTTTAAGTTGACGTATTAATTATCACCACTACATCATTGTATTGCAAATTCGGCAAGTAACAATCAGAGAGTGATATAAATCAGATAAAATTTAAACTAATGATAAAAAAATAATTTGCAAATCGGTCCAGAAACCTGTAAAAAATCGAGGTACCTACATACATTAAAAAAAGTCGAAAAAAACGGGCCGAATTGAGAACCACCTCCTTTTTGGAAGTCGGTTAAAAAGTGTTGATATCAAGGATATGATACCACAATTAAAACACAGAAATAAAAGTAAACACATTTATTACAATACAAACCGCATGGCACCGTTCGAAGGCACATCTTTAAAGATTATCACTCGCAACATAACAACTATATACAAAGTAATACAAAATTAATATTACTATTAAATTAAATAAATTGTCTCACAACTCATTTCGTTGTTCTATTTTGAAGCTGCGTCCACACCAAAGGAATAACGCTGCATGAGACGTAAATCTGTAGCTTGGTACAACCAGTATAGTCCGTACAAAATGACTCCTCACGCGCCCTTCTATAGGTTTACTGTCATATCACCTTTTAAAAAAGGACTAAAATCGTACTTTTGAAATGAAATTTGACACAAAAAGTTAAAATGGCGCGTAAGGAATTAAATTTTACGCGTTACACGTTAGTCCATTTTTGAAATTTTTTAAGTTTTATACGTACTTGTCGCACTTTAATAATATTAAGGGCCTGTTTCACAGCCGCCAGATAAACTTTATCTAACGATCAAATTTGAAATTTTGACAGATTGCTAATACAGAAACTGTCGTAACGACGACTTAGTTAGACTTAGTACCTACTCTAGTTAATTAAATCAAATTATTACAAAGAAATACTATTTTTCACAACTTCTAGTGCATTCTACCGATTAACTTCTTGTAGCAGCTACCGAAATATTTTCACACAATAATCTAGATGTCCGCAATGACTACTGTTTTGACGCAATATTTTCTATTGGTGTGGACGCGGATTTAACAATAAGTATAAATATATTATTTTAAATTATGATTAAACTTATGTAAGTAATACCGTCTCGAATACATTAACAAGTAAACGTGTGCAAATATTTTTTAGGTACATTATTAATATAATGCGTTAATAAACGTGTGGCCATTCCAAAGACTCTTGTAGGTCTTGGTATTGGACAGGGAAAGAGCCTCAATAGCTCAACCGGTAAAGGAGTGGACTGAAAACCAAAAGGTCGACGGTTCAAACCCCGCCCGTTGCACTATTGTCGTACCCTACTCCTAGCACAAGCCTGGCGCTTAGTTGGAGAGGAAAGGGGAATATTAGTCATTTAACATGGTTAATATTCTTTAAAAAAAAAAAAAAAAAATTGAGAAAGGACTCTTGAGCAAATAGGGCGAGTTGTACAGACCGTTCACTAACTAATCCCATGCCGTCATGTTGGAATGAACTCGCCATACTTGCACTGTCATGTCAAAAGTAGGTACGATTTTAGTCCTAAACTGACATGACAGTTGATACATAGAATAAATATGGAGAGACCTCTCACAATATTCATGCATTAAAGTGAAATTATTAGGTAAATAAACAAAAAATAATTATTACATCAGTAATGGAAATTATACACAAAAATAATAAGTTTCCATGTAAATAATTATTATTCCATTGAAATGTTTGTTCCACATTCATCCAATTATTATTGTTTTGAAATAATTTTTTAAATTTTGATTTTTTTTAACCAAAATAACGCATGCCGGGACATACTTAATATTAAAAAAATATCAATTTATTATTTACTTACTATGAATAAATTAATTACAAAGTTAAAGTTATTGCTAAATTAAATAAAAAAATATATCAATTAAATGACTTGGTTAAAATTTTGATGTTTAAAACTCATTTTTTAATATTGCTAATTAATTGTTAATTTCAAATCATGTATGACAGACGGATAAAGCTACGTTACGATTACTGTTGAAAATTGATCAGAAATAAAACCCAAATTTTCCAGCTTCAGACTAAAATTTTACCGTTAACCTTAATCTGACTTTTGCAACCCTCTTTGCTTTTTAATGGCCGTCAGAGTTTAATTTAACGTAGTTTTACCCGCTAGTTATTCAACTGGACCTAAATAAATTTAAACTTTTTTTTATCACATTACAATAATTTGTGATGTTCGTTATTATTTTTCATCAAGTAGGTACAGTTCTTGCAATTCACGAAGGCGAGTGAACTTTACATGTGGTTACGTCGTATACACGGACATTGCGTAAGTGTGCGTGCATGTCGGACCAATCAGTCGCGAGCAAGCGCTCGCAAACGCACACATTTACTTTACCTTATGTGTACCGATACGACTTAAACACAAGCATGAGCCACTCGCCCTCGTGAAATGCAAGAACTATAACCAGAGATAGCTCAAGGTACTTTACTCTTCAAGCAGCCTTGCTGACTCTCTGCTATTGTACTGATAAAGGCCTGCACAGACGAGGAACAGTCATACTTTTTTGTCCGCCAAAATCATTGACGTAGGACGGCAGCTCACAAACAAAATAACATCGCTAAAGTGGCCCAGGATTGCGCACAAATCTATGTTTCTTATTACGAAATGTAGAATAGTTTATTATAAACCCAGATACCCCCCCCCCCCCCCCCCCCCGAACTCTGGAAAATAAAATCGCTGTTGTATTTTGATAAAAATCACTTTGTTTGACCACTTCTAGACTACCTATACGTACGATGATCACGTACGAAATAAAAAAAATGCCTCTTGCTACTCGACGGACGCATCAAGCCGCTTGATGGGCGCATCAAGCAAAACAAATCTACGTGCTTGTCGTCAAGCGGCTTGACCGTGTCGGAACCTCTTTACATTTTTATGCTCTGTTTTTATCTGTAACACCAACAACAAATAAATGCATTAGACAAAATGTAATTTAATACAGAATTGACAGACTTAACGGAAATAATAAAATTTCATTTGGTAACATAGCGGTTTTTTTCTCCATAAAAGCCTTCAAAGTTTGGACGTATTGAATTATATTAGTACTAAGTACTATTAAGTACTATTTTAAAATGCATCCATTTAATAACATACAAAGAAAAATCTCTTATATTTTACAATACACATAAAAATCACTTTCATATTTTGTACAATGTATAAAAGCTTAACATGTTATATAAAAGTTAAAATAGCCATTTCATATACGACTATTTTAAGAATTTGGAATACATATTATGTTTTGTTGTAATAAAAAAGTATATGTAAAATACTTTAAAAAATCTAGTTGAAGGCCAATTTCATAAATATAATATACTGTATTACATATTATTATGTATTTTACTACATATATATATTATTTCCCTGATAAAATATAAGAAATGTAAACTTTTGACGATTTTTCAATATAATATAATATGTGCGTTAGACTGAAACTACGATCAGAAGTTACAGCTAGATATAGTTCAAAGGTGCGTCCAGATAATATAATTTCTACATAGTATATTTTATTTATTTTTATTTTATTCATTTATTTGTAATCAACAGAAAAAAATAAACTTTGTGTAAAACAAAGTCGCTTCCCGCCGTCTGTCCCTCTGTGCGCTTAGATCTTTTAAGTACGTATGGGATTTCAATACTATTTTCATCAATAAATAGAGTGGTTCAAGAGGAAGGTGGCCCACTTTTTTAGTGGACACCTACTCTTTACAAAAACACACCCTCCAAATTTCATGTCTTTAGGACCAGCGGGTTTAGGCTGTGCGTTGATAGATAAGTCAGTCAGTCAGTCAGAACTTTGAATTTTATATATACAGATAATAAAACAATGTTATATTGACACGTTCAAAATGATTACCAATGTTATAAAGATTTCCATACACACTGCTAAAAATGTTATAAACTCTAGTTTTTTTTATAACATGTTGTCTGCACGCACCATAACAAAGGGATTTAAAAATTGGGTATATACTTATACATATCACAAAAATCATAGGTGGTATCGTTAATTATAATAAAAATATTTTTTTAAATTATATTGTTTAATTTATATTTCATAAATAGGGTCTTGGACTGTAGAAATAAAATGATGTGATTTTTTTATATAGCGGTAGTTTATGGGGCTAGAATTCATTATTAAAGAGAATAATTTTAAATAATAAAAAATAGAATTTTTGTTTTTTGCAACATAATTAAATATTAACGTCACGCTGTACGGAACGATTAATGACGTCAACAGGCGTAAACGACAAATATTAAAAAAAAATTAACATAAAAAGCCCCATAAGCTATACAAAACATCACATCATTTTATTACTACAGTCCATGACCCTATTAACAGCTGTAGTGATCTGTTTTATATATTTTACTTTTTATTTTTAATGGGCTTTAAATAATAATAAATAATTAATGTTTCTTACATATTATGCCCAGTGAAAAGTAACGCAAGCGTCGCAAACGCATAATTTTTTGTACAAAAAAAGAAATATGTTAGAAACAATGAAACATTGGGACAAAACATCGCAAGCGAAGCGAGCGCTAAACTTTTTCTAACTTTACAAAAAAGAACAGTGCTCTCCTCTGGATGTTCTCTACGCCATAGCGGAGGCCGGGTGGTATGTGATGACGTTGTGTGCGTGCGTGAAAGGCGGCGCCTCGGGCGAGGCGGCGGGCGAGGCGGCAGGCGAGGCAGCGGGCAGCTGCAGCGCCTTGTTTTTGCCGCCGAGAGTGCAGCGCGTGGTCGCACCGCTCTCTACTTCAACTGTCAGCTCTGATCCTGTTAGTCTATGGACCGAATATTATCGAGTTCAGCGCAATTTTACGTCGTTTTGTTTCAAAATACTCGTAAGTTCAAAAGTGTATTCAGTGAGAATAAAACCGGCCCAGTGCGAGTGAGGCTCGCGCACCGAGGGTTCCGTAGTACAGTCGTATTTTTTCGACATTTTGCACAATAAATCAAAAACTAAGAGTCTGGGAAGGGAAGGATAAAAAAGTCCAAGAAAACTAAGGCCTTTACATGGACGATCAGCTGATGTCTGGGAAGGATAAAAAAGTCCAAGAAAACTGGCCCAACTGCCTTTTTTGTGTGTGATGTAACCACAAATTCACGGTTTTCAGATTTTTCCCCGAATGTCTGCTATAAGCCCTACCTACTTGCCAAATTTCATGATTCTAGGTCAACGGGAAGTACCCTGTAGGTTTCTTGACAGACAGACAGACGGACGGACGGACGGACGGACGGACAGACAGACAGACAGAGAGACAGACAGACAGACAGACAGACAACAAAGTCATTATATAAGGGTCGGTCTCGACGACAGAGACAACGTTCTACGAAACCGATATTTCTTTCTAAAGTTCGATGTGCAATATTATTTTACAATTTATTTATGGTGTACTCACAAATGATATCTGTGCGCCAACACGCCGACGAGCTCGCCGACCAAGTCGGGCGACGCGCCGGGCGGGTCGGGTCGGGCCGACACCAACCCGACCACCAGGTCGTTCCGCGCCGACGGCACGCTGATCACTACCAACTGCGCTTCACTGCTCATCACTCTAACTGCTCCCACCTGTGAACGAAAAGTGGATTTTTTTAAAACTAATAATAATATTTCCGCGCTGGACAGCTAGGCTGATCCGCTGCACAAAAAATGAGCCAGCCCTTCTGTCACCAGATGAAGCTATTAATCGCGGTGAAATGTCTCGTAATTTTTTTCTGCACTAAGATTCCATGACCCCAGGGTCTCCACGGCAAACGGAACAAAAATGTAACTCTCTATAAGAGAAGCATACTTGCGCCGCTTGCCGTTTCCAGCCATTTCTGCTGGGGCGCCTGGTCTTCATGCTGTCTTCCTGATATGACTCTGGGCCAATGTGTCAACGCAAGTTGCGTCCTACAAGTTAAAAAAAGGACATACAACGCAACTACCAGGGCTTCATAACCATTAAAGCTATTGGAGATTCAGAACGCTTACCTCAGTGATCGGTGTTGGTTTCTTCAGCGGCTTGAAGGAGCTGGCATCCAGCTTGTATATAGCCGTGTCTGTGATGAGCAGGCAGCGCTCCGCCAGCTTGTTATATCGGTTGAACTTGTGTATACGGCACGAGAATAGTGCCTTGCCCACGTTCTGTGACCGATGGAAGTTGGACATCGCTGATTGGTAGCTCGCTGGAACAAGTGACAACATTTTGTAAATTTTTTTTTTTTTTTAATTCTCGAAACGCTTGAAAAAAAAATTTCGACTGACTTACTAACTATCAAGTACAGCTCAAACTGTTTCGTGTTTCAGCAGTTTGCCTGATCGATTTTATGACGTAGACATCCGCTAGGAAAGGTTTCTGAAAATTCAACCCCTATGGGCTTGAGCGGGAGGTAGACGCGCCAACAGCGGTGTTTTTTGGGCCACGGTTTTTTGGAACTCCGTTTGGAGTTCACCTATCCCGGCTTCAGAGATACAGACCAATATGTAGCAATTGTGGCTGTCTCCACACTTTAGATTGGTCATTGTATGAATCGATGGCCAGATAGTCTCCCTCCCTCTTATTGACTCCAAGATTTGAGCTCGTTTGCTAAAAATTTCTTGGATTTAAGCTATAGTGACAATGAGTAGGATTTACCAGCTTTGTCATTGTAGGAGTTGATGGCTAGATAATCTCCCTTCCATATTCTAGCCGCCCCCCATTGACTCCTCCTGGACTTCAGTACGCTAGCAGCGGATATCTTGAGCTTGAGTTGGGGCCACTGCTCGCGCGGGATGGGCTTGAGCGTCAAGTAGGCGCGCCAGCGGCGGTAGGCGCCCTGGAGGAGGGCCACGGCCACGCGGCGCGGCGCGGGCGGCCAGCGCTTGATGAGGCCACGGTTTCGTTGCAGCTCCGTTTGGAGTTCGACGATGTAGCGGCGGAAGCGGTATCGTCTGAGAAACAAAACGACATGACATATTGTACAATAGCCTGGTGGGACGGAAATTCAACACGACCGAAAAGAGGTCAGCCGCAGACACGACGGCTTTACGTACTCTCCGAGGCAAGATGCGTCGGATGAGACATCGTCAATTCACTAACTCCATCCCAGTAATAAGAATATCTTGATAGAAAAAACCCAAGCCAATATCTAATTATTTTGGACCCAACCCGGGAATCGAACCCAGAATCTTATCATCTGCAGTTGAACATGCTAACAGGCTGGCCAGTGATCATCACTGAACGAAAACAATTAAGCTCATTTGTAATTTATTTTCAATCCATTGAAGGTTTGCTACACTGAGTTAGCGAATCAGCATGCAGAAGTATAAAAAACTCGCTATGGGGGCGCCACTAGTATATAATCTATGGTCACTAAATATGTGGCCTTGTTTAAATTAGTTCCACGGGTTTTCCGCAATACGGTAAGGTGTTTTATTTTCTACAGCTACGAGCTATGAGTTAACAAATAACCCCGCTAGTAATATCAAGGATGTGTGGACTGTAATGAGGCTCAAATGAAAACGACAATAAGAGAGAAAAGAAGAGAGAAGAAGAGTACTCACTTCCACGCGTTGAAGATGACGAGCGCAGCCTTCATCTTCTTGTACCTCATCCTGGCGACGGTACCTCGCCACAGCTTCTGCAGCAGCACCACGATGGACGGGATGAGGTCCGCGCGGGCCGCCTCCAGGCTGTGGACTGTTCGCGCGCTCCTGTTGCCAAACAAAGAATGTTAAGGTGACGCAGGACGCTCGACCGAAATTGGCAGCGCACGTTTGCTTTTCACTTGACATTGTATGAGAAAGTTGAGAGGCACGATGATTTTCACCTAAATCAAGCGCGCGAAAAGGGTTTAGGAAAAGTATTTTTGAGAAAAAACTGCTGAATTTATGTTTGCAAAGTAAAGTTATTTCAACTAATGATAAATTGTTTTAGAATTTTCACATCCCTAATCTTATTTATTTACGCCCAAAAATGACATTAATTTAGTGTTAAAATAGGAATCTTTTGAGCCTGGTAACTTTTATATCAATATTTTTTTCAATGTTTTATATATCAATAAACCTAGATAATGACGAGATAAATCGATATAATTCTTAGTTTTGTGCGTACAATATCGAATATTGTTGTAATTTCCCTCCTACGTTTGTATAAAGAAAGCACTGAACTGAGTCCCCTTAATATCCCACTACTGGACACATGTTGCTACCAAAAATATAAGCACGAGTAAGTTCTATACTAAATTCTCTGCTGTCCCGGTGGTAGTCAATCCATACTTCCATACTAATATTATAAATGCGAAAGTATGTCTGTCTGTCTGTTTGTCTGCTAGCTTTTCACGGCCCAACAGTTTAACCGATTTTGATGAAATTTTGTATAGAGTTAGCTTACATCCCGGGAAAGGAGCTTTTCTATTCATCCCGGAAAAGAAAAGAGTTACCGCAAATCACGTGATGAACAATTTCGTGTTATCTATAAATCTCACCTAATGAACAATTTCGTGGGACCTATAAATCTCACCTGATGAACAATTTCGTGTAACCTATAAATCTCACCTAATGAACAATTTCGTGTAACCTATAAATCGCACCTGATGAACAGTTTCGTGTAACCTACAAATCTCACCTGATGAACAATTTCGTGTAACCTATAAATCTCACCTGATGAACAATTTCGTGTAACCTATAAATCTCACCTGATGAACAATTTCGTGTAACCTATAAATCTCACCTGATGAACAATTTCGTGTAACCTATAAATCTCACCTAATGAACAATTTCGTGTAACCTATAAATCGCACCTGATGAACAGTTTCGTGTAACCTATAAATATCACCTGATGAATAATTTCGTGTTACCTATAAATCTCACCTGATGAACAGTTTCGTGTGTCCAAACTGCACGTCAGTAACTTGCAGATCCCTCAGCAGCACCATAACGGCGTCTTTGTCGCTGTTGCCGCGGAAGTTGGGCCACGTGTATTGCGACAGCATCTTGTAGCGCTTAAGGAACCGGTCGTATCGCTGTCGTGACGCGAACCCTGCTCGACGCACTCGAACGTTTTCTACTAGACCCAAGTACGCTACTTGGTGCCGGACCTAGAATGAGATAGGTTTATAGCAACGTGAAGTTATACAGTCATACAGAACAAAATAGACTCTACGGTTTTCCTGAAATAATATATGTACATTCAATTCATAATTAAATCAAAATTCAATCAAAAGTTATGAAAAAATCCCCAGGATGCAAGCTATTTCTGTACCAAATTTCATCGAAATCGGTTCAACGGTGGCCCGACGGACAGACATACAGATAGACAGACACACTTTCGCATTTATAATATTAGTATGGAAGTATGGATGGATAACAGTAGTTCAGACAATTCCTAAAAATTAGAGAAAGTAGGATTGTTCTTTAAAATTTAGGGACTTATCTTTTTAAAAAAAATGGAGTATATTGATTTGAAAAACTGGGAACGCAAGTATTTCCCAAGAAGATGGGTTTGTCCCAGTTGTGGGAATACAAGTGTGAATACTTACAAGTTGTTCGTCCCAGTGCGTGGGCGTCTGCATGGGGTTGGGCTTGACGCAGCGCACGTAGAACGGCTCCTTGCTCACCAGCCCCGCCACCAGCGACGACATGGAGTTGCGGAACAGCGTCGCTGCTGACGGGGGCCGCTTTGACGTCTGAACATACAAACGGACAACGTAATCGCTACGGCTGACATCTATAGGGCGCCCTTGAACTTTGTTCATACGTAAGGCACAGTTGAAATGAGATAGATTTGTCTCTGTCATAAATTTGTCTCGTTATAAAATTAGAGCAAAACGAGAGTGTGGTATTGAGCGTACGCTCACTGCACCACGACGGCGAAGTGTGGATTTGGCACAATAGAATAGAATAGAATATATTTTTATTCAAGTAAACTTTTACAAGTACTTTTGAATCGTTAAATGCATCTACCACTGAGTTCGGAATGCCTTTCCTACCGAGAAGAACCAGCAAGAAACTCGGCGGTTGCTTTTATGACAAGATTCCTTAGCCCTTAAATGTTATCATATCTGGTAGTAAATTTAACCTGTGTTTAAGTTTCCTAAGGAGCATTTTTTAACATGGGTGTTGAATATGCTCTCCTTAGCAGTGCCGCCCTATAGCAGCCACTATCTTAAGGCGCCATCTCCAGGGACGAGAGAATCGCGGCGATAGTCTCGCCGTGTCACAAAATTCGATACTAATTCTATGGTCCTGTGCGGGAGCGGTGTGCGGACTCGACCGTACGGTAGGGAGATCTCCCACCGAGCGGTTGTTTGTGCTCGGTAGCGCCAGCTGGGCCGACGGTTGTGTCTTGAAACTTCTTGATACAGTGCAGATTGCAGAAAACTCCGTTAGTGTGAGTACTGTCGGCGGTACATTTGTTCAGGACTACGTCATGAAATGTTATTGATTGAATAGCGCCATCTAGCTTCAACTGTGGCAACCGCCACAGGCCAATCCCCGCAGGGCGATACTATAGCGGCGATAGTGTGTATGGAATTTTGTCACACGGCGAGACTTTCGCCACGATTCTCTCGTCCGTGGAGATGGCGCCTAAGAGCTTACCTGGTCAGTATCAAACCCACCTTCTGTATATGCGCGCCACCTTCAGGCCACATGGCGGCTAGCGAGGCGTTTCGTGAGGCGTGCAGTAACCTCTTCAGGTCCTGCCACAACGAGTCCTTGTTCTTGTCCATGAAGCCTGTGATCGCGTATGTGACGTCACCGGCGTAGTGCCTAGTCAGATAAACAATCCACACTAATATTATAAATGCAAAAGTGTGTGTGTCTGTCTGTCTTTCTGTCTGTCTGTCTGCTAGCTTTTCACGGCTCAACAGTTACACCGATTTTGACGAAATTTGGTACAGAGATAGCTTACATCCCGGGGAAGGACATAGGCTACTTTTTATCCCGGAAAATTGAAGAGTTCCCACAGGATTGTTAAAAACCTTAATCCACGCGGACGAAGTCGCGGGCATCAGCTATTAATAAATAATTCTTAAGAGTGCTCTCCATGGTCGCTGTACGTGGAGCGCGAGAAGGATTCTTCGAGATACGGGATCATATTTTTATCGATTTTACTGCATAACTCCTTAACATTTATAAAAAGGTTATACTATTATGTTGGTGCCATGTAAGTTTGGTGCAGATTTGATGAACAGTTTCGGAAATAGAAGACGGAACTCCTCAACGGGTAACAGCAAATCGATCGCGATCAGCATAATAGCTTGGTAAAAAGTAGACGCATAACCATAATACATAGCACATAGCATACAATGTATTTTCATTTCTTCCCTATAACTTAGTAACAGGTTTGATTCTGGAAAAAAAATTGGTACGCACCTAAATTTCTTATTGCAATTCAATACGGGTTTTATTTATATATACCTTTTATAATAAAATCCCGCAAACTATTTTGGACTTACCTTTGCACAAGTTTAAAAAATCTATTAAAAATATGCTCCTGAAAAAAGCATATTACACAATTGAAGATTATCTAAATGATAAAAGAGCGTGGATTTGACCTGCAGCTCGTTCCAGCAACGCACAAGACTGCAAATACTATTTTATACATGGCATAATCTTGTACCTATATCAAATATTTGAAAAGAGCAACCGCCGAGTTTCTTGCTGGTTCTTCTCGGCAGGAAAGGCATTCCGAACCAGTGGTAGATGCATGCGACTATTCGTAAGCACTTGTAAAAGTTTATACGAATAAAAAAAAATAAAAAAATAAAAAAAAGATTAGTATTCAGAACATTTCAAGAAGAATCACTACCAGGGAGTTCCCACAGGATTTTTAAAAACCTACATCCACACGTGCGAAGTCGCGGGCATCAGCTATTTATAATATGGGTGGTGGTCTACGTCCACCAAGTTTTGAAACAAGGCAATTTTGAATATAAAGTATCAAAATTACTTTGGCATTATAAGTATCAAAAATACAACTCACGTTATTCGGAAATCGACTCCGTGCTTTAGTTTCTTGTCCGTAGGCGACAATTGTCGCGAGGTGTAGTGCTTGTGTCCGTTCAACCGTTTGTCCATGGCTTCCAGCAGCTGTGTGTCTGATATCTACAAAACAATATTCTAGTCCGTAAAAAAACTTATCAAAATAATTCAAGCAATTTAACTGTGAAGGAAAGCTATTCTTGGAGTTTCTCTACGTGATCATATCAGAAATGAGGAGATCCGTAGGAGAATCAGAGTGACCGACGTAGCTCAACGGGTTGCTAAGCTGAAGCGGCGGGCAGGGCACATATCTCGAAAAAGTGATAGGGGTCCCAAGGTGTTAGAATGGCGACCTCGCTCCAGAAAGCGCAGACCCCCCCCCCCCCCCCCGATGTTTCAGAGGGGGGACACCGTGTACGTGAATTTCAGTTCACGTGAACATTCAAAAAAAAAATTGTAACATTATATTATACCTAGTAGTTAATTTAGTTTTTTTAACATATTTATTAATTTTACAGTAGAACGTTTACCTACTGTTTACTTTTTAACCATACCTACAGACATACTGAATGGAATCTTTACCTACTTAAATTGTTATCCCCTTTGTAACTCTGATATCTGTACGGAATTTGCATGCAGTGTTTACTTTTAAATGATTTAACATAGTTGTGCATGATAGAAAAACCTATGTATTTATTATAGTTAGTAAGTTTTATGTTAAAATCGCTAGTAAACCATTCAATAAAAATAAAAATAAATAAAAATTCAAAACATCACGAAGCAGTTTATACTCCATCCTGTGGCGTCCGCGACGCGTCAATGGCGTTTCGCGTGCATACCTAGTCCGCGCCTCGTACGTGTTAGCATAAGTCATTCCTTATAGGTGGAGGGAAAAACTGATGCCGGCATGGGCGTTTTATAATATCCTAGCGTTTCGAATTAGTAACGAGGAAGCAAATTGCTTCGTACATGTCCGTTGAATTTAGGTGGTGACGATGATTACCTTGGTAGGGTTGAGGCAGGCTTCGTCCATGATGGCGATGATGCCCTGGTGCGGCGCGTCCACCAGCTCGCAAATGACGCGGTTGTTGAAGTACTGCACCGGAGTCCACTGGATGCCCTCCCGAGCGTATTCCTCCTGCTCCTGCTTTAGCACCAACTCTAAAACAGGTTTCTTATATCATAATTAAATCCTATCCGTGCGCGTGCACGCGCGTGTGTGTGTGTGAGTTTACAGGTTTACAGGTTACAGGTTAACACACATACCACTTTCTATACCGGAAATCATAGAGTTCCTATAGGATTTCAAAAAACTTAAATCCACCCGGACGCGGATATTCTTGAAAGTTAATTCTATAAAAATGAATAAATTCTTGATTCGTCTTGCATATTTATGGGAATGATTTTGGGAATACGTTAAAATGCGATTATCTTTAACGCAACGCGAGTCGATTCACTACCGCGCTAAAATCAGCGCAATTTCTTTAATTCAGTCAGTATGTCTTCGTCAAAAAAATTTGATACGGTCTCAATTTAGGGCAGTATTCCACTAAGACAACAGTGGCGGCGCAACCATTTGCACTACCAACAAAATGTATACAGCTCTAGCTTCAGATTTTGAAAAACCAAAATCCACGGGAACAAATTCACGGGCATCAACTAGCAAATAAATTTCAGGGGGACGAAGTCGCAGAATACATTTCAATTCTCCTTCTTAGAGCCACGATAGTTCAACGGTTAAAGGAGTTGACTGAAAACCGAAAGGCCGCCGGTTCAAATCTCACCCGTTGCATTATTGTCGCACCTACTCCTAGCACAAGCTTTACGTTTAATTGGAGGGGAAAGGGGAATATTAGTCAGCAATTAATTTGGCTAATATTAAAAAAAAACAGTAAAAAGTTCTTACCGATGAACAGTTGCTGCAGCTTCTCATTGCAGTAGTTGATGCAGAACTGCTCGAAGCTGTTGGTGTCGAATATCTCGAAGCCGTAGATGTCCAGCACGCCGATCAAGGAGCTGCGGTATGTGTTCTGAGGTGACTCTATGGCTTTGTTGATCTGGAAACAAAAACAAGAGATCAATCACCAACAAAGGTAGGAGAACAAAAAAGAATGGGAGAAACCGTACTACAATCGTATGTGTGGCGTAAAAAAATTCAGACTATAGAGATGCTTTATTTCTACTCAGTAATATGCGCTTTGCTCTTAAACGGATTACGCGCTTTAGGCTTAAACGGATTACGGCGTCATGTCGAAATGCTAAATAGTTCATAGGAATCAGTTTGACGTCCACCTGCTGAAGCCTCTCAGAAATCTCAAAATCAGACTTTATACACAAAATCCTGTTCGAGCACTTTTAGGGAAGTGATAAGGGTGAAAATTATTTAGATAAGGGAGAAATTCAAACACTAAGGGAGCTCAAAATTTAAAAAAAAAAAATATCTAAAAGGCTGAAATAAACTTAAGAGAAGCTCGCAGTACAATCGATGCAAGAATCAAAGTGGAGCGATACCAAAAGGCCGATTCCAAGCATTTTTCGGGAACTGCCGTTCTGGGTCAAACATGGCCAACATAGTTGTCAGATTTATCTGGAAAAGGGAGACGCCATAGAAATGAGCTTACCTGATCGACAATCCATGTGAAGAGTCTATCATAGGCAGCCTTGGCCAGCGCCAGGCGCGTGTAGTTGGAGTCTGACAGACTGTGCTCCTTGCTCACCAGGTCACCGCCCGCGGAAAGGATCCTGCCCGCCATGGCAGATTTCAGGGCGTCTTGAGTTATGCCAAGTGCGGAGACACACTCTTTGACGGGGCCACCAATTGATAGGCCATCTGCCGATTCTGTGAACGTGAGCTCACCCTGGAAATGATAAGAAACCCTACATTATAAATGCGAAAGTGTGTTAGTCTGTCCTTCAATCAAACCGCAAAACTACGTGACTTTTTGCATGGATATAGTCAAAGACCTGGAGAGTGAAATAGGCTAACTTTTATCTCGGACATCAAAAAGTTCCCATGGGATTTTAAAAAACTTAAATCCACCCGGACGCGGATATTCTTAAAAGTTAATTCTATAAAAACGAATAAATTCTTGATTCGTCTTGCATATTTATGGGAATGATTTTGGGAATACGTTAAAATGCGATTATCTTTAACGCAACGCGAGTCGATTCACTACCGCGCTAAAATCAGCGCAATTTCTTTAATTCAGTCAGTATTACATGTCTTCGTGAAAAAAATTTGATACGGTCTCAATTTAGGGCAGTATTCCACTAAGACAACAGTGGCGGCGCAACCCTTTGCACTACCAACAAAATGTATACAGCTCTAGGAGAGTTCAGAATACATTACCGGGTGACGTCTTGGTTGCGCAACCAATTTTATGACGGCAGCTCACCCAGGAAAAGGTATTTTATTTATTTATTGAAAAGTTGCACAAAACAGGTTGTAACTACATATAAAGTGCCTAAATATTGTCGTCGTCATAATATGAGCTCAGTTTTGACATACCGCAGATTTAACCTCGACCCAATGTGCGGTAACCGCATTAGACTAAGCTAATTAAGGGCTACAACAATGAAAGCGGTTCAACGTAGTATGCAAATCGTCTGATAACAGTCTGCTCTGCCCAAAGTAGAGATTCACAATTCAATATTACGTTAGATGCTTAGTTTGAAAGTAGTTTCGACAACTGCAAAGTGTCGCTACTAGATGGCATTACTGAGTAAACATACATATCAGAAATTTCGTCACTTGCAGTAATCGTAACCGTGGCCTAGCGGTCAAAGGCGTCGGGCGCGATACCCAGAAGACGCAGGTTCGAATCCTGCCGGTTTCTCAATTTTTGATATGTATTTAAAATTATTTACAAAATCTTTTTCTATGCCAACAAACAAGAAAACTATAGTTATTTTAACTGCATAGCTGTTATAGATAGACATTGGGGTCTCAAAGTGCTAGAATGACAAAATCGCACCGGAAAGGGCAGCGTTGGCAGACCTTGGACTGCCTAGAAGATGCCTGACCACTATTTTTCTAATTTTATAAGGGTCGCGCTCGGCGGGAAAAACTTAGCTCCAAGTTCTTACTATACAAGTACAAAAGAATACTTACCAATAAAATGACTCCAGCAACTATACTCCAGATATCATCAACAACTGTCGAAGAGAAGCCCAATGCATTAAAGGCGCTATTCGTAAGGCTGAAGAGCTTAGAATCCTGTGCCGTTGAGCGCTCGTTCCCTAATATCTTGTACACTGAGCTCGTATTCAATCCGTACTTTTTCGTGTGTGCGTTGTTTGTGCTGAGGAGCTAGAACCAAATAAAGAGTTAAATATAGAAAGTTTTAGTAAAAAAATATGCATCCCACTTCTGAACTTCCTATATATTTGCAGATGAAAAGTTTTGACTCGCAATTCCTTTATAATACCAAGCTATATTATGTATATGTACATTTACTAAATGATGCCCGTGAATCCCTCCATGTATCCAGCAGATAGTTGCAGATGTGACCGCCCATCCAGTCACCCTCGTGATAGTCAAAGTCAAAGTCAAATGATTTATTCAAAATCCATACTATCTATACTAATCTATACTAATATTATAAATGCGAAAGTGTGTCTGTCTGCTAGCTTTTCACGGCCCATCCTTTAAACCGATTTCGTTGAAATTTGGTACAGAGATAGCTTGCACCCCGGGGAAGGACATAGGCTACTTTTTATCCCGGAAAATCCCGGGATTTTTGAAAACTTAATTCCACGCGGACGAAGTCGCGGGCATTATCTAGTAGGTAACAAATTGTTTTTTTTTTTTTTTAAGAATATTAGCCATGTTAAATGACAAATATTCCCCTTTCCTCTCCAACTAAGCGTGAAGCTTGTGCTAGGAGTAGGTACGACAATAGTGCAAAGGACGGGGTTTGAACCGTCGACCTTTCGGTTTCAGTCCACTTCTTTACCAGTTGAGCTATTGAGGCTCAATTACTCTTTTTGATGGTCAGATGTTGGATTTGTAAGATATAGTGGTGATAATTATTACGCAAACTTAAAACTAAAGCTACGAGGGTTCCAAACGCGCCCAGGTCTGAGTAGAGCCCACAACAAACTCAGCCGGGATACACTAAACTAGAGTCAAGTTTGTGGCGGTTACCACAATAGAAACTAGATGGCGCTGTTCAATCGATGACGTAGTCCCGAACAAATGTACCGCCGACAGTACTCGCACTAACAGAGTGTTCTGCAATCTGGACTATATATAGAAGTTTCAAGATACAACCGTCGGCCCAGCTGGCGCTACCGAGCACAACCAACCGCTCGGTGGGAGATCTCCCCTTTGGTACGGTCGAGCCTGCACACCGCTCCCGTACATGTTCTTAGAGCGATGCCTTGATACCTGACGTCATACCTGATAGAAAGCGTGGAAGTTTCTCTCTCCGGGCTGCAAGCTGACGACTCTGCTCTTCTCCAGCAGATAGTTGCTGATGTGACCTCCCATGGGGTCGCCCTTGTAGTCAAAGTGGATGTCCATGTACTTGCCGAAACGAGACGAATTGTCGTTTCTATTCGTCTTCGCGTTGCCGAAAGTTTCGAGGATCGAGTTTGACTGGATGAGGACGTTTTTCACTCTGGAAAAAAAAAATATTATTTCAATGCTTTTAACAATTCTACCGCATGTCTATCCTTAAAAAACCCTTACCATTATTGGAAGGCGTCACGACCCTTAATCCCTTAGTACCAGTGGCGTGCACAGGGTTCAAAGCCAGGGTAAGCAGTATTTAGGAAGGTATGTACCTATTTACATTGAGCATTGAGCTATTTCAACTAGGGTAACTATTTCTTAGGTAAGCAGTGCTTTTATGCCTCTATGAGCTGCACGCCACTGCTTAGTACGTACCCTTATTATAAATGCGAAAGTGTGTGTGTTTGTTGTTGGTTTATTGGTTGGTTGATTTGTCCTTCAATCACGTCGCAACGGTGCAACGGATCGACGTGATTTTTTGCATGGATATAGCTTAAAACCTGGAGAGAGACATAGGCTACTTATTATCCCGGAAAATGAAAGAGTTGCCACGGGATTTTTAAGAATCCAAATCCACACGTACGAAGTCGCGGGCATCAGCTAGTTAGTAATATTATAAATCACTTGGTTATACTCGCGACTTCGTCCGCGTACACTACACAATTTTCAAGCCCCTATTTCACCCCCTTAGGGGTTGAATTTTCAAAAATCCTTTCTTAGCCGATGCCTACGTCATAATAGCTATCTGCATGCCAAATTTCAGTCCGATCCGCCCAGTAGTTTGAGAAGTGCGTTGATTGATCAGTCAGTCAGTTAGTTAAGTCACCTTTTCCTTTTATATATTTAGATTCCACACTGACACTACATTAGCATCTATATTGCACCCGTGAGAAGCCGGGGCGGGTCGCTAGTAAAGTATAACTGACCTGTCGATGTAGTCCCTGTGGACCTGCATGGTGTTGGCAGCGATGTACTTCATGATGAACTTGGAGGCTTCCGTCTTCCCCGACCCGGATTCCCCGGATATGAGGACGCATGTGTCTCTACCCTGGAACAAGTTTTTTTTTTAAATTGCGGATGCACCATGTCATTTCACATCAGTCAGTGTCCACGTCTCAGCGCCATAGTGGCGGATTTGCCCTTGTAGGCCCGAGCCTTGGGCGGCCAGATATTAGGAGCGGCCAATCGTGATAAAAGTCATTTTTTTAAATAAATCAATAAAAGTTTATTCAGCTCACAAAACCAGAAAATACAAAAAAAATAAAAGCAAAACATACAAACCAAATGTTACAAATTAAAAAAAATTAAAACTAGGTAAGCTTAAAACTACGAGCTCGACAGTACTAAAAAGAAAAATGATGTCTTGTTTGAGCTGAAAAGGCTACTGCCTCAGCATGATGCTGCAGTATTTGACTACTGCAGCGCTGATTTTGTATCTAGAAACAAAAAAAAATGCGCCTGCTGCGCTCGCGTTCCTATTTATCATTGGATTATATTTTACTTACAAATCGAAAGGTTAATTTTTAATTACCCCTAATCCTCCATCAGTTCCTGGCTACAGCCATGATTAATGGGTGTTGAGAAAGGGGCGTCTGGTACTTATAAAATGACCTGGGGCCTAGGGCGTACAAGATTGCAAATCCGCCACTAGCCATACGTCATCACAGGTAGGACACAGTAAAGACTTTCGTCTTTAGGCTTTGAGGTATCGACGAATTGAAGACTTGACGCAATTTTCCAAATGCTGCCCAGCCCAGCTGTATTCTTCTGTCAGCGTCCTTGTAGAAGTTGTTTCCTACCAAGTTGTATTACTTGGATCTCGGGATGACGTACCCATTAAACATGGCTTTCGTTTTGTCATTAGCATAGATAACGATATAAAGAACATTGACTTATATATTACTTCGTATGGCTATTGAACAAACAAAATGGCACCGACTTAGTGGTGCTTTACCACCAATGCAACCTCAGTGACGTCTGGATTTCAAACGGGTCGTTCATTAGTATCTAAGAGGTGGCGCTGATATATTTGGTTCCAAAACCGTGAAAAATTTTGTTCTTTTGTTGACCATATCTTGTCATTTATATCGATGATAAAGAAGGATTTCTTTTATCGTTATTCCGTATCCTTTTCTCGTTGATTGTACATGTTTAACAGTATACAGGCCGTGTCAAAACATTTGTCTGTGTATTGTATACAGCGGTGAGTGTAGCGATAATCGCCCATTGTGCCGTCGTGGGCGCGTTGGCGCGTGCCCATGACGCGAGCCTCTAAGCGCTAAGGGATATCTACTCATGCGCCTTTAGCGTGCTACATCTATATGGGGCACATTGTCTACGGTTCAGACCACACGCGCTTTGAGACGCTTACTCATTACTGTCTGTAACTAATTGCATAAAAAACCGACCAAGTGCGAGTCAGACTCGCGCACTGAGGGTTCCGTACTAAAAATTAATAAAAATCTGTTTTAGAATGTACAAGTAAAGTTTTTCATATGATACCCCACTTGGTATAGTTATCTTACCACACATTGAAAAATTTAAAACACTAATTTCATGATTCTAGGTCAACGGGAAGTATCCTATAGGTTTTCTTGACAGACGGACAGACAGACAACGAAGTGATCCTATAAGGGTTCCTTTTTCCTTTTGAGGTACGGAACCCTAAAAAGTAAGTAAATGTAACAGTAACTTCACTTTCATTTGTTTTAAAGGTGAAGGAAAGCATCATGAATAAACCTGCACGCCGGAGCTCAATATTAGGTTGGCGATAGTGATGATGCTACCTATTCGAAAATGAAAGAGAAGCGAGCGCGAATTTTTTTCTTGTAAAATGTTCGTAATAGAAGAAAAAATCTTACTCAAAAGACCTGCAAGACCAGCATCGTGTATTAGCCGCAATGACAATCGCAGTGAGCTCAAATTTTTTGAATGTTGTAGAGCCAAATGTCAAAATCATTCAGCTCTTTCTGGCGCCTGCCAGGTTTAAAACTGAATACTTAGGTATATACACATAGAAACTTAATTGTACAACACGTCGGAAATATCTGAGCACCTTGCTAGAAAGCGCTTCCCCCTCAGCTCGCCCGTTTTCGCCTATCCAGGAACAGCGCCAACGCAAGCGCGTTGCGTGACGTCACTAAGCCAGGTTCTCAGATATTTCCGGCAGGTTGTATTTTACCTGTTGTCGCAACACCCTCTGGCAGGCGTCCGCCACGGCGTACACGTGGGGAGGCACCTCGAACATCTCCCGCCCCCGGTACTGCGCCATGTGCTGCTGGCCATAGATGTCCAGGGTCTTGTACGGATTCACGGACACCAGCACCTCACCGATGTATGTGTAGATTTTGTTGTGTTGGAACCTGAAACAAGAACAATAACTATTGAGTAAACATATAGTTGGAAGAACCTATAAATATTGGAATCCCAAGGTGTTAGGTGCTGGAATGACGACCAGAAAGCATAGCGTAGGAAATTCCAACTTTGTAGGTAAGGGGGGGGGGGGGGGGTTGCCCCAGGGCTTAAAACACGTCCACGTCCAGGTGACGTTAGAAATCGGGGACCTCGTCTTCGCCGGCGAAGAAAGAAATATCGTAAAATTAAAACTAACGCGCAATGGGCCGTGAAAAGCTAGCAAACAGACTGACAGACAGACGCACTGTCGCATTTATATTATTAGTATGGAAGTATGGGTTATGGGTGCACAAAGGATCTTTCATCAATCACAATAGCCAAAAAACGAAAACAACACATTTCCCAATTACTCCGGCTTTTTTTTTTATTTTTTTTACGTCTCGCGTGCCAAAATTCATAACCTTGAGGCCGTTGACCCGACAGTCGCATGTCGGCGCTCCACACTGTAATCACCATAACAACATAAATCATAACCATGAACACATGGTGGCTATCTGTTTTAGTTAGTGGGACTCTTAACTAGAATAGACTTCTTCTTCTTCTTCCTTACCTTATCCCACGCTACGTGGGGTCGGCACAACATGTCTTCTTCTTCCACTCATTCCTGTCATTCGTCAATGTATAATCCACCTCTTTTTCACGCATATCCTCTTTCACGCAATCCATCCACCTTTTCTTTGGTCGTCCTCTCCTCTGTTTTCCTTCCACATGCATACTTAACATTCTTCTAGTGACATGGCTTTCTTCCCTCCGCATTATATGCCCATACCATGCCAGCCTATTACCCCTCATCTTTTCTACCACTGGCGCTACTTTCAAACTACCCCTTATATATTCATTCCTTATCTTATCCATCCTTGTCACACCACACATCCATCTCAACATTCGCATTTCAGTCGCATGTACTCTCCTTTCATCCGTCCCTTTTACCGCCCAACATTCTGAACCATACAATGTGACAGGTCTAACGACTGTTTTATAGATTTTCCCCTTAAGTTTAAGGGGCATTTGCGGGTCGCATGTAACACCTGAGACCTGTCGCCATTTCATCCATCCCGCATTCATTCTATTGTTCACGTCTCGGTCAATATTACCGTCGTTTTGGAAGAGCGAACCGAGGTACCGAAAACTAGGTAACTAGAATAGACTATCAATCTTTATATTGTACGGTTTGGTTGAACACGGGGATAGCGGGTTGCGAACTACAAAGGGGTTGTTATGGGAAATATATATATACTTTTAGATTTGACGACCTCCCTGGTGCACTGGTAAACGCTGTGGTCTTATTAGAGGGAGGTCCCGGGTTCGATTCCCGGTGGGGGTTTGCAATTTTCGGGTTTGGACTGATGCGAGGCTTCGGCCGAGGCTAGTTACCACCCTAGCGGCAAAGTCGTACCACCAAGCGATTTAGCGTTCCAGTACAATGCCGTGTAGAAACCAAAGGGGAATGGGAATGGATTTAATAAAAACTGTCACACTCCTTCCAGGTTAGCCCGCATCCATCTTAGATTGCATCACCACTTACCACCAGTTGAGATTGCAGTCAAGGGAAGGGATAACTTGTATTTGAATAAAATAAAATATCGGTCGGTCGTTGCAATATGCGTGTAATCGCTGCATGTAAAAATTACAACAACTATTACAAATACATCATGTTCTACGGTTTCATAATGGTATATGGAGTGGTAAATAGTAAATACCCATCGCATTAAATAGCTAGATGCATCGTTAAAACTATATTGAGAGTAAGCTTCACTTCACTCTTCATTAGGATGACGACCTAGATACTAGCAATGTACATAACTATTGCAGATTGGTTAAATAACTGTTTCCAGATATTTTGTTCTAACTGACCCGTGCCAACCTCGTTTAGGTAGAATTTCTGAAACTTTCGTAGTGGAGGGATATTATAGGGAAAACTGGCATCAATATCTACGCAAAGGCCTAAAAATAAACAAAAATCTTTTTTAGAATGTCCAAGTAAAGCCTTTTCATATTATGATACCCCACTTGGTACAGTAATCTAACTTTGAAAGTTGAAAATAGCATATTTTAATCTTTTTCTTGTGATGTAAGCACAAATTCACGGTTTTTAGATTTTTCCCCTCATATCTAAATATATAAAAGGAAAAGGTGACTGACTGACTGACTGACTGACTGACTGATCTATCAACGCACAGCTCAAACTACTGGACGGATTGGGCTGAAATTTGGCATGCAGATAGCTATTATGACGTAGGCATCCGGTAAGAAAGGATTTTTGAAAATTCAACCCCTAAGGGAGTGAAATACTGGTTTGAAATTTGTGTAGTCCACGCGGACGAAGTCGCGAGCATAAGCTAGTATGCTATAAGACCTATCTTCCTGCCAAACATGATTCTAGGTCAACGGTCAACCCTATACGTTTCTTGAAAGACAGACAGACAGACAACAAAGTGATCCTATAAGGGTTCTGTTTCGAGGTAGGTACACAACTTTTTTTTGCACATTCAACAGACGTCTTTACATTCATAAATGAAAGTAAAATGTCGGCATCCATTTCCCTTTCCTCAATCTTCGAGCAGCCCTAGAATTAGCATAATATCGTGAACTAGGCCGTCATAACTCCACGTAGGTATTCTCATTACCATATTATCGGCTATAAACAAACTCAATGCTCCAATAACCATTTGCTTTGAGATTATCACTTTTATAGCTAAGATAATAAGAGCTAATGTGAAGCTGCTTAGGAGACTACCTAAGTGGCCAGATTGTCCGAGAGCTGGTGGGGAAAAAAAGGAGGTTTGCTGAATAGTCCACCAGATTTTGAATTTTACCCGTTTAAGTATATATAAATAAGTATTCAGTATTTCAATTATTTGCCTTCATTATTTACAAAGTTTGTTTAAAAGATTTGCAACTTTACTTGCAATCTATTTCTTCAACGAAAGACGCATAATCGATTATTGTAAACGTTTTAAAAAAACCGGCCAAGTGCGAGTCAGACTCGCGCACTGAGGGTTCCGTACTACAATCGTATTTTAACGACATTTTGCACCATAAATATTATGCCTAAAAATAAATAAAAATCTGTTTTAGCCCTATATGATATGTAATGGTATAGTAAGCTTACTTTGAAAGTTGAAAATAGCAATATTTGTATGACCACAATTTAATTTTTTTTATTTTATTTTATTATTATAAATATATTTGTGTGATGTGACCACAAATTCAAGGTTTTCAGATTTTTCCCCTAAAGCCAGCTATAAGACCCACCTACCTGCCAAATTTCATGACTCTAGGTCAACGGGAAGTACCCTGTAGGTTTCTTGACAGACAGACAGACAGACCGACAACAAAGTGATCCTATAAAGGTTCCGTTTTTCCTTTTGAGGTACGGAACCTATCGGTTCGGTGGCTATCATTCAGTGTTAGAAACTGAGCTAGCGAATCACCCTGCTGGGCCTAAAAGCGGTCATGGCTTCATCAGTGCTTAGTTTTGACCATCAGCTCTCAGACGATCGACTGTCAAGTTCAAAAGCTGTGGGTGACGTCACCGCATTGCCCACGCGCCTTCGGGGCCGGTTTTTAGTTCAAGACCAACCACCGGCTGAGCAGAGGCTAAATACATTAGCGATCTGGTTTTTATAAGCTTTTTACTTGAGTAATAAGGATAAATATAGATAAGGCTTCATCCGCAGGGCGATTGTCTAAAACCTGCATCAATCATTATTACAATCTCAATTGTTCTGATTGGCTGAATTTGTGCGATTCTTGTTGCAACAATGCATTGTAGCCAATAGTGAGCGAGCATTAACCAATCGGAGATGATTGCGATCGTGACATTGTAGCTGTCAAACAACCGCGGTAAGGCCACAGGTATTCATTGCAAGTTTAGGCCTCGGTTCCACTGCCAAGGTCTTAGTTCTGGTATTCTCCACAGGCCCGAAGTCTATCGGTCCATAGTATTAGTTGTGGCCTGTGGTGTTTTCCGTACCGATGTGCGTGTACATACATTTCAGCGATTCATTTTTATATTTATATAGAACTAGCTAATATAAACTCTTTGATTTTCGGAATAAAAAGTAGCCCATGTCCCACCCTGGGATGCAAGCTATCCCTGTTCCAAATTTCGTCAAAATCGGTTGGACGGATGGGCCGTGAAAAGCTAGCAGACAGACAGACAGCTACACACTTTCGCATTTATAATATTAGTATGGAAGTATGGATTATGACAGAGGGACGGGCAAACGGGCCGAGACGGATGGACGGAAAATGCAAATTCATCAAAGTACACTCAGAGATCTTGCTTCCCTTGGTCAAAAATCTTAGTATAGAGCCTAGCACTAGGACATTGAGCGACGCCATTGCCTGCACTGCAATAGGTCTGCTTCTCAATCGTTCACTCTTGACAGAGTGGTCGTGGCTGTGAATTCTTTACTGCTGCTCGTGCGATCTCCCTCCAGCGACTTCTGTTGGTGGCATTATGTGCACACACGGAGACAGGCGTGTGTGCATTAGGTACCTATTGCTAAATGACCCATAAATAGCATGATTGATTGAGGTTAAGTATCTACTAAATTAAATTTTAATTAAGACTAAACGGCAGGTACGTTGGTAATTGGTATTTGTGATTTTAGGGTTCCGTACCTCAAAAGGAAAAAGGAACCCTTATACCACTTCGTTGTCTGTCTGAATGTCGTCTGTCAAGAAACCTACAGGGTACAGAATACGGAACCCTAAAAACAAAGCCCCCCCCCCCTCCACCATGTTGCGCGATGTGGTGGATGTGGTAAACATGCCGCACCTTCGCTCTATCAAAAGCCTATTCGTATTGTGACATAAGACGTGTGTGGTTATACAAGCCAAATGATGCCAGCGAATGATTCATTGAACAATTAATGATAAATAGCTATTAGCCAGAGTGAATCACGCTATTTATGTTAACTCTATTATTTAAATTAGCTTATGCTCGCGACTAAGTCCGCGTGGACTACACAAATTTCAAACCCCTGTTTCACCCACTTAAGAGTTGAATTTCAAAAATCATTTCTTAGCGGAAGCCTACGTCATAACAGATAGTGCATGTAAAATTTCAGCCCGATCTGGACTGCTACTGGACGCAGTAGTTTGAGCTGTGCGTTGATAGATCAATTAGTCAGTCAGTCAGGCAGTCAGTCAGTGAGTCAGTCAGTCACCCTTATCCTTTTATATATTTAAATTAGAATGATATAGTAAACATGGCTTTGATGGTCTATTGGCTAAGGGCCAAGAACCCTTAAGCGTCTATTCAGATGGACTACACTAGGAAAAATAAACCAGCCAAGTGCGAGTCAGACTCGCGCACCGAGGGTTCCGTACTACAGTCGTTTTATTTCGACATTTTGCACGATAGATGAAAAACTATTAGGTATTCATAAAAATAAATAAAAATCTGTTTTAGAATGTAAAGCCCTTTCAAGCGTTAGCCCTCGTGAAAAGCTAGCAGACAGACAGACAAACAGACAGACAGACACACTTTCGCATTTATAATATTAGTATGGAAAAGCTAGCTGACAGACAGACAGACACACTTTCGCATTTATAATATTAGTATGGATATACGTTTGGTTTTCTTTATATTTTCAGCAATGTCACCCGAGCAAAGTCAGAGCCGCCCCCCAATTGTGTAAGAATAACCATTTCATGGCTATCGTAATCGTCAAGAAATTCTGCCCTTTGATTGGTTGATTCGCTGTTTTCATTTTTTCACAGCCAATCAAAGGGCAGAATTCTTGACGATTGCGATAGCCATGACATGGTTATTCTTACACAATTGGGGGGCTGGTCAGTTTTACTAGGTGTTGTAAATATTTACCTTCTAAGGTAACTAGGTAAGTGGTAAAACCTGGTAAATAATATTCTTCGTATCCACTATCAGATAAGGCGCAATATACCGATGATAATAAAGAGTATTGCTGATAAATACAGATAATGATAGTAAATGTTATCATTGCAAGTCCATTTTACTTACCTACTTGATGACGCATGCGGCATGGCACATACCACATATGACTTCATCAATATTTAAGTATTTATATATTTTTAGGGTTCCGTACTTCAAAAGGAAAAAAGGAACCCTTATAGGGTCACTTCGTTGTCTGTCTGTCTGTCGTGTCTGTCAAGAAAACCTATAGGATACTTCCCCTTGACCTAGAATCGTGAAATTTGGCAGGAAGGTAGGTCTTATAGCACAAGTAAAGGGAAAATCCGAAAACCGTGAAAAAAGGAACGCTTATAGGATCACTTGGATGTCTGTCTGTCCGTCTATCGTATCTGTCACGAAACCTATAGGGTACTTGCCGTGGACATGAGATATTATGTATAATATTGCATTTAAAGCGCTTAATGTATCGGACAGGTCCTAACTCGTAAGTCCTCAGTAGGATTGCAAGACGGCCATTGTACCATGTTAGAAAGCGTGTCACGTCATGGGAGGCACGTGCAACCAAAGCGCCAAAACAGGATCCCTCGAGGACGTCTGGCGAGTGGCCCTTAACGATGTCGTTGCGGACGCGTGCTATTACAATACACTGGTAAAGGCCTCGCGCAAGGTGGTCAGTGGTCACATGAGCAGTTCCAAATAATCCAATATTGGGTGAAGTGATTTTGAGTAAAAGAACATATATCTATCTTAGGGTACCTACCCACTGAAGCGGAGAGGAGATATTGTGTATAGTTGACCAATCAGAGTTTTATCAGCTGACGGAATAAAAATATCACGTTATTTACCGACAATCTGATTGGTCTGCTCAACACATCTCCGCTCCGCACCGCTTCAGTGGATAGGCACCCTAATTCTCAAGTTTAGAGTATTTGTAAGCCCTGCTTATCACGTTTGTTGCTCATTTACGTTTCTTCAAGTTCCCGCGCGTTGGTAGGAATTTCTTAAAGTTCCCGTTGGTAGGAATCTCTTAAAGTTCACGTAGGTAGAATCCTTCCTGAGTGCACCTATAGGGTTAAGGAATGTCCTCTCAAATATCTAGGTCCACCGGTTTAGACAGAGCCTTGTCTCAGTTGTCTGTCAGTCAGTGTTTTCTCAAGAAGGTGATGGAAAGTGGGTGGATGAGGAAAACGGACCTTTAGAAGGAGAAAGCAGATTTGTAGAGCGTTGTCTTGGTCGTTGAGACCGACAAAATGTCATATAGGTATGAGTGATAGAGACAACGCTCTACAAAGCCGAAAATGTTATTCTAAAACCCTGATTTGTGCAACACATTTTGATTTAGTGACGCCCAAAGTACGGTAAACGTAAATTTAACCTCCTGTCTTGCAACTACTGAATCGTAATGAAGTCTAAATTTACGTGATTATCATTTACATATGGAGAGACTACAGACTCAAGACACAAAGCAACAATTCACCTATCAACTATTCAAATTACATCACAATGCAATTTCACGTAAAATCATTACACTGGAGAATGGATTTGGTAAAAGTTTGGTAAAAGTGTGAGAAAGATCAGAAAGGTGAGGTTAAGATACTCGAATTTAGTATGCGCGTGAGTGGAAATACAGAATATAGTCCGTAATATATACAGGGACGACTTATGCATATGACTACGTTCCGGTACGATGCCGTGTAGAAACCAAAGGGGTATGGGTTTAATAAACTGCCATACCCCTTCCAGGTTAGCCCGCTATCATCTTAGACTGCATCATCACCAGTGGCGTGCACAGGGTTCAAAGCCAGGGTAAGCAGTAGTTAAGAAGGTAGTAGGTACCTACTTACATTGAACATTAAGCTATTTCAACTAGGGTAACTATTTCTTGGGTAAGCAGTGCTTTTATGCCTCTATGAGCTGCACGCCACTGATCATCACTTACCACCAGGTGAGATTGCAGTCAAGGGCTAACTTGTATGTGAATAAAAAAAAAATATGACTCCTCAATAGCTCAAGGGTTCTCAACCTATTGTGACTCCTCAATAGGTTGAAGAGAGGACTTAATTCCGAAAGGTAGGCGGTTCAAACCTCACCCGTTGCACTATTGTCGTACCTACTCCTACCACAAGCTTAACGCTTAGTTGGAGGGGAAAGGGGAATACAATTAAACATGGCTAATATCAGCCATAATATATAAATGCGAAAATGTGTTTGTTTGTTGGTTTGTTGTTTTGTCCTTCAATCACGTAGCAACGGATCGATGCGATTTTTGCATGGATATAGAGAGCGGCATAGGCTACTTTTTATCCTATATATTATGATTTTTTTAAAACTAAACTCACGCAAACGAAGTCGCGGGCATCAGCTAGTATTTTTTTCATTTGTTAGTATTTTTTAAAGATCAGAAAGGTGAGGTTAAGATAGTCGGATTTAGTATGCGCGTGAGTGGAGATACCGAAATAGTCCGTAATGTGTACACGGACGAGTTATGAATGTGACTCGACAAGAATAGACCACCAGCTTTTGGCTATAAAATCCTGGACATGCGTATCGTTGTCTCTTAAGTGTTTCGAAAAATAAAATTACTATTGTGGCTATTCTTTAAAGTAGACTGCATTTTATTAGTTGCATCACACGTTAAGGAGAAGGCAAGGGACAGAATTATTAGGTACTAGCTTATGCTCGCGACTTCGTTCGCCTGGACTACACAAATTTTAAACCCCTATTTCACCCCCTTAGGGGTTGAATTTTCTAAAATCCTTTCTTAGCGGATGCCTACGTCATAATAGCTATCTGCATGCCAAATTTCAGCGTGATCCGTCCAGTAGTTTGAGCTGTGCGTTGATAGATCAGTCAGTCAGTCAGTCACCTTTTCCTTTTATATATTTAGACTAGCTTATGCTCGCGACTTCGTCCGCGTGGACTACAAAATTTCAAACCCCTATTTCACCCCCTTAGGAGTTGAATTTTTAAAAATCCTTTCTTAGCGGATGCCTACACGTCCTAATAGCTATCTGCATGCAAAATTTCAGCCCGATCCGTCCAGTAATTTGAGCTGTACGTTGATAGATCAGTCAGTCAGTCAGTCACCTTTTCCTTTTATATATATAGATTAGAACTAACTTCGACCGTCCGTTGTGCCAGGTCCTTTTTTCCTCGCACATACAAACTGTGGAATCAACTCGTATAAAATAAATCGTAACTGTTACTAAATGAATCGCAACATTCTTCAGGGGACACTCATGTGCCCCAAATTATTAATAGACTCTCGACCTTAATATTAGTTTCGTAATAGTGACTCTTGATGATTTAGCGGCTGTTAATTTGGTCCTAGTGTGCAATCCTATGATCAGTTAGTATCTATTGAATTTTGATTTTAATATATTAGCTATAGAAGGCAATGCAGATTGCGGCGATAGCCTAGTTGGATTTGTACTTATGCGTTTTAAGCAATTAAAAAATTATTAAAAAACCCTTCTCATTTCAAAAGGAGACCCGTGCTTAGTAAGCCGGTGATGGGTTGTTGATGATGATGATGATGATAGAAACTGAAGTAAAACACAATAGGTACTTAATGTTGAAAATTGAAGTGCAGAATACTAGGAGAGCAGAGCCTATAAACAACGAAAAAAAGAAACACCAAAATCGCAAAAAAAAAAATGAATATCAAAAACTCTGTAGACTTCTTCGCCTCACCTAAACGATACGCAGTTTTAATAAAATGAGAAAAAACAGACGACCGAGTCAAACATAATACACAGGTCAAGTTAAAAATAGATGATCAGCAGAGATGTACTTAATATAGGATAGACATACTATACTTATCAATTTAAAATATAAATGGGGTCAGGGACGGGCGCTAATGTGGGACGCAACTTGTGTTGATACATTGGTCCAGTGTCATATCAGGGAGACAGCATCAAGACCAGGAGCCGCAGCAGAAACAGCTGAAAATGGCAAGCGGCGCAAGTATGCCTCTCGTATCGACTATCGAGTAGGTACATTTTTGTTCCGTTTGCCGTGGAGACCCTGGGATCATGGAGTCTTAGCTGGTGACAGGGCTCATTTTTTGCGCAACGGATCAGCCTGGCTGTCCAGCACGGAAATGCAGCCAGTATTCTTGGCATCATTCCACGCGGGCATGGTTTGTAATCAGTGGCGTGCACAGAGTTTGAAACCAGGATAAGCGTTAGTAAGATAGGCCTTAGATACACCTTATATAGACCTACTGAATGGCAGGTCATAAAGAAAAATGGGCACTGGTCATTTCAACTAGGGTAAGCAGTACTTTTATGCCTCTATGAACTGCACGCCACTGGTTTGTAATTAGATAAGGCTAAAGAAAAACACTATAAAAAAATTAAAAAAATAAAATTGATGCATTTTTATATCCTTTGTGTCAGGTAGGTGATAAATTAATCCTTAAACGTTTATCGAATGATTTTACTGATTTCAATTAAAGAATTGAACATCAAATGCGCTAAGTGCGTGATTTTATTAGATTAGCTTACCGGGTTTAATTGGATTAAAGTTCGATCAATGGATGAAGCGGCAACATTGGCGACGCAGCGGAAATGACGCCTACATCTATAGTTAGATCTATTTCCGGGTGATCCGAAGGAACTTGATAGTGGTACGCGTTTATATCATGCGATAAAATAACATAATTTTGTCATAACGGGTTATTTATTTCGAAAGGCTATATATAGTTAGGACATCCGCCTTCTACTCGAAGGTCGGAGGTTCGATCCCGGGCACGCACCTTTAACTTTTAGGAGTTATATTGTGCGTTTTAAGGAATTAAATATCACTCGCTTTAACGGTGAAGGAAGACATCGTGAGGAAACCTGCATGCCTGAAAGTTCTCCATAATATTCTCAAAGGTGTGTGAAGTCTACCAATCCGCACATGGCCAGCGTGGTAGATTATGGCCAAACCCTTCTCACTCTGAGAGGAGACCCGTGCTCTGTAGTGAGCCGGCGATGGGTTGATCATAATGTTACCACAAATTCACGGTTTTTACATTTTTCCCCTTATGTCTGCTATAAGACCTACCTATCTGCCAAATTTCATGATTGTAGGTCAATGGGAAGTACCCTGTAGGTTTCTTGACAGACCGACAGACAGACAGACAGCAAAGTAATTCTATAAGGATTCCGTTTTTCTTTTTGAGGTACGGAACCCTAAAAACTGCCATACCCCTTCCAGGTTAGCCCGCTTCCCTCTTAGACTGCAGTCAAGGGTTAACTTGTATCGGGAAAAAATAAATATATAAAAAATAAATATTTCCTAGTCTAAATATATAAAAGGAAAAGGTAACTGACTGACTGATCTATCAACGTACAGCTCAAACTACTGGACGGATCGGGATGAAATTTGGCACGCAGATAGCTATTATGACGTAGGCATCCGCTAAGAAAGGATTTTTGAAAATTCAACCCCTAAGGGGCTGAAATAGGGGTTTGAAATTTGTGTAGTCCACGCCGACGAAGTCGCGAGCATAAGCTAGTCCGATATAAGAGCTGCGCAGTCCGCAAAAGTTGAGCGCTTGACCCGCAACCCCGGTCGATGACCTCGATGCTCTTCCACTTAACCATTCATTAGACAGACTGTAGACACGTCACTCGCTATGCTATGTACCTACAAGGCCCTTTGAAGATAACACGTGCGTCGTGCAAGGCACAAGCGTCAAGTATGCGTCTCGTAATGAGCATGGCCCACTTCCAACACTGACTGATTATAAAAACAATGCCCAGCTGAGTTTGTTGTGGGCAGACTTTTACAGAGCGCGTTTGGAACCTTCATAGCTTTAGTTTTAACATCAATATCACATCATTATCTAACAAATTGAATAGGTAATCTAAATATATATAAAAGGAAAAGGTGACTGACTGACTGATCTATCAATGCACAGCTCAAACTACTGGACGGATCGGGCTGAAATTTGGCATGCAGATAGCTATTATGACGTAGGCATCCGCTAAGAAAGGATTTTTGAAAATTCAACCCCTAAGGGGGTGAAATAGGGGTTTGAAATTTGTGTAGTCCACGCGGACGAAGTCGCGAACATAAGTTAGTTGACAATCAAAAAGTTTACAATCCATACTAATATTATAATATTAAAGCCTTTCACGGCCCATCCATTCAACCGATTTTGACAAAATTTGGTACAGAGATAGCTAGCATCTCGGGGGAGGACATAGGCTACTTTTTATCCCGGAAAATCAAAGAGTTCCCACGGGATTTTTAAAAGCCTAAATCCACGTGGAAGTCCCGGGCATCATCTAGTGGTATGAAGTGGTGAGATTTGAATGAATCAGTACCCTAATTATAAATGCGAAAGTGTGTTTGTTTGTTGGTTTGTCCTTCAATCACGTCGCAACGGTGCAGCGGATTGACATAAATTTTTGCATGGGTATAGAATATAGATAAATACCTGGGAAGTGACATATACTACTTTTTATCCCGGGAAATCAAAGAGTTCCCACGGCATTTTTAAAGAACCATATTCCACGCGGACGAAGTCGCGGGCATCGCGTTATTATTTATGTCGGTTTTTCAAAATATTGTTTATTAAGTTCCCATGGGCTGCTCTATCATCAGACTTTCATCTCCATCCTGAACGCTAACTGCACTCACTGTACACATATATACCTACCATTTCATCAACGCTACCATGATACCTATGATTATTATTATTATTATTATTATTTATTTATTTATTATTTAATTAGAACGGCCATAAAGCCAATTACACTAATACTACACTATATACACTAATAATACACTAACTGTATGTTTATGTAACATACATACAAAAATTGTTAAAATTATAAAGTTTAAAAAACAAAATTATAAATTTTCACAAAAGTGCAAAATCTGACCCATGAGGTCAGCCCATTTGTCAACAAATATGTCACAGCGAGGGGACTCCTTCAGCAGCGTGTTGAGCGCAGCCAAAGTGCGCGCTGATGATGAGTTACGCTAAAAGCTTCTCCCTTGTTACCTCTCGCGACCTTTTCAAAAGAATCAGAGCACGAAAAAACCCATTTAGCGAACGTAACGTATCTACGAAACTGGCACTCGAGACGTGATGTGCGCCTTTTATATTACACCCATTATTTTAGGAATAGAAAGGTTGAAAAAAAAACCAGCCAAGTGCGAATCAGGCTCGCGCAACGAGGGTTCCGTACTACAGTCGTCTTTTTTCGACGTTTGCACGATAATTCAAAATTTTTTTTTTGTGTGATGTAACCACGAATTCACGATTTTCAGATTTTTCCCCGAATGTCTGCTATGAGACCTACCCTACCTGCCAGATTTCATGATTCTAGGTCAACGGGAAGTACCTTGTAGGTTTCTTGACAGACAGACAGACATACAACAAAGTGATCCTATAAGGGTTCAATTTTTCCTTTTGAGGTACGGAACTCTAAAAATTGTTAGGAACTTATCTGGCGAACAAGCCGTAAATAAACAAAAATACATGCAACTACTACAACACCTATAGGTACAATCACGTGCCCCAAACCTGCACTGATAAGGACACCGGCCGCTGATAACACAAGTATCCATTAGTAATAGCCGACAAGAATGCAAACCTGACGCGAGCCACTATCTAATATCTATACTGCTGAGGATTTGAACAATATACACGTTTTATTACACTTTACTGTTTTAGACGAATTGTTCTTAAAGATGTGTGAAGTCTGGTTAAAGAAGATGCTTATCAAATCTGCCAATCCGCACTTGGCGTGGTGTACTATGGCCAAACCCTTCTCATTTTAAGAGGAGACGGTAACTACCGGTAACTCACTGGAGCATCTATGTGTTCTTTAATTTTGCTCAAACTTTACAAATTTAAATGCGAGAGACCGAGACAAATAAAACTAGTTTTTTTTAACCTAAGAAGGGCGGTGCTTTTCGCATGCTGCATACAGATTTAATCTGTTTCAGCGAGTTATAGCAAATTAAGCTTTTGGTTCATTGTATAAAACCTAATAGTATTTTTTTTTCGTAATGAGTTAAAACTGGCTCGTTTTAACTCAGTACGAGTATTAGAAAAGTCAAAGTACGCTCTATACATCTCAAAAGCATAATTATGCGTAGCGTAAAATAGCTAGCGAGCTACTTTAGCTGTGCGCTCATTTTAGTCAACGCATAGTGTCGTTCGACGCTCAAGTGTTGTTTATGAATAGGTTTTCTGTACCCTGTGCGTTGGAGCGCACTATGACACCTCATAGTATCGTTTGTCAATACGGGTGTTTAGTCTACCGTGCACAAACGGCTTAGTCCAAATCCAATCCAAGAGATGTCAATCCTCCAATCTCCGTACATTAAATCCTTGCCATATTTTTTACACAAAACAACTGCTGGCCTTAAAAAGCAACCCATTGTTATGGTTGTAACATTTTAGGATCGCGTAAATTTTACGAGGTCTTAATACCCCCCAAGACAAAAAGGGTTTACGGTCATGGTCTCATGTTCTCCACAGAGAAAGGGTTTATGGTTATGGCCTCAAGTTCTCCACAAAGAAAGGGTTTATGCCTTATGATCATCACCGCTGAATATGACAATGATATGGTATTAAACAAAGGGAGTGCCAGTGTTGAGCATAGTGTTTTTGTATAATACCACTAAAATTTTGGGTAGTTCATCATCATCATCATCAACAACAACCGATGGACGTCCACTGCTGAACATAGGTTTCTTTTAGGTATTTATACACGCCACGGTCTTGCGCCTCCTGAATCCAGTGGCTCCCTGCGACTCGCCTAATGTAGTCCGTACACCTAGTAGGGTTCTTCCAACGCTGCGCTTTCCGGTGCGAGGTCACCACTCCAGCACCTTGAGGCCCTAACCTCTATCGGTTTTCGAACTATGAGCCCTGCCCCTTGCCACCCGCTGAGCTGTGTCGGCTACTCTAGTTCTCCTACGGATCTCCTCATTCCTGATTTGATCACGTAGAGAAACTCCTAGCATAGCTCTCTCCATCGCCCGCTAATTGACTCTGAGCTTTCTTATGAGGCCCATAGTTAGCGACCATGTCTCGGATCCATATGTCATCACTGGCAACACGCACTGTTCGAAGACTTTGGTCTTCAAGCACTGTGGAATTTTGGACAAGACATCTCGAAGCTTCCTGAATTTTAATGTTTACATAATGCTATTGGTGGAGTTACTAAATAAGCATCAGGTGACCCACCTGTTTGTTTGCTCACTACTTTTATTAAAATAACCGGTCAAGTGCGAGTTGGACTCGCACACGAAGGATTCCGTATCATTGTACCTAGAAAGAGGTTACGAGACAGTCAAGCGGCTTGACGTCTAGCATGTAGATTTTTGCTTGAGTCAACGTAGGTAACATTGAATCAGAATCGACGCCACGCTGTTGTTTCGCGCGGTTGACGGGCTTTCGTGACGCGCGCTATTCTCATGGGAGTGAAGAGTGGGCTTTATGGTTATTACTTATTACCACAGTAAGTACTGTACGCAAATCGTGAACTGAACATTCAGGCTGTCTTCATTCAAAGTAACGATGCGGCACACAATGCTACAATGGCACAGTGTAAACTGTTAACCATTGAAATGCTCAGAGAAATGAAGCCGTTCAAACAATCGCGGTTGAAAACATCATGCTGTGGTCTCATAACATTTTCCTTAATACTAGGTTCTGGTATTTTTGACTAGTTGCGGAAATATTACGATAACGAAGCTATTTTAAGTACTTGGCTTTCCTCATGTAGGCAAGGTATCAAATTCAGGATGATAATCCATATGCACTAAGTAATACTATAATTTCTGTCTAGCTTTTCACTGCCCAACAGTTTAACAAATTTTGATGAAATTTGGTAAAGTGTTATCTTACATCCCGGGGAAGGACATAGGCTACTTTTTATGCCGGAAAATTAAAGAGTTTAGAGTTCCCACGGAATTTTTAAAAAACCTAGCATAGCATTTATAATATTAGTATGGGTAAAAATAAAAAATAAAAATCTAAATATATACTAAAAGGAAAAGGTGCCTGACTGACTGATCCTAAGAAAGGATTTTTGACGATTCAACCGCTAAGGTTTTGAAATTTGTGTATTCCACGCGGACCAAGTCGGGGGAATAACCAAGTAATTTTTTTTAAAGAATATTAGCCATGTTAAATTACTAATATTCCCCTTTCCTCTCCAACTAAGCATCAAGCTTGTGCTAGGAGTAGGTACGACAATAGTGCAACGGGCGGGGTTTGAACCGTCGACCTTTCGGTTTTCAGTCCACTCCTTTACCGCTTGAGCTATTGAGGCTCTAAATTATATAAAAATAAAATAAAAGTATGGAGTATGGATAGAAACAGTTAACTAGTCAATCCATAAGGAAAAATCCTTCCACCTTGAGCGATGACATCAGGCGATGACGGCGCCATTGTCTCTGTCAGTGTCATCACCGCGTATAGGTCTACGCTATAAACAATGCCCGACTGTAATGACTTACTACAAGCCCTGATGGCCTAGTAGACAAGAGTCAAGACATCCGCCTCCTATACGGGAGGTCGGGGATTAGATCCCGGGTACGAATTTTCGAAGTTGTCTGCGTTTTATCTCTACATATCTATATATATATATATATATTAGGTATATAAAAATGAATCGCAAAATATGTTGCTGATTGCAAATCTCGAGAACAGCTGAACCGATCTTCTTCGTTCTGGGCTGGTTTCCGCACTTAAACGTTTCCGTCTGTTGTGCGTAGCTGAACCGATATCGCTAATTCTTTTTTCATAATATTCCTTGAAGTACTAGGATGGTTCTTACGGAGAGAAAATTTTTAAAAAAATCCTGAAAAAGAATCGACTGTGTACGAAGTTCGCCGGGGCAGCTAGTTGTATATAGTAGGCGCTACTCACGCAACAGGTCAAGATGGCAATCGGGTGTGGGGACGCCCCGCACACCCGCTCAGCCCCCGCCATCTGGTGCGGGATATCGCGGGTGGTGTGCGGAGCGTCCCCTCGCCTCATACCCCGCTTGCCATCTCAACTTGTCGCGTACTTCCTACCTACGTACCTAATTACCTACTATTACTTCTCGACTCTAGTATCATAAGGTCGGATGTGGATTTTTGCTACTTTTCAGGAGAGCCAAAACAAAAATGCTAGGGAAATCGGGTCATAATTTCTAAACTACTAGAGATACAATTTCAGTTGTTTTTGTAATATTAACCACTTACCTGTACCTATCATTAACCATTACTAGAAATACTTTATCATTAATAAATAAAATATAAACTCACAATTTCTTCAAAATGGACGATATGCGACTTTATGCTGGTAATATTCGTAACTGTGCTAAAAAATTGTGTGCATAAGTTGTAAACCGACTTTATGGCTGCAATTTTTACTATTACAAATTTGAAATAAAAGTCGGATCTATTACTCAATATTTCATAATACGTCTTAACTGATTATACATAAGTAATATTCGGACAAAAGATCACAGTGGTTATCTCACAAAAATCATTTTTGTGAGATAGCAACAATGTACCTATCTGATTTTTCTGAAACTGATTAGTTAGATCTGAAACATAATAATTGCATTCGCCCGATAGTCTGACCATTGCATCCGTGTAAGCCTTGTGACTTCTGAATGAATGAAAATAACATTTACAAATTCACAAGTAAAGCCCATTAATTAAAAACAACGGCCAAAAATTGGAAAAAAAATTACAAAGTAATTAGAAACCTACAGTGGGCCAAACATTTTTTGTGGAATTGCATACATGACGGTTACATCAATATAGAAATCTAAAACATGCCAACATAGCCTGATTTTCCTTATAATGATTAGGTACGTAAAGTAAGAATGGAGGTCAGCAGGTACCTACTGCAAAAGTTGGTTATATTTTACAGTGGATAATGGTTTCTCATTATGTCGTATATTGGGCGAAAGCGGGGAAGAATTTTAAGTTTATATGTACCTATAACATACTAATGAAATACAAAAAAGTCTTCTTTAAAGTAGTTTTTATAAAATAATAACACCCAGCATTATTGCGTTAGTTGTAGCCAGGTAATATATTCCGAAATCTGAAAATCCCCGCCGTTCTTATTTTTTTTTTGATATAACAAACGGTCCTGATATATCACCTTTGTAAAGGGATGTGGTCTTTAAAAATATGTTGTAGTGCCAAATCAAACTTATCAAAAAGTTTTGTTTCCTTCGCATGTTCTTGTAAACTGTGACCAATCTCTTAGTTTAGTAATCTGGATTGTTTTCAGCTGTTCCCTTTTTTTCCATTTGTGAATGGATTACATCTTACTCCACGTAGGTACATGTTGCATTTTAGCATAAAGCTTGTGATTTATCGTCTTTTAGTGTGGTAATCCTTATAATAATCATAAGTAAGCCATAACGATTATCATGCTCCGATTATGACCGACACAATTATCAGACCACAAAGTCAATTCTTCAACAATTTCGAGAATACTTTGTTTCTTCTCTAGTAGATTAATGAAATAAGACAAGATACTGTTTTATTCCTTCCGCTGCAGCTGATGTTTTCAGACCACATTAAAGTAGCAACACTGCTGGTAGCATCATGAATCGTTTTTAAGGTGCAGAAACTACGCAGGTATAAGGATTTACTGTTAGTCAAATCCGGCATTGCCACTTTTGTAACAAAAAAATAACTTTCTGCTTTCTTGAAAATTCCATTGCTTCTGTTTCGACTGTTCTTTTTAACAGATACTTTTTTAAACTGTTTCTTTCGTGTTTTAGTTAAGTTTTTTTATTTTTTACTTTCCCTTTTATTAGTTGTTTAATTAATAAATTAATTTATACTACATTTATATTTAAATTAACATAATCTAAAGCTTCCTATAATTAGGTATGTTTCTTTAGAATCACTATCATCACATATTGTAGGTGCCTTATAATTTCTACTCTTGATTAATATCAAATTCGGTCGATTATAAGACGGGCAAAGAAGAAAAAAATTGATTAGGTACTCTAATTTTTTAAGGCTACCTTAAAAACTAGGGCAATAAATTTTTGAACTGATGATTTGAACTATGATTCATAAAAAACACCATAAATGCACGGTTTTTTGCTTAGTGGGTATTATTATAATATATGTTTAGATTTCCATGGTGTGATTTTCGTGGTCCTAAAAGATTTTCTAGTCTACATTTTCAAAATGTCTTCAGCTTTATTCTGGCTCTTTACTTTTTCCCGCAGTTTAGTCCAAAATTTTGGTGAAATAGGATGGATCTCTTACCCATTAATCACATCAACTTTAATGTAGTCACAAACAAAAAGCTTTATTTCAACTTACTTCCATGAATTTTATTGCAAAATTATTTATATTACAAGGCAAAAAGTCTTAAATGATTCACAGTCCAAATATTAATACAAAAAATTCGAAGCATAACATCTGTTGTGATTTTACCTAACAAAATTATTACATATTTTAGAAGCAGAAGTGCGTAACTGCAGTACGAGCTAGTATTACAAATAAACTTATTTCGTAGCATAATGGTCGAACTCAAAATACATCTATCATTTTTCTCCATTGCTTTGGTGCATACATACGCAAGTCAAAAAATATAATTATGGTTCTCCAAATTTTTAGAATGTGTTCAGATACGACATTATGCATGTATTTATCTTTGCAACGAAAAGAGATAGAAATACTAGTGTCAGCTTGGCAGAAAGAGCCCGAAATACTCATTACCTTTATGTAAAAAAGTGAGTTTGGTCGGAAGTACACATCCGACCTTATGATACTAGAGTCGAGACTTGTTTTAACAGGTTTTAATGTTAAATCAATTAAAACACTTTCTGACCAACAGAGTTGTTCACATATGGAATAAATTGCCTAAGGATGTGGTTATGTCAAGTTCTGTTAACCAGTTCAAGAATAGATTAGACAAACATTTGGAAAACTCGAAGCACTTCTGATATAGAGGCATCAGCGAAAGCTGCTTAGTCTATTAAAAATAATAACAATAAAACGGTGCGGTGAAGGAAAATATCGTGAGGAAACCTGCAATGCCTGATTGTTCTTCATAATGTTCTCAAAGAAGATTCAAAATTAAGATTGAGCCTACTTTCATCTTAGATAATGTGAGGCCCATAATAAGTGATTGTAAGTGAAGTAATAAGTACCTATTAGATAATATTATGGACGTTATTGTACTGTAGTTATGTCTTCCAAGTTCGAGTGATTATGACAAACTACCGAGTCTAAATATAGGTAATAAAACGAAAAGGTGACTGACTAATATAATAAAACGAAAAGGTGACTGACTGACTGACTGACTGATCTATAACATACAGCTCAAACTACTGGACAGATTGGGCTGAAATTTGGCAAGCAGCTATTATGACGTAGGCATCCGCTAAGAAAGGATTTTGGCAAATTCAACCCCTAACGGGGTAAAATAAAGGTTTGAAATTTATGTAGTCTTCGCGGAGTTATAAATGCGAAAGTGTGTTTGTTTGTTGGTTTGTCCTTTAATCAAGCAATGGATCGACGTGATTTTTTGCATGGGTATAGTCAAAGACCAGGAAAGTGACATAGGCTACTTTATATCCCGGAAAATTAAACAGGATTTCCCACAGGATTCTCAAAAACCTAAATCCACGCGGACGAAGTCGCAGGCATCTGCTAGTAGTACATAAATTTTGAGAACCATATTCAAAGTTATTCATGCATATCATGTATCTACATCACATGCCTCACTGGCATACTAACATCATAAAAAACTGGTTTCACACACCTCATTTGCAAGCATAATCAGTGATTAATCATAATTATTACCTAATGTTTACAACTAATAAACATAAGACATCAAATTCATCATGATCAACCCATTGTCTGCTTCCACTGGGTCTCCTCTCAGAATAAGAAGGGTTTTTCTAATAAGGGATGGGAAGGGATAGTGTACAGCGCTGGCCACGTGGGGATTAACAGACTTTACACACCTTTGAGAACATTATGGAGAACTCTTAAGCATGCAGGTTTCTTAACAATATTTCTCTTCCCCTCTTCCCCATTAAAGCAAGTAATATTTAATTACTCTCCCCCCCCCCCCCCCCCCCCCTCCCTCCCGAAAAGGAGGTGAGCGTCCTAACCATTACGTTTTCACAGCTTATTAAATATATTATCGAAGATGAAAAAAATGAAAAAAGATGTAAGTATTTGTACCTATTAAGATTTAAACATCTCTCTTCATTGCTATGTAAGTATGGTACCTATGTATGGTAAGTATAGTGGCAAATGATAAACATGTAGAAAACTACACCAGCTGTGAAGAAGCTAATTAATATAATGAACTGTTTATTCAAGTGATATTTAGACTAACACTTTGTGAAGAGGTATGTTTATGCATCGTTGTAAACATAAAACTTACTTTATACCTATACACTATACAGGGTAAATACTTAGTAGGTATTTTAAAAGTTCTTGATGTGACAAGGTCATAAAAAATTCAAAAAGTTTTGCTGTTTCTTCCAAGAATCTAAGACGCATATCAACGAGGTCAAAAGCATTTGCTATATATAATATGCATACCAAACATACTATGCTTTAAAGCTTTAAAGAAATTCAGTATAAAGTTGTGAACAAGTAAGCAATTTCAAACTTTAGATAAAGTGCGGATATGAGTTACCTCAAATGCAAATTTTCGATAAAGTTGTCCACAGTCAAATTGTCCAGCAGAACAAAGTCGGACACCCCGACCTCCGGTTGCGTCGTCATTTTGCACGAGCCACCCTTTCCACATAAACTAAGTCACAAATGTTCACAAAATTGCAAATTCGTAACGCGTTTATAACAACAAACCGTTAAAATAAAATAACACAAAGCACAATCACCCCCCTCAAACGACGCGCAAAAACTGACAGAAAATTTGTCAAAATTCAAATGACACTTCCTCAACTGTCACTGTCAGATTCAAAATTTTAGGCGAGGCATGCACAGAGCATGCATAGTGTCGTATGGAAAACAATCGATTTTAAACCGATTTAATAAGGGGGGGAGGGCCCTTCAAAATGCACGTTTTTTTAAGTCTTTATGAAAATATAATAAAAGAAAAGTTGCATGTGTCCGGTGGCAAAGGCCTCCTACAATCCCTGACTCTTTATGCTGTGTAAGCATCACTATAAAAAGCAAGTAGGTAGGTAGTTAACTATTATATAAATATTTAAGAGGTTATGAGACAGTCACGCGGCTTGACGTCTAGCACATTTTTGCTTGAGTCAAGTATTTTGACTGTTTACAATGTCTGCTTGATGCTTGAGTCAAGCATTTACGTGCTTGTTACAATATGAACAATGGAGCGGAAAAGAGTTTTATTATTACTCATTTCACTACACCGACCACCTCGTATACCAGTACCACCTCAGAATTCTGGAAAATAAAATTTACCGGTAGAACTAGATATTATTTTGATAAAAATCACTTCGTGGTCAACACTGGACAACCTATCTATAAGTAACTACGACACTCACTTGCGAAATGAGAAAAGTGCCTCTTGCTGCTTGACGGACAATTAACTAGGTACATGAAGGCAATTTTACATTGAGTCAGTAACTGACGTCAGTCCACTGCCGAGTCAGTGCTGACCTGGCACTGCCATCGTGTAAATTGATTTCAAGTCAGTACAGTACCCTATCTGACTTCAATATTCCCGCTTCATATTTTTGGCGTCAGTCCGCTTCCCCCGCCACCCGCGCCAGCGCAATTGACGCCGTGTAAATGCCGAAGTCAGTCGCTGCCACTCTATTGTACGGGGACCACGCCGCGTCGGACCGCATCACAAAATGACTCGAAAACTGAGCGAGACGGAAAACTTAAAGCTTATTCAACTATACCGCGTTTTTGGGGTCATTCTCAAAGCCAGTTTGTATTCCCAGGATCTTCCATGCTCAACTGGGTTAACAACAGAGCAGAACCTCCAGTATCTCTGTCATCTATCCATTTTCTTACCCAAATTCGTTTCTGTTTAGATATCTCTTCTTCTAACATACCTACCAGTTAGTTCTTGCATCATCACAAAGGTAAACTTTCTCAACAAATTATTAACTTTTTGATGTTTTCGAGAATTCATTTTTCCGCACTGACTTTACGAACGTGTGTACACCAAAAGAAATATATACGACTACTGACGAAATACTGACTGCTTGTAAATAGTCTGCTGTCTGAGTCAGTTTTCGGCGCCAGCACTGACGACAGCTACTGACCCTGTGTAAATCTGCCTTCTATTTAGTACTACAATTAACTACATACACTTCACGAACGCTTTTGAGAATTGGCTTTGTTGATAATGTGGGCTGTGGCTGTTATTATGGGCTGTTATATTTTGGTACCTACTTTTCGTATAGTTAATCATTTTTTTATCTTTGACAGCACTGACATTCATTTTAGGGCTGCTCTTTAAAAAAATTAAAAAGTACTATGGAAAACATTGAAATATTTTTTTATCGATTAAAGGTTCGTACGCACCTGAGCGGCGCGGCGCGGCGCTTCAGTCCGACTGCAGAACGCGTCACCTCAGGCCGCTCGACGGTGCCTACCGCACTACAACTTCAGTACGCGGCACCTCGCGTCACTTGCGCGTCACTTTTATACCCGTTCGCGTAGGAGCGCGAAGCGCCGCGCCGCGCCGCTGGGTATGTCGCACTAGCGTCACTGCACTGCGCGTCGCTTCGCTGCGCTTCAAAATATTCTCTCCAGCCGTGCCGCGCGGCAACGCGCGGTGAAGCGCTGTGCAGCGCCGCTCTAGTGCGATATGCGCCATACAAAATGATAGAAATGATATTTTGACGCTCTGTGCCGCGACGTGCAGCTCGCTGAAGCGCCGCGCCGCGCCGCTTAGGTGCGTACGAACCTTAAATCGGATTTAAGGAAATTTTTATTCTGTGCTTTATCATCTTCATTCGTAATTTCAAAAATTATCTGTCCGCCGCCATTTTCCTTGTTGTAGGCGCCTCAAATGTCATAATAATTTCATTTTCTAAAAATTACGTTTTCTTTAATGTTTTACGTTCTTTTTCATGTTTCATTGATGTCTCAAGCTATTTCTTGCCCTAATTTCGTTTTGTTTGCATTCAATTTCGCAAATTGTGTAAGTGATTTCTGCCGCCACTCCAAGGATTTATAATTGAAGTTTTACAATGAAAATCAGAGATCATCTTCATAAAAGGTAGCGAGTGATTCCGACGCCCACTAGACATTGTAACAAGGGCTACGCAGTGCGTTCGGATTCGTTTTTGGCGCGTGACATTAGGCTATGGATATGTGAAGATAGTCGGTTGTGAAAGTGCGTTGTATGTATGAGGAACAATGAGCGATTCGCCAGGAGTGGAGTGGCTGCCGGCGTACAGCCCCGGGCCCCCGCGGCACAGTCCCCTGGGGCCCATCCCTCGCTTCCTCTACGAAGACGTGCAGCCGCTGTCGCTGCAACAGGAGAACAACAACAAGGAGTCTGAGCTCTCACAGAACACTAATAAAATCAAACATGCCAAGCCAGCTTACAGGTAGTCACCCACTGTTTTCCTTAAGAAAAGAAACCTTCAAATTATTTATTCATGACTCACTTACCACAGTGTATGATATCCTCTCGTGTATTCTTACTTGGATGCAAATTATGCTTTCAAATAAATCTTGTAAGATTTCATTAAAAAAAATCCAGTGAAATAAAAAAACAAAAAAGTTAGCCTTACATTGTTATAATATATACTTCCATACTAATATTATAAATTCGAAAGTGTGTCTGTCTGTCCATCTGTCTGTCTGCCTGTCTGTGTGTCTGCTAGCTTTTCTTATCACTCATACCTATATACCTATATGTGTGTGATTTTGTCGGTCTCAATGACAGGGACAATGTTCAACAAATCTGCTATCTTTATGTTGACGCAGCATCACCGCCAATGCAACGCGCCGCGTGGCTTCACTCCTAAGTAATTGGAGCAAGTTAAATGAAACATTTTCCTTCCAGCTATGCAAGTATGATCAGGCTGGCTATCAGCAGTTCGCCCAACGGCAAGATGACACTCAACGAGATATACAATTATATTTGCAATGCATTCCCTTACTACAAGGAAGCTGGGAAGGGTTGGATGGTAAGTGCTAAATATATAAAAGAAAAAGGTGACTGACTGACTGATCAACGCGCAGCTTAAACTACTGAACGGATCGGGCCAAAATTTTTCATGCTGATAGTTCTTATAAGTTCATCTGCTAAGAAAGGATTTTTGAAAATATAAGTCCCGCAAATTGCTAATGCTCGTGGCTGCCATAGACTGAAGTTTCGAGCTATGGTATATTTTTATTTTGCTGCCCTCAAAATGACAACATTTCGATGTTAATGAGACATGGTTCCAGCGCTGTGCTTATTAATTTTTTAACCAGCCGTATTCATTCCCTATTTCAGAACTCGATAAGGCACAATCTGTCTCTGAACAAGTGCTTCATGAAGGTGGCTCGCAGTAAAGACGACCCGGGCAAAGGCTCCTACTGGGCGATGGACAGCAGCTACAAAATGGCGGAGGTGACGCAGAGACGTAAACGCAGCCTTAGGGTAAGTTCCTACCTTGACTTACCTAGTGTGCGACAGGTTGACATGGCGAACGGGGTATGAGGCAGGGGGGTGCCCGTGCTCGCCTGCACCGGGTTAGCGCCTCATACCCCCATTGCTATCTCAACCTGTCCTGTACCATACATAGTTTTGCGTTAAAAAGTATATGCTATGTTTTGAACAATAGTACGGAACTAGCACTCCAAGTGTCACTTGTACTTGGCCAGTTTTTCCTTTTTTAATTATTTTTGTGCAAATTATAGATAGTTGTTGTTACAGAGTCATTGTGTATAGTAAGTTTGATTCGACCTTGAGGAAAACTTGATTCGATTTAGCAAGCAAAGTCCTATAAACTTACTTTGCTAGCAAAAGTTATTTTTATTTAAGTTGGAAAAATATTTGCAGATGGCCCCATACAGTCCAGAATGCAGTTCAAACAGTAGTGGGGAAGTAGGCGTGTCAGGCATCGATGCTGCGCCCACGCCGCCCGCAACGCCCACGACGCCCACAACGCCCACGACGCCCACCACCGCCGTCATTAAGGAGGAGCCCACCATCAAACTGGAGAACAGTGAGTATGGATTTTGCAAATTTCTGTCAAATTTTAGGTTTTTTATGGTCTATAGCTGATGTAGCTTCTAACTTTGCTTGTATTTCTGGAAATCTTTTTGAGGTCTTCATAATAGAGAGAACCTAAACGTAAAATCTCAAATTTCTAGGCCCAGCAGTTTGAGCTGCTCATACATATTATCATTATGCCAGTCAGTTTCTCCTTTTATATATATTACCAGCCGATGCTCGCGACTAGGTCGGCGTGGATTAAGGTTAAAAATTCTTGGGAAATCTTTGATTTCCCAATATCAGTCTCCAGGTCTTTGACAATATCCATGCAAAAATCCGATCCGTTGCTCCGTTGCGGCGTGACCTCCCATATAGGAGGTCGGCAGCTGAACTATCTACAGTATGCGGCAGAGAATAATGTACTTCTACCTTTAGGAAGATATAGCGGTTTTGTAGAGAGCATTGTCTCTGTCATTGAGACCAACAAAACGTCACATATATTTGAGTGACAGATAACGCTCTACAAAGCTGAAATCTCATTCTAAAGATCGATGTTCATTATTTTCTGTCTTGTACTGTATCTATGATAGGTTATATCTGCGTTTAAAATATAGTTTTTCATAATTTACATGAATAACATTAAAACTAAATGTTTTGTTTTTCAGCAGATTCAAGACATACAGACGACGCGTTAACGGCGCTTATGAACGAAGAATTGATCACAGATGCAGACATTAGTAGAGGTGACCGATCACGTTACTGACTCGCTATACTTTGCTTAACCATATTCGATTGCATTTTTTTTTCTATTTTTTTTAGAGAGTTGGTGGTGGTCAGGCGCTAGACGACACGTTTGCGTGGTCCGCCATAGCGCTTTAACAGATGATTATGGCAACTTCCTCGACACGCGGCACCACTGCGATTGCCCGCTCGACATCATGCCCACGACGCCCACAACGCCTACGATGCCCATCACCCCCACAATGCCCATGACGCCCATCATCGCAGACGACGTGGGCGTAGACGCTCTGCCCACCACCCCGCCGTGGCATGCGTTATAACACCGCGTGCACCTGATGCGTGAGTGGAGACACACTAAATATTCCGTGTAGACGTGTTTATGTATTTCGTACTGTATTGTATTGGGACAGTGCCAAAATACTCGAGAGTTGGGTATCCCCGTGAACGTTTTTATAGATTATGGTTACCAATTTATAATCTTTCGACAAAAATGGCTGGTTGGGTACCTGTTCAATATTACGTGTAGACGAATTTACGTATTGTGACGGGGCAAAAATACTCTGATTATAAATTTGGGTATACCCGTAATTATTGGCTACCGATTGATGATCTTATGACAAATAAAATGGCTAAAAACAATGTTTTAATACGTATTGGATATCTGTTAAATATTATGTGTAGACTTATTAATGTATTTCCTACTGTATTGTATTGTGATGGGGCAAAATTACTTGGATTGTAAATTTGGGTATCCCCATAAACGTTATTATAGATAACGGCTACCAATTTATGATGTTATGTGAAACAAAATAGCTAGAAACAATATTCTGATAATTGAGTGTCTGAAACCTACTGAATACTATATACAGATGTATTTACATTCTACGTAACTACCATGATATTTTTAATATCGATATTTGATATAATACTACCATATCGATATTTGATATCACGCAACACTTCGATACGTAGTCTTAAGAATATGGACATTGCGATTGCGTGATAGACACGCTCATAATGCTCATAGCGCCCACCTTGAGTGGTGAGCATTGTGAGCATTAGGAAAACAGCATATAAAATGATGTATATTTCGAATTAGGTTTTTAAAATTTCTATCATCAAAACGGAATTAGCTGGCTGATTCTTATGAAAAAATATATCTACAACAAAATATATTATGACATTTTTGGCGGTTAATAGTCATTTGAATTTTGAATGACAGTATTCGTAATTCGAATGACAGTGAATCTTGGAATGATGTCATTGAATACGCACCGAACGTGCCGAAAGAGCACGTCGGCGCGTTCGCTTACATTTGTGATCAGGCATACAGTTGGGCCATTACGGTAGTGCGAACGGGGTGCATTGTATAACTTGTTTAATCGAGTATCAACCGATAGACTTCCACTGCTGGACATAAATCTCTTATATCTAGGAATTTCGACGCAACTGTTTTGAGCCGCCTGAATCCAGCGGCTCCATGAGACTCGTTTGTTGCTGTCTGTCCACTTGGTGGAGGTTTTCCAACGCTACGCTTTCCTGTGCGAGGTCACCATTGCACCGGAACCTTGGGACCCCAACGTCTATCGTTTTGTTATGGTTAGCTTGAGAAAAAACTGGGTTTTTCCTCAGTCAAATGAAAATGATAAACGTCACTTAAACTTGGTTTAATTTTGGTCCGCTTATTTTGGCGCCAAAAACTAGGTCTATAATAGATGTAAATGACTGTAAAGATTGTATTGTTAGAGTTGAAACTACGATTGTAGTGATATGTTTAGTGTAACACGTATGCCAGTATTTTGAGAGTTATTTCAAAAAAGGTTTATTTAATGCAACGTTTTGCGTTTACAAGAATTTTACAATTTCGAAAACGTGTCATCTGTGGAAACTTTTTTTAACCTCTTTTAAAGCAAAAAGCGGGGGTTATGTGTTTGATGCTCTCTTTTTCTTTCTTTTGTTGTTTAAAAGCTGGTGGATAACTGGCATAGGTCTTTTGTCGAGGTCTCATGATGGAATCATGCCCTGGTCAAAGTTACTCCACATGGTTTTAACAGTATAAAAATTGCGTATGGATTCATTTTTTCAAAATGCAAAAAGTGTAAATGAGGGTGTGGTAGAGTCAGCAAAAAAATAATTAAAAGCTATTTTTTTCTTATTTTAATATTTCCACTGATGACAATAAATAAAAATAAATAGACCATTTTGAAAGTGTGTTCAGCTGTAATATATATACATACGTATATAACAGTGTCTATGTAGTAAACTAAGTTGTATCTAATAAAAAATAGTTAAAAAAACCTTTTTATAAACACAGTAAGTAATGTATGTAAATGAATAACATATCTGCCAACATATACATAATATACCTAATACATAGATAGTGGGTAGTTACCTCTAAATAAGTAATAGTTTTGAATGTTTTTAATTTGTATTAATTGATTTTACTACTTTTAAGCCTTAGGGGTCCATTAGACTATAAGTTCTGCATCAGTCATTTATCTATTATAAAAGAAAAGCTGACTGACTGACTGATTGATCTATTAACGCACAGCTCAAACTATTGGAAGGATCGGGCTAAAATCTGGCATGCAGATAGCTATTATGTAGACATCCGCTAAGGATTTATGAAAATTCAATCCCTATGGGGGTAAAATAGGGGTTTGAAATTTGTGTAGTCCACGCGGACGAAGTCGCGGGCATACGCCAGTTTGCTTTAATAAAGAATGGTGAATTACTAGTGGGGCAGAGAATTATCCAGACATGCAAACATCAGTCAACGCATTAGACGGTCTGTTATCCGTCAGTCACGGGAGTGGCTGCGGCAAAACTGACAGCACAACCTGTTGTATAATGGAGCCCTTAGAAATTTGAATATTACCTTTTTTTACTAAATAAAACAAACAATAGAACAAAACCGAAAAACATATCGTTATGAAACGAGTTTCGCCATGCATTTTTTTGTAATCGGTACTTTTTTATTTTATGTAAAAGGTATCTTTTTCTTAGTATTTTTTTAAAGTACTTATCTTTTGTGGCCAGTAATATATTTTTTCGTAACTGGCATATTTTTGAAATGGACACCTTTTTCGTCACATAAAATTTTCGAAAAAACTTTTTCTACTAACGTTATTTTATTTGCTATTAAAATGATAATTAATTGAACCATAGTTATTGATATCAGTGGCTGAAGGAATATTAGTTACGAAACTAAAGCATGATATTTACAGACATTGTTTTTTTTGAGAACTTGACATCATAATTAAAAAAAAAATACATAATATTTTTTTGCAAAAAAAGAAGTGCAGGAAATGTGTAAATAATAATGAATATTTTAATATATGTATATATATTTGAATAGAAAATTAGAAACCATTATTTTAATCCATGATTATGATTATTTTTCATTATAAATAGATTGAATTTGTTTCAAAAACAGAGTTTTGAGAATTATTTGCTGTTATATTTCAAAATATGTACAGAAAATTACATAACTGATTTAATAGTGATATTTTATGACAAAAAAAAATGAAAAAAGGAGGTAGATTATAAAATTTAATTTATATTTTTAAGTACATAACAATATTTTTAGAGTAAAATCTAATAAGTACAGTTTTTGTCACGAATGTCGAAAGTACAGCGTTTTTAAGGTTTCGTACTTTAAAAAGAAAAAAGAACCCTTATAGGATCACTTCGTTTTTTTGTCTGTCTGTCTTCCGTCTGTCTGTCGTGTCTGAAAGAAAACCTATAGGGTACTTACCGTTGACCTAGAATCAATAAATTTGGCGGGTAGGTAGGTCTTAGTAAAGGAATAAATCCGAAAACCGTGGATTTGTGGTTACATCACAAAAAAAAATCAAATGTGTTAATGAACAAAAAATTAGTATTTTCAATTTTCCAAGTAAGATAACTATACCAAGTGGGGTATCATACGAAAAGACTTTACGTGTATATTCTAAAACAGATTTTTATTTATAATAGTTTTTGATTTGTCGTGCAAAATGTCAAAAAAATACCGGAATACGGAACCCTCGGTGCGCGAGTGTGACTCGCACTTGGCCGGTTTTTTTATTAGTAAGTACTGTACAGTACGCAGCCGAAACTAATGTACATCGACCTTTAGACGGAGATAACAGATTTGTAGAGCGTTGTCTCTGTCGTTGACACCGACAAAACGTCATATAGGTAGGCAAGAGACAACGCTCTACAAAGCCGAAATGTACGGCCGATGTACATTACTTTCTGCTGCGTACTGTACTAAGTTGTAGTGATATGTAGGCAGGGTACCTTTGTCAACATTCGTGACGCGAGCTGTAATTTCTTTTTTTAATTTCGTGAATGGCCAAGTATAAGTAAGCCAGTTTGTGAACTGATCTCAGAACGACCAGTATATTTGCTAAAATAAGAGAGCCAATTCACGGGAGCGTCTGCCCTCGCGCGAGAGAGGGACGGGGCTATAATATGTTAGACGGAGAAAACGATACCGCAACTTGGTGTAAAATTACACTAGGGTTTTTCTAGTATGTTTTTCTTTTGATAACCATCTTAAAAGTAAAGAGATTTATTTGAAGTGTTTTTGTCCAAAGTCCAAACAGCAAACGACAATTGACTGTCACTAACACTGGAAATTATTGTCAAGATAGGGTCTTCTTTAGGGGACCATTCAGATAACATATGTCATATTCAACCTTTATGCAATGCATTAAGGTTGTATATGAGTATGTGACACATGTCGTCTGATATACACATGCATGTGTCATATACAAAGTTGAATATGACACATGTTATCTGAATGGTCCCCAAAGAAGACTATCTTGACTACAAATTCCAGTGTTATATTTAAGAAGTTCTGAAGAACTAAGGGACTTTTTCATTATAAATACTATCCGTCCCGGCTTACTCACGTGTTTTTCATATCAAAACTTTGAATTTGAAAGACACAAAGTGGAATTAAAGTGGAGAGAGAGATCGACACTAAACACGCTAGTGTAAACTTACTTTAACCCCGCTTTTCCACTTGTCGTTTGTCGGATCCGTATTTTAATTGGACGTTCCAGTGGCAGAAAATTTTATTTGAAGCTATTCACACTCGATATAAGCTGTGATAGCCTAGTGGTTAGGACGTCTGCCTTCTAATCGGAGGTCGGAGGTTCGATCCCGGGCACGCACGTCTAACTTTTCGGAGTTATGTGCTTTTCAAATAATTAAATAATATCACTTGCTTTAACGGTGAAGGAAAACATCATGAGGAAACCTGCATGCCTGAGAGTTCTCCATAATGTTCTCAAAGGCCTGTGAAGTCTACCAATCCGCACTTGGCCAGCGTGGTAGACTATGGCCAAATTCTTTTCACTCTGAGAGGAGACCCGTGCTCTAGTGAGCCGGCGATGGGTTGATCATCATCATGATTCACACTCGTCGGAAACCAAAATGTTCTGCCACTGGAATATCCGATTAAAATTCGGGCCGACGACGGACAGTGGGAACGGGCTTAAACGTTGCCCGGTAGTACAGACGTGTTGAATGGCTAGTGTAACTTTAAGCGCGCTTCTTACGTATGTAATGTGTATACCAAGTAGCTTTCAGTTCGATGCTTGTGTATGCGTGCGATTTGTTGCGACGCTCGTCGCATCGATCGTTTACATAGGACACAATGTAAGAATTTATATATAAATAAATATTATATTATAAATATTAGTTTTGTAAATGTATAGTTTAACGACACATATACGTAATTCGCTTCTAGGTAAAGTCGGCCTACGGCGAACATCCAGTTTGCACTTGCCTAAATCATTTTATAGCGTTTTCATACTATCCGATCCGATATCGGTACCCTCATGCAGAGTCGTTTAAATCTCTTTAGATTAGAGCTTCGATAAAGTGTGCCACGTTTGTGGTAAGATACGTAGTCACATCGAAAAAGTCACAGAGCGTAGCTTCGACTTTATTTTGGTAATAGCAGAACCAAAAAAAAACAATGCATTGTAAATCTTACCTCAGTCAGATAACGCTAAAGCATAAATGACGAATATACCTCTAATCGTGGGTGAGTTGATATCTGTGCATATCCACGGACATCTTCGACGTCCGCTAGGTCATCTTGTAATTATTCATCAGAGGATTAGAGAAATAATAGAAATATAGAGAACTGCACACTGCAAAAAATACTACGTGACGATTTAAACGAATTTTTTTTGCTCTTAAATTGAGCGACGCTCCACAGATCCGATTCAAAAAGAGGCGGGGCTACATTTTTATTTAACCATTAAAAATACAAAGAAATGTACAAAAAAAAACGGGGTCTACATAGTGTCGGATAGTGTGAACGCTCTTATCGTATCGCTATGTTGTCTGTGCCATATAGTCGGCCGAGCAGTCGAGCTAGACTAACCAGTCCCATATCTTATCAAAATGTGTTCAGGAACTTTTAGATTATACACTTATATTGTCGACGTAAGGTGTGTGTACATATTAGACTAACGCTCTCAAGTTTTATAGGATATTTTGACCCGAGGTTTATCTCGAGAACGTATTCGACAAGAGGTTTTTTGGCATTGTTTTTGTGTCACATAGGTCTTACCACAGAATTTAGAATAGGTATAGAAGTGGTAAAGGAGGGTGAACTTGTTGAAGGTTAGCATGATATTTTATATCTTGGTAAGGTTTATAGAATTCGAGTGTTGATAAGCCTGGTCGAAGTAAATTCCTTGTTTTAAAGCTCAAGTTTGTCCATACATCACCGTTTTTTAATGTCATAAAAAAAGTCACCGTATTTTAATCGCAATGTTTCCACTAGGAGCGCTGGCTGTGGATTGACATGCCAACAACTAGGGCCCTAAGCCAAGAAAGCAGAGCCTAGTTGGTGAAATACTGGCACCAATCTGCCATGCGCCCCACTCGGGTAAAGAGGCCACGCCTCAAGGCCCTTACCCCCGTTTGGTCGAAGGAGAAGACTCTATTGGATGTATCTATCTTTAATGTGTTTTGTCGCTCGAATTCTATCAACGTTGGTGAGATGTAAAACCTCATCCCAACCCTACAGATGACTAATGACACATCAGTCCGCGTGATTGTGAAAACAGACGTATTGGTGATAATATAGTCGGCGCAACTATTTCTGTATGGGAGTAATAAGCTAAAAATTGGCTACACAATGTCCCGGGACAGTGTGTAGCATTTTTAGCTTTAAAGACATTTTATACTAAAGACACCGCAATGTAGGTACCTACCTACCATTTCTTTTACCTAATTCAGAATTCTGTGGTTTTAGCAGTTTGTACGTATTGTCGTCCAGAATCTAGCTTATTTGATACGGGATATAAATTATATTAGAGACCGGTCAATATTGGCGTTTCCAACGTTCGTACCAATTTTTACTCCAAAAATACTATACTATAATATAATTTACATCCCGTAGTTTAAAATAAGCTTTAATAGTAAATGCAATCAATATTATATACAGTAATGAAATATAAGCGAAATAAAATATATATTACAAATCCCCTTAACCTTCTTTAAAAATCTCCTTTGAGGGGGTAAAACCCCTTTGGGCTGACTGACAAAACCAATCACAGGTTGGGTCTTTTGTCAATTCGGTCTTGCTAAAACTTAGCTAAATATTTTTCAATGCATGTTTTCGTCGATAAAAAACTAAGATTTTATTTAAGTATTGATGTATTTTTATTAAATTCTGTTTAATGTAGGTAGTTAGCAACTGTGTAGACATGAAATATGAACTTAAGTCGACAAAAATCGGGTTTTTATAGTGCAAATTGTTTCAAAGTAGGTTGGTAATCATAAGCTGGTACTTTGTCATTAAGTGGTTCTTTTGTCTTATTTAAAAGCTTTAAAGAATTAAAATATATTTTTAATTTTTTGACTGAAAAAAATTATATGCTTTATATAAGTTTAGTGCGTCCGAATTGACACTATGACTGTCTTTAGTCAGCCTAATTTGAATATCTTACGCAAATATACGTTAATTTGTAAATTGGTTCGTATATTATTAACATTCCTTGCTTATGAATTTATGATACTTACTTAAAATGTAACAAAAAATGTATAATTTCATATTAAAAAATATGATTTTATCATAATAATTATAAATCCAGTATTTAATGTAAGTATTCTTAGTTGCAAATGTAATTTTGTAATTATTTTTAACGTTTTTCGTTTTTTGTAATTTGGTGCATAATATTAGTTGCCATCATTTTATTGTTTTTTTGATAATATTTATTTATGTTCTGTGATAATCGCTTCGTTTTTTTGGAGGCAAAATTAAAATAATTATTTACATGGCAGACCTTGAGCGGTACGCATCAAATATTCGATGTATTTGTATAGTTTTAATGCACGAATTGAACATATTATTGTATGAATTTAAAATACATTAATTGTAATTTAAAATATATACCTAATACGGATTTTGTACCCGAAATAGACAACCTTATGATTTTATTTATCGATGTTAGAACATGCATACAAGATTTTTGAATTGTGAGAGAAATGCGTAATAGAAAACAAAATATTTTGATATCGATTAGCTAGTTAAAAACCAATTTTTCTGGAAAATAAAAGTATTATTTTGTAGCGAAAACAGCTAAGTAAAACTTTTTAAAGTAACAAAATTGAAATTTTGTACAAATAACCAACGACTTCTATTATTATTATATTATTGCACACTAGATGGTCATTTCTAACAGAGATCGTGTTGAAGCTGTTAACACTGGCCGTCAAGTAAAAAAGCGAATTTCAGACCGCAAAAATTTTGTTTCGGAATGACACGTCTAGTACGTAGTAAATACGAGGTCGTTGCCAAATATCTTATTCTTTAATGTCAAGTAGTTACTTCAAATAATTTTCTTGTTACTCAATTCTCACGTAATACAAAATGTATTTTTTTGTGTATACCTATTTTTTTAAATTCGGTATATCTCTACTTAGTCCGCCTATAGATGATATTGTTGCGGCGAACGATATGAAATTATTTAATTTTAACTCTTACCACAGTACCCGTTTACTTTAAGAGTAGAATGTTCTACCTCTAAAAACATAGTTGATGTACAATAATATAAACTTTTAACAAATTGTGCGTTTTTATTTCATCTGGCTATCGATCTAACGGCCTGTGCAAACGAGCGACTATTCCCTCGTCTGCGTATATAGAGTAAGATGGATTCTCCTGTCTATAAGATCCCACTGTAGGCAAAACGGTCTCTACGAAAGAGAAATGGACAAAAACGATCGATTTCATTCTTATACTATCTGAATGTGAAATGACTATCGTAACAATGTACGAGGAATGTTAAAATACTACATTGCTCTTATGTAAGCGTGACCATTTGTACACATACACCCGCCATCCTGATGCAAACGAATTTCCGATCATGGTGAAAGTAATATAGCTATAGTACGCGACAGATCGAGATTCTAATCGGGGTATGAGCCGCACACCCGCACCGGGTCAGCGCGGGGGCTATGTGGATGTGCGGGGCGTCCCCACCCCGAAGTTTTAATAATTTTATTCAAATCCCGATGTCCCTCTTAAACGGAAATGACAACGGGATAAGGTTCTAATAATTTTATTGAAATCCCGATGTCAACGGGACTACATGCCGATTACCCTCACGACCTGTCGCGCAGTCCATTTTGATCGTGCGCCTACTAGAGAACTCTGAGGTTGCACATAGGCTAGAGCCGACCCTGAATTTAGTGGAAAGATTTGAGTAGAACAAAATTTCCAGTGCCAGTACCTTATCTATCAACTATGTAGGTACCTATAGATATTGACAATTTGTACTTAAATAAAACGAAAAGCACTTGAAATATCAACAACTTTATTGATTGATTATATACAAGAACAATCATAGATACAAGTGTTAACAATAATTACTTTAGATCATACATGTGAGCACTACGCCACGAGATAAATAACATAATAATGATAACTTTACCGCACTAGAGTCTAGAACCACCACCCCAGTGCTTCCTAACTAAAATTTAAAAAAAAACGTTCTCAAACGTATTATTGCAAAAACATATTTATACACAAGTGTTTTAAAATCACGTCTGCAGGATTATCAGTCGTATCCATGCGTATCACAATATTCTAATAATATGTTAAAATAATACATATAAAAGTAACACAATTGCGTAGTATTAGTTCTTCAATTTCACGAGCGCGCGTGACACATGCATGTTTCGTATCGGTACTTATAAGAAAAGTACAACACGCAGCAGAAAGTAATATACATCTGCCTTTAGAATGACATTTCGGCTTTGTAGAGCGTTGTCTCTATCACTCATACCTATATGACGTTTTGTCGGTCTCAACGACAGAGGTTCTCTTTCTAAAGGTCGATGTACCTACATTACTTTCTGCCGCGCACTGTAAATGTGTGCGTTTGTGAACGCTTGCTCGCGACTGATTGGCCGACGGGCACGCACACGTTATAACCGCAAGTAAAGTTCAAGCACGCTCTCGAATCGCAAGAACTATACTACCTCTATAACTCGTGCCAATAAGGAAACTAATCGAAAATGGCAGAGCTAATCATTCCCACTCACTCGCACAACTTCGGTTGAACTCGCCGCGTTGGTTTGGTTCAGAGCGGCCATAAAAGATTGCCGAAGATTTAAGTGGACAATTGTGGCTAATTCCGTTTTACACAATCTCTAAACAAAACTAAAATGACACATCTAAATCTATTGCTATCCCTTTCATAATATTGCTTGCGGAAAAGGATAGCACTAGATTTAGACCTGTTAATTTAGTTTAGTTTAGAGATTGTGTGCAAGACAATCGGCCCCAATGTGGCTAACTCTGTTGTACACAATCTCCTAACTACTGACAGGTTTAAATATATTGCTATCCCTTTTATAATGATCTCCGGGGAAAGGGATAGCACTAGATTTTAGAGCTGTTGATTTCGTTTAGTTTACAAACTATGTGCATATAACAGAATTAGTTTTTCTATATTATGATTGCAAGGCATGTTTTTAACTCTATTGACATTAGGAAAAAGGTATAATTTTAATTTACATAGAAAGGGAAATATTACTTTTCAAGCGCGTAATTGCAATAGTCATGTACTTATACAGTTCAAGTAATTCGTCTTCTAAAATAAAAATTGTAACGAAACGTTACAAAATATATTATACATTTTATATACAAAGTTTACGCCTTTAAAATGACAATAATAATTATTAAATTAAATGAGATTTCAAACATAATTAAAAGAAAACCTATAATATTCCTTTTATTTTCCAAGTGAGACCATTGATTTCCGATAAATAACAAAACGAATATCTCCATTATTTTCATCTAAACGATAGAATCACTAGCGAAATCTCTAATACTATAACTATATATAATTTAAAAACAAATATAACCCAATTTAAAGTGCTGAGTCTCTTTTAACTAAACTTTTACCATTTCATTTTAAAAATCACAACGCGTGTGGTATCTTGTATTTCCAATTCGATAACCAAACAATTAGTGAATATAATTCGTTGTGAATCGCTTGAATTTCCAAGAAACATCGAATATATTTTTTTTACCAATTTACTAAACGCCTAAAATAAAAGCATATTTCAACAAAACAAAATGTATTTCTTGAAAGGCCACGAGATTGCACGAAATTTAAAAATGATATCTAATCCTAACGTTCTGATTACATAAATTATGGTCATTACATATGTATTTCAAACTCCGAGTAATCCGGTTAACAGTATTGATTTTTAAACATTTTTCGCCTTTTCTACATTGAAAAGGATCTGGACTTTCAATATGGTGCAATCGAATATTCATTTGCATTAAAATGTGGCTGGTTCTTTTGTACACAAACTAAACTAAATCAACAGGTCTAAATCTAGTGCTATCCTTTTCCGCAAGCAACATTATGAAAGGGATAGCAATAGATTTAGACGTGCCATTTAAGTTTAGAGATTGTGTACAACGAAATTAGCCACATTAATGTCCTAAAATTACAATATTTCAAAGAAATCAAAAAGATAGTATGTTACAAAATACACCCATATTTTTTTTCAAGGAAAACAAAAATCCTTTTCATTTGAAATAGCTAAAATGAATCTCAAGTCTGAATTACGATGCTGATTTCAAACCAGCTGGTCAATTGCGGAAAACCTACATCAATCATCATTACAATCGCAATTGTTGTAATTGGCTGTGTTATTCTTGTTGCAACAATGAATGATAGATGATGAATGATGAGCGAGCGTCAACCTATCAGAGGTGATTGCGATCGTGACATTGTAGCTGTCCTTATACCGCAATCGCGCAGCTGTAGCCTTAATCGCTATTACATTTCAAACGATATTTCATTATAACCTACGATCGCGTATGATAATTAATATGATACAATAATTTGGTTAACTATTCGTTAACCAACGTCGAAGAGAAGAGTAGTACGATAAACATGTTCACAGCCTAACTACACCCAGTGGACGTCGACTCGTATTTACAGTATGAAGCGGCCAATGTACCAATAAATTATATAGGAAGAAACGTTTATTTTAGAACTAGCGATCCGCCCCGGCTTCGCATGGGTGCAGTGTAGATACTAATGTGGTGTCAGTGAGATTTCAATTTTCCTAGGGATCTCTAATTTTTTGAGACTTAAACTATACCTATAAACCTTCCTCTTGAATCACTCTATCTATTGGTGAAAACCGTTTAAAATTATTTTTTAAAATTATTTTAATTTAAAATTCGTTGCGTAGTTTAGAAGATCTACGCGTTCATACATACATACATACAGACAGCGGGAAGCGACTTTATTTTATACTATGTAGAGAAGTTGTGGGCCTGCGCACATTGGAGGACGGGACGGCAAACGATTTTGAATTTATCAATTGAATTTAATATTTATCCAATCGAAATAAGGTATATATTTCAATGCTTGGTGCTCCAGAGGTGTTATTCTGGAATGGCTCGCGCGCGTCCGTCCGATATTGGTTGTTGCTTACGCGCTATGTTTTGTACGCGCGAATTATGAGCGTTGTTTTTGTATTTAAATTCTTAACGTCAATCAGTAAGGTCTATATTTCATTGGTGTACAATCAGGTTTAGTCGGCATTAGGTTGCGCTTTTCTGCGCAAACGAATTTTGCCGATGCGACATATAAAAGATGGAGTTCCCAACGAGTCATACCCAATCGTGTAACAGAATTCATCGAAAAAAAAAATTCCCATCGAGTCACAACCAAGCTACAGTGTGACTCGTTTTCGAATTACAATGAATAAAAAAGTTGCAACTAGTAACAATGTGACTCGATGGGAAAAAACAATAAGTTTGCACTTCCCAAGTCACAGTGTGACACGATTGGGTGACGATGATAGACAAATTATGAATCAATGAATTCATTAATTTTTTAACTGCTTTCTGATATAAAGAAAAGGGATTGTATGGAAATAAGTATAGAGTTGGATAAAAATAACATATTAATATTTGACGTATCTACTTTTGCACACTTTTGCGTTTTATAGACGTAAGTTCTGATGGTTCTGTACTCGAAGTGATTTTGCGAGTGTTTTTTTTTAAAAAAAGCATTAAATTAAAGGCACCAGACAGTTATCAATACAAACTTTACTAAAATTAATTAATTATTGCTACATTAAGACGAACTACATACAAAGTTGACTCAAAAACATTGATATACAAAAACCCAAAGATAGATAACGCGTGAAAATGTATTTAAAATGACTAAGCATCATCATCATCATCATCATCATGATCAACCCATCGCCGGCTAACTACAGAGCACGGGTCTCCTCTCAGAATGAGAAGGGTTTTGGCCATGGTCTACCACGCTGGCCAAGTGCGGATTGGCAGACTTCACACACCTTTGAGAACATTATGGATGTTTTCCTTCACCGTTAAAGCAAGTGATATTTTAATTACTTAAAAACGCGCATAACTCATACATTAGCATAAAACTAAGTAAGTATTTACGGCTAAAATTTAATAATAATCAATCTATAAGTTTATCGACCGATTATAGATTAATATGAGATTGATTAGTTACCTACTTAGCAGTAGTGTTATTTGTCAAAAAAAGATCATACAGTTTTTGCTTATCGACATATTACAGACTAGCTGATTCGCCCGGCTGCGTTTACGTGAAAGTTATCTATATAATATAGCCTATGTTGCTTCTGGATTAAATAGTTTCTAATGGTGGGATTATTAAAATTGGTTCAATAGTTTCAGAGTTTAGTTTACAAACAAACAAACATCGTCTTCGTTAGATATCATTTAGGATTGGAGCAGATCTCTCAAAAAAAGTGAATGATTGAAGGAATGCGACGATGAAAGGCACGTCGTTGGTTGGGCAGTGCGTATTGTTGCCCACATGTGTAAGGGAGACAGAATACTTTTTTCATACAATGCAAACGAAGCTTCGCTTCTATCAGGTATTCTACGACACATTGTTTTTATTTTATTTTTGCATTTAGGTTTATTTTTGCTAAATATCAAACTTGCTATATTTTTAATAGTACCTATGTAAAAACCCTGAGGAGTCAAAAATATTTTAATGTTTTATCTTTGACTTTTTGATATCAATGTTCAAAAATTACAATCACTTTTGGATTTCATTTTATGATAACTTTTTAATTTATTCTTCATAGAAATAACAAAGACTAAAGGAAAAAAATAGACGTATACACTATTCATGCATGAAAAGTGATGCCAGTTGTGCCCGTGCCACTTTTTAAGGAAGGGTGGTAGTGACATCTGGTTTTTTAAGTTTAAAAAAAGTTGAGAGCGTGAGAAATTGCAGTTACACGCCTCTTGTTCAAATTGGACTACTTCTTTTGACACGATTCGCTGTCTATTTTTTTTCCTTTAGTCTATGTGAAAATAAAGGTAAAACACAATAATTTGATACATAATAAGAGACGCAATATAATAGTATATGATACATGTATCTACAGCAATCGTCTAGGCACCGGCGCGCGGCTTGCTTGTCCGTTCATCGTCTATAACTGATGCTGTGCATCTGAAAGACAGAAGTATATACTATCTTGGATCAACTAGAATTGTTTTGAAGCGAAACTTCTGTATATTACTACCACTTTTATAATTTACGTCGATGTATCTGCGCAGAAATCTTATTTTTGAATGGCGCGAAAATATCTCAGCCAATAATAGCACGCGTCCGTCCGCAATTGGTTTGGGATAAGAGTTCAGAAGTGGTATAGACACTTTAATATAAATTTGGGATATGGAGTCCAGAAATGGTATAGACACTTTATTGTAATAGGCATATTTTGGGATATGGAGTTCAGAAGTGGTATAGCCACTTTATTGTAATAGACATTTGGTCTATGGAGTTCAGAAGTGGTCAAGTCATTTCATTGTAATAGGCATTTGGAATATTGAGTTCAGATATACACTTTATTGTAATACGTATTTGTGATATGGAGTTCAGAAGTGGTATAGATATTTTATTGTAATAGGCATTTGGGATATGGAGTTCAGATATACACTTTATTGTAATACGTATTTGTGATATGGAGTTCAGAAGTGGTATAGATATTTTATTGTAATAGGCATTTGGGATATGGAACTCAGATATACACTTTATTTTCAGATATACACTTTATTGTAATACGCATTTGGGATATGGAGTTCAAAAGTGGTATAGATATTTTATTGTGATAGGCATTTGGGATATGGAGTTCAGATATACACTTTATTGTAATACGCATTTGGGATATGGAGTTCAGAAGTGGTATAGATATTTTATTGTAATAGGCATTTGGGATATGGAGTTCAGATATACACTTTATTGTAATACGCATTTGGGATATGGAGTTCAAAAATGGTATAGATATTTTATTGTAATAGGCATTTGGGATATGGAGTTCAGATATACACTTTATTGTAATACGCATTTGGGATATGGAGTTCAGATATACACTTTATTGTAATACGCATTTGGGATATGGAGTTCAGAAGTGGTATAGATATTTTATTGTAATAGGCATTTGGGATATGGAATTCAGATATACACTTTATTGTAATACGCATTTGGGATATGCAGTTCAGAAGTTGCACTCACCAACAGCGTATCTCAGAGCGAGTCGCGATGCCACACCCAGGTGCGCTTGGTGTGGTCGAAGCGATGAGCGAGCCACTGCGCTTGCAGCAGCTCTAAACGATCTTGACTAAGGTATAAAGGCTTGCCGCGTCTGTGGAAACAACTCAGTTTTAGAATCGGTTTGTTAAAATAATGGCGCCGCTTCTGTTGTCCTTCTCTAAACTAAACTTAGAGTATCTGCGTCCTTTTCTTTCTAATATTTCTAAAACGGGACGGAACATGAATTTTACATTTAAAGACTCTAAATTTTAGTGCACGCTACCAACTTAAACAATAGGCTCGCGACTGGCAGCTAAAGTCACGACGTTTGACAGCTCTAAGTTAAATTTATAACTGCCGTTAAGGGGACTCAGTTCGGTACTTTCGTCATACAAACGTAGGAGGGAAATTACAACAATATTCGATATTGTACGCACAATACTAAGAATTATATCGATTTATCTCGTCATTATCTAGGTTTATTGATATATGAAACATTGAAAAAAATATTGATTTAAAAGTTACGAGGCTCAAAAGATTCCTATTTTAACACTAAATTAATGACAACTTTGGGCGTAAATAAATAAGATTAGGGATATGAAAATTCTAAAACAATTTATCATTAGACGTAGTTTATTTATTCATTAGTTGAAATAACTTTACTTTGCAAACATAAATTCAGCAATTTTTTCTCAAAAATACTTTTCCTAAACCCTTTTCGCGCGCTTGATTTCGGTGAAAATCATCGTGCCTCTCAACTTTCTCATACAATGTCAAGTGAAAAGCAAACATGTTACACACGTGCGCTGCCAATTTCGGTCGAGCGTCTTGCGTCACCTTAACACATAACTCCGAAAAGTTAGAGGTGCGTGCCCGGGATCGAACCCCCGACCACCGATTGGAAGGCAGACATCCTAACCACTAGGCTATCACAGCAAGGCTCCCGTACATACCTATACTATGTTACTTATTATGAGACATTACTATACTATGAGGGAGAGTTTAAGTTCATGGGAAGGAGGAGGGAAGGGATGTGGCAGTACTCACTTGAGATCTCGATCCTCCTCGTCGTAGTCGTCGAGGTACAGGCTGCCCCACAGGCAGGCGCGGTGTCCGCGGATCACGATGATGTACGTGGACGTCACGACGAGGAATATGCCCGTGCCGCCGCCGCACTCTGTCGCGTGCTGCACTGCCTCCGCCACCTGCGGCAACAGCAGAGAGCAATGTTAGGCCGGCCGCATATTATCTGAATAGCTTATGCCCGCGACCTCGTCCGCGTGGACTAGACAAATTTCAAAATCCTATTTTATCCCCTTAGGGGTAGAATTTTCCAAAATCCGTTCATAGCGGATGTCTATGTTATAATAGAAAGAAAGGAAACAAAATGCATTTATTTGTTGTTGGTGTCACAGATCAAAACATTAGCTATCTGCATGCTAAATAACAGCCCGATCCGTCCAGTAGTTTGAGCTGTGCGTTGATAGATCAGTCACCTTCTTATTTAGAGGAACGTATTTTTTTGTTTCTTTCAGATAGGAGATACAGAGAAGGATTGCCATCACTTGGAAAAAATTTTGGAGCTATAAGGAGATTATGAAGAACAGGGAAATAAAAGTCCATATAAAAAAGAAACTATTTGAGGTCGCGATATTGCCATGTTTGACATATGGATGTCAAACGTGGGCTCTAAGGAAGGAAGAGGAAGAGAAACTAGCAATATGTCAAAGGAAAATGGAGAGAAGTATGTTGGGACTAAAGATTAAAGATAGAGTAAGAAATAAAATGATTCGGAGGATGACCAAACTGACAGATGTAAGGAAAATTAAAATGGAAATGGGCTGGACATATTTGTAGGTTGGATAAGATGAGATGGACAAAAAAGGTGACTGAGTGGGTTCCGAGAAACAGAAAAAGGAAAAGAGGACGACAAAGAAAGAGATGGCGGGATATTTTTGCCCAAAATGTAGGACCGGACTGGATGAGGAAAGCTCTAGATAGGGAGCTTTGGAGAGATTTGGGGGAGGCCTACGCCATTGAGGCGACTAATGCGTGACTGAATATATTACTATAAGGGACTTAAATATAACATATAAACATAAATTTTGACATTAGAAACTAATTTTATTATGACGATGAATGAACTGATATATTTTTATGAATTGATATTGTTTCGAATACAATGAATTTATGATCAAAAATGATGTAAAAATAAATAAATTATTGTAATAGGGGATATAATTGGAATTAACGTATTAGACAATAAAGGCTTTTTTTTTTTATTTTATTTTTTTGTTTCTTTCATACCTGGTGATGCCGACAGCAGGGTTGCTTGAGGCACACGAGCGTGCCGCACAGCAGACACACGGAGGCTTCCTTCGGCACGGCGCCGCACTGCAGGCACACGCGCTCGTGGTAGTACGTGAACAGACGGTCGTAGTCGCGCGGCAGCGCTAGTAGCGCGGGCCCGCACCACGACACGTGGAGCGAGCGTATCACACGCTGCACCTGCGGACCAATAACCATGTTTTACTGGATTGTAGGGAGAAATTGTTTAAAAAAATTATGACGTTAATTTGTTATTTTATTCTCAACATATTACAGAGAATGCAAAATATAATTTTACGTTCGATCGCTAACACGCCGTGGTTTATAACAAATGAAGAACTCCATCAGAACCTGAACGTAATATCAATAAAGGAGGAAGTTCGGGGGCTAGCGAAACGCTACAAAGAACGGCTTCTAATGCATCCGAATCCACTAGCCATCAGGCTCTTAATTGAGGACTACCCGAGACGCCTAAAGAGAAAATGTATTCTCGACCTCGCTTCTTGATAGGCAATAAAGAGTTGAGTGCTAGCTTCTAAAGAGGAGCAGCCGCTACATAACAATAACCTACACCTAATTTGCTAAAAGTCCTCGGACTGATCGCAAATCACAAAATTAAAAAAAAAAAAAAAAAAATTGTTATTTAAATCCTCTGAGAGCCTCAAGAACAGATAACTAACCCTTTTGTCATAGAAATCCAACATCTGACTTTCAAAAAGAGTTATTAATTACCTATTTTGAATAAATCATTTGACTTTGACTTTGTCCTCCAAGTAGAAGTTCTACCTGCGGAGTGACTACGAATCTCGCGACGGGCGCAGATCTTATTGCTGTCAAACGTCACACGTAACAGTGGCTACAGAGCAGATAGTACTCGAACTCTAGTTCACCCTCTATCGGACAATCTATGAACTGTCGCATTGCTACTGCTGTCGCTACTGAGATAAGTTGTGGCCGTATGGTAATAATTAAATGCGGCAACGGTGAAAGATGTTTATTGAGAGTCGGCTTATGATCTACCCTTGCTTATGGACTAACAATACCAATAAAGAAATCTTACATACTATTGTCTTAATCGTATTGCTTAACTACTTAACCCACATAATTTTGCATCACCTCTCTTTCAATCCGATGTGCAGGCAACCTACTTCGATATATTGAGGAGTTGCATTTTTATGTTACAGCTAATATGAACATGCTACGTTTAAACTGACAATTCGTACATATTACACTACTGCAACGTTTTACGTAATCAGCCCGCCGATTTAATAAAATGCCTCTGCAAAGTATCAAGTATTACTCACCGCCAGTTGTCCCCCGGCGGACGCATTAGCTAGTTGTCTCGCCCAGGCTTTGGCCGCGTTAGCTGCGCCCGGCCACAGCGCGCTGTCCCCCGTCACGGTCGGCACATCATGTTCCACCAGCTCCAAGTATCGCAGTAAACTGGAGAACTCCTCCTGCTCCGTCCTGATCGGGGGCAGTTCCCCGCCGTATATGTGCTTTCTGAGTAACGCTGCGACGCGCAGGTAAGGGACGACTAGCTCTTGAACCTGCACACAAAAATTATATATTTTTTGGAGATCAATCTTGCACAGAAGCCGAAGAGCAATCAATGTACAGTACACGGCCGAATAAATCGGCCTTTAGAATGACATTTCGACTTCGTAGAGCGTTGTCTTTGTTACTCATACCTTTATGAGGATTTGTCGGTCTCAACGACAGGGACAGCGGACAGCTCGATGTACATTACTTTCGGCTGCGCACCGAAACAGCGATTTCTCTGAGCTTTTGCAATGCTTTGTCGCTTAATGATTGCGCTAGGATGGGGTAGATTAAAAGGGGATGATAAATTCAACAAAATACGTTTGAACTTCTATTTTTACGAAACCCCCACTCTAAGCGTTAACTATGGCAGAGAAAATCATCTGTTTGTTTTTTTTTTTTTTAAAGAATATTAGCCATGTTAAATGACTAATATTCCCTTTACCTCTCCAACTAAGCGTCAAGCTTGTGCTAGGAGTAGGTACGACAATAGTGCAACGGGCGGGGTTTGAACCGTCGACCTTTCGGTTTTCAGTCCACTCCTTTACCGGTTGAGCTATTGAGGCTGCTTGCTGCGCTTCTGGCAGAAACTAGTCATAGCTATAGTCCGAGATCGAAATGGCAATCGGGGTATGAGGCGGGGGGACGTCCCGCACATTCCCTCACCGATTGCCATCTCGACCTGTCACGTACTATAGTCTACTTTCTAACCATTTATTTCCTCAACGTCCAAGGTTTGAGCTGAACTGAATTACCTTCAGAGCATTCTGCCTTGCACAGGCGAACTCTTAAACTGAGATCTATAGAGCGCATTTTGACTTTAACGAGACAGATTTATGTGAGACATATAGCTCTGTCTCGTTTTAACTCTGTCTTAAGTCTAAGCTAAGTTAGAGTGCGCTCTATAGATCCCACCCTTAGGCAGTAACCTTGGGACGCGTACTGTATGTGAGCCCGAATACTGTCCTGAAAAAATAAATTCTCACCTCTAACTCCACATTATGCAGCACTGGCGCCTGATCAGCAGTACTGCTGGCGTCATCTTCTAATAAATGGTGCCCCGCGAGCGCAGTGAGCAGCAATTTCGCGGCCGCTACCAACCCGCCACTCTCAGTGTCATTGCTCTCCCAAGGCGAGTCGTCCGCTTGCTGCGCCTCTATGGCCGCGGGCAGTACCCCAGTGGCACACAATTGGTTGACTACCTGGTAGTACGTGAGTGCGTATAGCACGCGCACTATGCATGTGAAGTGTTCTGGAAACAATTGTTAGCTATTTATGAACAATCCTCACTTTTTAAAAAATTGCAAGATAGGCTTACGCTTGACGAAAATCATGTTTAGTAAAAAGCAATGATGAGGTCTAGGTTGGAAAGTGCTTGCCTAGACGGCTATCCACTCTTCTTGAAGGCATTAACATTAGGTATAGGTACTATACGCGACAGGTCGAGATAGCAATCTGAGTATAAGGCGGGGGGAGGTCCCGCACCCCCCCGCACGTCACCCGCGCTCGCCTGCACCGGGTTAGCGCGGCGTTCAATTCAATTCAATTTTATCTATTTGCTGATCCAGGTATACAAAACAGGTGTAAACATATTATAACACCCACGTCGATTGCCATCTCGACCTGTCGCTTACTATACATGGCACGTAATAAGACGCAACGGTTGTGTCTTGAAACTTCTACATAATATAGTGCAGACCAACACCGGGGTAACACGAACACCCCGCACCCTACCCGGATTAGGCTTCGCCTCGAGGCCCGCACCCCCGCTTGGCTTTCGGCCAACCGGAGAAAACCCTGTCGTCGTATCTATTGCTGATTGATTTCTTCGTACGAGTGAAGAGCACCATCTGCTTGCAATAGGCTACTTGACACTTTTTTTAAGTTGGTCTTAAATGGTTAATATTTGTCCTATTATATCAAAAAAATTAACACTATATTTTTTTGCGCCCTAAAAACCGTAAAACTTTAATTTAAAAATATATTTTTCTTAGACAGGTGAAAACACTGTCGGCCATGTTTGACCGATAGATTATCTGTGCTCTGACGTCATGCATTTGTAAACAACAGCATAACCTCCCAAAGTTTAATAAACATGACTTCTATACTAATTTACATGAAAAATATAGTAATTATCGTTATTGTATCATCCGAGAATGTAAAAAACGCATCGATAAAGACCACAGGAAAGTTGTGGATTAGAGTGCCCAGTGAAATAAATATACGTAACACGCAAAGACTTGCTTAAAGGGATCCTATATGACTAACGACTTCAACCCAAATTTATTTTTGCAAAGATTACTTTGTTGTAAGTCTTACTTAATAACTTATTCAATTTATAAAGAGAAAACGATATTTTTTTACGTTTACTATGACTTTTTAGAAATATATAAAAACTAGCTTATGCTCGTGACTTCGCCCGCGTGGACTTCATAAATTTCAAACCTCCATTTAACCCACTCAGGGCTGGAATTTCAAAAAATCCTTTCCTAGTGGATACCTTCATGTATCTAGGACCAGCTGTTTAGATGTTTAGGCTGTGCGTTGATATATAAGTTAGTCAGGACTCTAAATTTTATATATATATGGATACTACGTTAGTCCCCGCGTGACATAGGGATGACATTTCTTTGTTTACATATTTAATGACGTCACATCATGGCTGACAGCGTTTTCTGCGTTTCAAATAAAAATAAAAACTGTATTTTTTTTAAATTGGATTTATATATCCATCCTGCGTTTTTAATAATTGTTATTGATATATTTCGTTGTCTTAAGCAAAATACTATAATAAATAATCATTTATTGGACGAAATTAGATATGAGTCAAGTAGCCTATTGTAGCGACCGCCACAGTCACAAACGCGGCGAGTTTTCTCTAAAGTAAAAGGCAACGAAAACACTATATCGGCACTCACGCAAGTCCATGTGCGGCGGATGGGTACACCCCAGCAGTAGGAAGTGCATCAGCAACGCCGTGGGGTCTCGCAGCAGTAGCGGCACAGGCCGGGAGCCCCCCGCGGGGGACAACGCGGGTGACCCCGCGGGACCGGAGGGGGCTGCGGCGGCCACGGGCGGTATTAGGGCTCTCCATGTGCCCCCCGCGCCTAGCTGTACCCCCGCCGATGTTAAGGCTGCCGCGTGAGCACCGACTACCGCAATTAAGGGCACTGCGAACCAAAAACATAATAATAAGAGATGGGTTTTTTCTTTTTTGCTTCCTCGGTAATTTTTGGTACAGTTGTATGGCTGCATTGAGAAGTTTCCGTCCCCAGAAAATGAAGATCTGGTTGAGACAACGCATTTAAAATTATTGTTAGAGCTAGGTAACATTGATTTAATAAAATTTTACTGTGGATCTTCGGAGAGCAACAAACAGGCATCTCGAGGTTTAAGCTTTAATTCGCCATTGGCTTATGCTCGCGACTTCGTCCGCGTGGACTACACAAATTTCAAACCCCCATTTCACCCCCTTAGGGGATGAATTTTCAAACATCCTCTTTTAGCGGATGCCTACGTCATAATAGCTTGCTGCATGCCAAATTTCGGCCCAATACGTCCAGTAGTTTGAGCTGTGCGTTGATAGATCAGTCAGTCAGTTAGTCACCTTTTCCTTTTATATATTTAGATTTAAGCTGATTGAAATCGTCAACTATTACGTCCCGTACCTTAGCATCATTTACCGCAAAATTGTAGCTTTCATAGCACATAGAGATAGCCTGATAGAAAATAATAATAATAATAATAATAATATATTTATTTAAGAAAACATATTTACAGGTTATAACATATTGAGGTATAATCATAAACTCGAAGCTTGAGTTTTTCCGTATACCAAAGCCGTCAACATTAGGTATCTACACGTAACACATTTATCTAATTAAAAGCTAAATTGCATTATTACCACATTAAAAGGATTGCAATAAGACATTACATACACATACATGATACTGTACCCGTAGTACAAGATTTTACGTCTCACCAAACGAAACCAAATTCGAGAGTCGAAATACTTCCGCGTTACAGTAAAATGGACCTAAACAGCCTTGAATTGAAGTCAAATATTCAATGCCACTGATTTTAATTTCGCAATGTTTCCGCTTGGAGCGCTGGCTGTAGAAGTGTAGACAAACTTGAGCTTTAAAACAAGGCACTTAAGATCCAGTTTACTGTAACGCGGAAGTATTTCGACTCTCGAATTTGGTTTCGTTTGGTGAGACGTAAAATCTTGTACTACGGGTACAGGTTATCAGGAACACAATTGACTAAACAAGAATCGTAGAACTGCTGCCAACTGTAAAAAATCCTGAAAATCCGCAAAAAAGAAACTTGGACTCACCTATGCAGTCATCTCTGGGCTTGTACCGCGGCGTGGGTTGCTCCACCAGGGTGCCGCCCCTCTGCACCAGCTCGCACTCGAGGTTGGTCCTGACCAGCGACGCCATGAACGTGAAGATGGCGGCCGGGGAGGACCCGTAGCGCTGCTTGAGCTTGCCGCCCGCCATCGACGTCATCGCTTCCATCGCTTTGCCCGTCGCTTCTGACAGCCGAGTTGGAGCCGCCTGGAATGAAAGCGGTCTTTGAACGCGAATGCAAACCTAAATATGAATAAAAGAGCGTGGATTTGACCTGCAGCTCGTTCCAGCAACGCACAAGACTGCAAATACTATTTTATACATGGCATAATTTTGTACCTATATCAAATATTTGAAAAGAGCAACCGCCGAGTTTCTTGCTGGTTCTTCTCGGCAGGAAAGGCATTCCGAACCAGTGGTAGATGCATCCGACTATTCGTAAGCACTTGTAAAAGTTTATACGAATAAAAAAGATTTTCATTTTCATTTTCATTTTCAAAAATAGTAAATATCAAATTGGGAGAACCCTGAAAATTCAGAGTATTTGATTAGAAGATGAATTCAGGGTCACTCAATGCATTAAGGGTAGTGATTGTGTGTGAGGATGGACCACATGACCCTATCTCTCCCCCAACCTAAGCAGTTAGGGTGTCTTAAGGAGTACCCATAGAGCAGAAACAAAGAGGAGATGTTGTATTAAGATTTCCCTATGAAATATCGAGTGACATTTTGCGGGGTGAGGGGTTGTGGAACGCCGCCCACTTCTCAATTTTCCATCTGCGGGTTAGTAGCAAAACTACTCGCTTAGCGACCTAACATCGATATATTGATGTCACTACATAGTTCAGCTATCTCACACTAGATGTCAATAAGTGTAGAAACAATTTAATAATTACGTATAAAATTACTTACAAATGAAATGTGATACCATTCATAGCATCAGAACGTCTGTCTGAATAACTTTGACACGATAAAACACAACACTTCATCCTTTTGTTCTTAAAAACGCGAAAACACACCGATAATACGAGTCTCAATATATGTGAACCTGACGAACGCAGACAGCATACTAACTAAGGCCCCGCCCACAGTGATGACGTCAGGACCTAGTTGAAAATCACAGTGCACAGTTGCTTAGGCCAACTCCTCTTTGTTTCTGCTCTATGGGAGTACCCCATCAACAAAAACAAAAAGAACGTCGAAAGTGTAAAGGAACGCAGGTAGCAAGCACGCAGCAGCTCTCCTCCAGGATGCATCCAGATCTCACGGCGGGTTCATTGGGTAGAAATTGTACTTAACCTGTGGCCCTACCGCGGTTGTTTGACAGCTACAATGTCACGATCGCAATCATCTCTGATTGGTTAATGCTCGCTCACTATTGGCTACAATGCATTGTTGCAACAAGAATCGCACAGATTCAGCCAATCAGAACAATTGAGATTGTAATAATGATTGATGCAGGTTTTAGACAATCGCCCTACAGGCCCCTCCAAAAATTTAAATACGGAAATGAAATAATTGAAAAGATTTTCCCTCGTCTACGACGTCTAAGGGGCGCCGACACCCAATAGGAGCTGCGTAAGGCACCAGTGCATTTTGAGATCTTGGAGCTTCAATATGTGCTAAGGTTGGCCACCAGGAACTGGTACTGTCTAAAAATAATGACGTCACAGAAGGATACTCACCGGCGCCGGTTCCCGCTTCCTCTCTAGTACTTCCAACACCTGAGCAGCAAGAGCTTGATGCGTAGGCGGGACGGGTAGTATTGGGAACGCTGACCGCGGCGGAGGGGGGGCCAATGGTAACACCCCATTGGCCAGCTGCCGACACACGGGGCACAGGAACTCCCCGCGTTCCACGTGCAGGTTGTGAGGACGTTGCGGCGCGGCCAAGGAGCGCAGGTAGGAGCGCAGACAGTGCAAGTGCAGGTGGTGTCCGCAAGACTGCGCCGCCACGCCGCCCTCCCAGCCCACTGACACGGACAGCACCCACGACTCCTGCACATACGATACGACATGTGTCAAAGGTGTAATTCAGTCACGATCTCTTTACAATTGACTCCTGCACATACGATACGACATGTGTCAAAGGTGTAATTCAGTCACGATCTCTTTACAATTGACAGCTTCACATAAGCGAGTAATATTTCTTTTGTAGTGTTATTAAAATAATACATTTTTTTTTTTTTTTTTAGGCGCAAGTATGCCTCTCTTATAGAGAGTTACATTTTTGTGCCGTTTGCCGTGGAGACCCTGGGGCCATGGAGTCTTAGTGCTAAAAATTTTTTACGAGACATTTCACCGCGATTAATAGCCTCAACTGGTGACAGAAGGGCTGGCTCATTTTTTGCGCAACGGATCAGCCTGGCTGTCCAGCGCGGAAATGCAGCCAGTATTCTTGGCACCATTCCACGCGGTCATGATTTATATAGTAATTAGATAAGGCTAGCTTTAAGTTTTATTGTATTAAAAAAATAATACATTGTAACTAATGAATTCTTCATTAGTTAGAAGTAATACATTTTCATATCATCTTTGGTCTGTTGTGAAACAGATATATGAACAGACGATCTCACTGAGAACACGAGTAGCTCAATATCATAATCATCATCATCAACCGATAGACGTCCACAGCTGGACATAGGTCTCTTGTAGGGACTTCCACACGCCACGTGGTCTTGCGCCGCCTGAATCCAGCGGCTCCCTGCGACTCGTCTGATGTCGTCCATCCACCTAGTGGGAGGTCTACCAACGCTGCGTTTTCCGGTGCGAGGTTGCCATTCCAGCACCTTGGAACCCCAACGTCTATCGGTTTTACGAATTATGTGTAGTGGAGCCAAGTGCCCTGCACGTATTGTTGAGGGATTTCTCGGCGTCCAATAAAATAGTGAACTGTATTACACGTTATATTTTCATTATTTAAGAGAACAATTATTATTTACACAGTCGTCTGACATGGTCACTTTGTAGTCGTGTCTGAAAGTAAATGTGTGGTCCGCTAGTCGTACGCGGTCGTGTAACACGCGAGCCGTTGCCGACGCGCGACCTTCTCATCGCGGCCGGATAACCGCGGCTATCCTGAACAATGTGCGAGGTCGCCATTCCAGCACCTTAGCACCCCAACGTCTATCGGTTTTACGAACTACGTGCCCTGTCCATTGCCACTTCAGCTTCGCAACCTGTAGCTCAATATGTTCTATGGCAATCCTTGTAAAAAGTTTTTATCTAGGAGCGAACGCACAAGACTGCAAATACTATTTTATACATGGCATAATTTTGTACCTATATCAAATATTTGAAAAGAGCAACCGCCGAGTTTCTTGCTGGTTCTTCTCGGCAGGAAAGGCATTCCGAACCAGTGGTAGATGCATCCGACTATTCGTAAGCACTTGTAAAAGTTTATACGAATAAAAAAGATTTTCATTCATTTCATTCATTCATTCATTCATTCATTCATTCATTGAAACAAAAAAGCACATCCCTAGTGTATAGCCCATGTCCCAGGTGTTACCTGATCAAAGTACTGGTCCAAGTCGTCGTGCAGGCGGTAGTGATGCGCGGCGGCCGTGGCGCCCTGCTGCGACGCGAGCCGCGTCCTCTCGGACTCCGACAGCGCGAGGTGAGCCACGCCGCTGCCCTTGCGTCTCCTGTGCCCCAGCACTGACGTCGACTGAGGATGACACAACTCAGTATTGCCACGTGGAACTTTCAAGCTCGTTTCTCACATAACATTAACACTCTTATTAATAAACATAGACTAGAGCGGTATTAACTTTATTCCAAGTTGTAAGTCTGCAGTAGCTACATTTCGTATTAATAAACATAGAGTAAGGAGGAAGTAAAATAATGCGACTCTACTCTCGGTGTAAAATTTACTCCTCGGTGCCACATGGTTTAACGACTGACTAAGCATAATCTACGCACTAAGTATGCATATTTTGACTATCAGCCATAGCGTTTATGTTTGTTGTGTATGATAATAATCAATAAAATGATTTTTGATTAATGATATTTGTGTTTTCATATCATAAGTTTGTAACGCAAATTAGAAATGTACTTACCTACAAGATCAATTCAGATTATTTCATTGATAATATAAAGTGAAACTGAAGCGTTTTCTGAGTAATTAATTACCATCAATACTTCCAAATTCCCAAACAAAAATGGCGGTGCAAGTTATCAGCTGTGAAGTCAATGTCAACAAAAAACAAACTGTCACAGTTATAGGTCCGCTGGTCTATATCGTCTGTCACTGTCACACGTGCACGCTGTCATTCTGAAGTAAGGCTGGCATTGTTAAATCGGGCTTATTCCATGTTTATTAATAAGATTGTTAAAACGAAGCTAATACTACGTTGGTCCTGGAAGTAACTAGTCCAAGTGTAGCTTAGGATAATGCTTGAAGTAAGCATTTTTTATTAATAAGGGTGTAAGTGCCCAAATATAAAGCACATTCCACCATTGACGGTCACACTATGAGATATAATATTCATTTGCACAAATTGAAAAAGTAGGTAGGCGAAGTTGGAACCAGCTATTTTAAAAACCATACATTGACAAATCATTTAATTCATCAGAGCCTCAATAGCTCAACCGGTATAGGAGTGGACTGAAAACCGAAAGGTCGACGGTTCAAACCCTGCCCGTTGCACTATTGTCGTACCTACTCCTAGCACAAGCCTGACGCTTAATTGGAGAGGAAAGGGGAATATTAGTCATTTAAAAAATGGCTAATATTCTTAAAAAAAAAAAAAAAAAATATAAATATTTTTAAAGTATGTTTTTGAGTAAACACCATATACCGCTACAACTTGGGGTTATTCAAGGGGCGGACCAACAAATTCCTAAAAGGCCGGCAACGCATCGGCGGTTCCTCTGGTGCTGCAAATGTTCATGGACGGCGGTAATCATTTAACATCAGGTGACCCGCCTGCTCGTTATCTCCATTAAAAAAAAATATTTTTAGAAGTTGGAAATCAAAAATATAATTTTATTTCATGATGCATAAAAAATCGTTCTAATGGCAACACTCATCAAGGCAATAATGTAATACCATAGAGTATAGGAAAATTCATGGATAATATAGAGTAGAATAAATTGTCATAATTTGTCAATTGTCATGTGACTTTTACTAAGAATAATTTTTTTTTTTCTCCCAACTTACACTAGCGGCACGCTATGATGGCCGGTTTGACACATTACAATAGTGATGTGGAATGTCAATTTATTCTCGAACAAAAAACAATTAAGTTTTGTTTTTGTACCTGATTAAATAGGTTTAATAAAACAAAAATGTATATGTTTATTTAATTTATTTGAACGAACTGAATATTTGAACGAAAATGAATATACATACTTTATATGCACACAAGAAACATATGAATACAAAAGATACCGAAAAAGGTGCCACAAAAGGCCATAATTAATCAGATTCGTCCATACTACTATTTTCACTGTCGTCACTGCTATCATCACATACATTAATAATTATATGTTCGTTTTCTATAATATTATCTATTTTCACATCTCTTTCATAATCTTCCCTTATTAATTTAACAGTTCTATTCACAACCTTTTCCCAGTCTCCTTTAGTCACATGTTCACAAGCTTCTTCTAATAATTTTAGCATTTTTTTTGTGGTAAATGGGGGTTCTGTATTGTGTCTTGCAGCATATCCCTTAATTTGAGCCCACACCAACTCAATCGCATTATACTCACAATGGTAAGGCGGTAACCGTATAACTCTGTGCCCATGTTCTAATGCTATTTCGTCAATGACGTATCGGATCTTGGTTGGTTTGTTTTCTTTTAAAAGACGTACTAATTCCGCTTTTAACATATTCATGTTTGCATCTACGCCATTTTTACGAAGCCATGCGACGATATCAGCTTTCTTTTGGGATTGGGCAGGTGGCTTGTCAATTTGCATCGAGTGGTATGGGGCGTTGTCCATAATTATAATAGATGGTTCAGGGAGGCTACACAACATTGAGGTAAACCATTCAGTAAACTTTTCTCCATTCATGTCTTCATGATAGTCTCCAGTGGTTTTTGACGCAAAAGCCATGAGAGAACCTTCGACAAACCCGTTGATGGTTCCGGCGTGACAAATTATAAGTCGCGATCCTTTTCCTACAGGAACTTTGGAAGTAGATGCTGCTGTGTCATCGTTCCAAGAACGGCCTACAGTATGGTTAGCATTAAGCCATGTTTCATCCAAGAACACAACATTTTGCCAATTTTTGATTTCTTTCACTTGCCGTAAAAAAGTATACCTTGCCATCGCTATATCAAATCTTTCCATCAATATTTTGCGTTTGTTACATTTTTTGTATCGAAATCCAATGGTCTTCAAAATCTTCGTTAAAGAACTTTCCCCACCGAAGAATAATCCAGCTTCCTTCAGTGAATGCACCAACTTTTTTCTTGTTGGATACTCCTTCTGTAAATAGTAGCCGTAAACATGTCTTCGGATAGCATCGGCATCAAAGCTATCGATGCCTACGACTGGTTTTGCTCGTTTTCTCTTTTTTGGTGTGTGAAGTTTATTTTCTTCTGTGCCAGTCTCGCCATATTTTTTTTAGTTATCCGTCTAACAGTTCGTTGTCCAATATTAAGCGCATCAGCTACGCGTTCAACCACTGACGTTATAGGTAAAATTGGCCCTCCATTTTGAGCTTCACGATCGAAATAGTTACGAAGGCGTATTAGGAACTCACGTGTCTGACTATTTAGAACAGTTCTCTGCGTACGTTCGGTCATATCGACGAAATCCACAACAAAGGGCTTGAACAGAGTCCAAATTAACGAGCAAGGGTCAACAGTAATGCAGTATCAATATTTGAAATCCAAAGCCAGGTCAAAACTATATCACAATCGCATTGCACTGACAGTTTATACTTTTCGAAGCAACGTCAATTCGAAACTGCTTTGTTTTGCATTGAGCATTGACGCGAGTTTGCCGGAGGTAGTAGTTGTGCTAGCCAGCGATCCTATGTGACGATCGTATTAGATTCCATTTTTAAAAATTTATTGATATTTTTTTGCGATTTCAGAGGTTTGTCCACATAGTGAAAATTGTTCATATTCACAAGTACATTCACCCCTTAAATGGTGCAAACTGATTTTTCTACACTTGTATACATTTAAGAAATCAATTTAATAAATAAATTTTGAGTCCTAAACCTAAAACTACATTCGATAAAATTTATGAATCTCTGCACATCACTATCGTCAATAAAGTAATACAATTATTTCCTTCAAAGTCGTTATCAATTAATACGGAACTTCATGAGCGGACAAACGTCAAACCGGCCATCATAGCGTGCCGCTAGTTTAGTTTGATAGACTTTGTTAACCTTTTTTGTTAGTCTGGCAAGTAGAAAAAGTATCAAAAGTTTGATTCCTGAATGTGAGCCTGAAGTCTGGGTCTGAAACTACTTGGGAGCTCACCATCCTCCTTTTCAAGGCTACAAGGAACAGCACATACCTGCAGCAGTACAACAAGGCCAATAGGGTCTTGTGCCGTTGTGGGGGTGGTGGTGTTGCAGATGACACAGTCGTAGTCTCTCTCCACGACCTCCTCCTCCTCGTCCCACTCCATGGCGCCGTCGCCGACCTCCATGGCCATGGCGGACATGAACTGCTGTTGTCTTCGTGCGAATTCGCGCATTAGTTGCTGTTGTCTGTCTCGCGCTCTTCGCGAGCGTTCTTCTTTCTCTCGTCGTTCTCTGTGATCATGATGAAGAACATTCAAATTAAGAGCGGGTTTGTGGGTGAATGTGAGCGTGTGTGTGGGTGAATGTGAGCGTGTGTGTGTGCGTAAATGTGAGCGAGTGTGTGGGTGAATGTGAGCCTATGTGTGGGTGAATGTGAGCTTGTGTGTGGGTAAATGTGAGCGTGTGTGAATGAATGTGAACGGATGTGTAAATGAATGTGAGTGGATGTGTGGGTGAATATGAGCGGATGTGTGGGTGAATGTGAGCGTGTGTGGGTGAATGTGAGCGGGTGTGTGGGTGAACGTGTGCGCTTGTATGAATGAATGTGTGGGTGAATGTGAGCGTGTGAGTAAATGAATGTGAGCGAATGTGTGGGTGAATACGAGCGGATGTGTGTGTGAATGTGAGCGTGTGTGGGTGAATGTGAGCGGGAATGTGGGTGAACGTGAGCGCTTGTATGAATGAATGTGTGGGTGAATATAAGCGGATGTGTGGGTGAATATAAGCGGATGTGTGGGTGAATGTGAGCGGATGTGTGGGTGAATATGAGCGGCTGTGTGGGTGACTATGACGTGTGAGGGTGAATGAGAGTCTGTATCCTCACCTGGCTCGCTGTTCGGCCTGCCGCTCGCGCTGGTGCGGCCACAACGTCCTGCGCACGTTCTGTATGGAGGACGCGCAGCGAGCGTCTTGCGCTGACAGCTTGTGTAGTAGCCCTCCGATGAAATGCGGACCGTCGCCTGTACGACAAAACATAACATTTGGGCCGCGCTTACAGTGCATGCGTTTTCGTGCGAGCATATACGAGAATGCACGAACGATGTCGATCATTTAACTACTACGCGAACACTCATACTGGATGCGAGTTAGTCGTACGTACGATTAACTTGCATCTAGTGTGAGCCCTCCCATAGTGCTTGGATCAGCGGGTGATTACGAATCTCGCCACAGGCGTAAATCTCGCGATCGTTGCTGTCAAACGTCACACGTAACAGCGGCTACAGAGCAGACAGCAATCGAGCTTTAGTTCACCCTCTATCGGACAATCTGTCGCATTGCTACTGCTGTCGCGTTGCTGTCGCTACTGCAACGTTTTACGCAATCAGCCCGCGGGATTGCCCTACCGTTTCGTACGTGTTGTATATCATGTACAAACACCCCCCAGAGCAATTAGCATCAAACTCAGCGATATTTGGACAAAGGACAGTTTGCAGTCTTCTTGTATGTTACCAATAGGTTCCTCCGAAGTGGGCGCCGGCTCCTCCAACGCGAAGGAGTCAAGTCTTCCGGACATTTGCGAGTGCAGCTTCAACAGCAGCGATATGATCGACTCGTTCACTGGAATGTTCTCATCCGTCTGCGTGTGTACTTGAACCTGGATAAAGTTAACAAACTATTTGTTACACTGTCGCCGATAATGGGGCCGATTCTCTTGTACATAATCTCTAAACTAAACTAAATTAACAGGTCTAAATCTAGTGCTATCCTTTTCCGCAAGCAACATTATGAAAGGGATAGCAATAGATTTAGACGTGCCATTTTAGTTTAGTTTAGAGATTGTGTTCAACGGAATTAGCCACACTGTTGTCTTTCTCTAAACTAAATTTAGAGTATCTGCATCTATTTCTTTTTAATATTAAGTTTTTAACCTTTAAGTGGCATGTCACACAGAACAAGACTGTATTATTTATTTTTTAAGTGCATTGAAAATGTGAACTTGCTGTTGGTGTACCGAAATTTAAAAATAAAATATTGCTTAAACGGGACGGAACATGAATTTTACATTTGAACTCTAAATTTTAGTTGGCGCTACACAGTAGGCTCGCGACTGGCAGCTAAAGTCGCACGGTTTGACGGCTCTAAATGAAATTTAAAACTGTCAAACTGTGTCTATCCTTTTCATATTACATTAGCAAGAAGAGGATGCGAATACTCTAAAATTTAGGTGTGCTCAGAATCAGTACCACTGCCTTTTATTTATTTATTTTATACTTTAATGCACACAACACAAAGTAAACATTGAAAAAACATACAAGAATCTTAATCTAATAGCTGTAGCATGCAAAGGCGGCCTTATCGCTAAAGCGATTTATATTAGGTATTGCGTAAAAAAATTAGTTCTTAGGCGCCATTTTAACTTTATGTCAAATGTACGATTTTAGTCTTTATTTTAAAGATGAACCGTACTTTTGACATGACAGTTGACCCATGGCGCATGAGAAGTCATTTTGTACGGCCTATATATCCTTTTCCTTTGTACTCGCCCGCACCGGGTTAGCGCGGAGGCTGTGCGGGTGTGCGGGGCGTAGCCACCCCGATCGCCATCTCGTCCTGTCGCGTACTGTATTAGAGGTTCGACATACCTGTGTGTCGGTGGAGGGCTGGGGGGCGGGCAGCGCGGGGCGGGGCGGGGACTCCTCGTGGATGGTCAGACGCCACTCCGGTTCGTCTATCTCTGTGGACAACATTTGATTTTGAAACAAATCATTTCTTAGCGGATGCCTAACGTCATATTAGCTATCTGCATACCAAATTTCAACCCGATCCGTCCAGTAGTTTGAGCTGTGCGTTAATAGATCAGTCAGTCAGACAGTCAGTTTTTCCTTTTATATATTGAAACTAGATGGTTGCCGCGAGTTCGTCCGCACGGGTTTAGGTTTTTTAAAAATCCGTGGGAACTCTTTGATTTTTCCGGGATGAAAAGTAGCCTATGTATGTATGTATGTATGTATGTATGTATGTATGTATGTAACACAAATGACAGGTTACAAAAAGAAATCTTAATAAGTAGGTACAAAAAGGCGGTCTTATCGCTAAATAGCGATCTCTTCCAGACAACCTTAACGCTAGGGAAAAAACGAACAAATGGACAATGGGAGGTGGTGTAAAATAAACCTAAATACCAATAGCTAAATAAACTAAACCATATACTAAGAATATAAAATACATATTGTTAATACACTAATACATACAAATAAAATATAATAGACATACATAAGACTACATAGATATATATACACATATAGATTTAAATAATAAACTATGTCCCCAGGATGTAAGCTAACTCTGTGCCAAATTTAATCCAAATCGGCTAAACTGATGGGTGGTGAAAAGCTAGCAGACAGACAGACGGAGACACAATTTCGCATTTATAGTATTAGGCATAGAGCATAACTGAGAATATATATAGTACGCGACCAGGTCGAGATGGTAATCGGGGAGAGAACACCCTACCCGGTACTGGGATAGCGTGGGTGACGTGCGGGTGTGTGCCCCCCACCCCCCCCTCCCCCGTCTCATACCCCAATTGTCACCTCAACCTGTCGTGTACTATAAGTTCCTGCGATAGTGGAGCGGTAAGGGAATCGAATAGGCTAGTTGACACTTTTTTTAAGTAGGTCTTAAATGGTTGATATTTGTCCTATTAGATCAAAAAAATTAACACTATATTTTTTTGCGCCCTAAAAACCGTAAAACTTTAATTTAAAAATATATTTTTCTTAGACAGGTGAAAACACTGTCGGCCATGTTTGGCCGATAGATTATCTGTGCTCTGACGTCATGCATTTGTAAACAACAGCATAACTTCCCAAAGTTTAATAAACATGACTTCTATACTAGTTTACATAGGGATGACATTTCTTTGTTTACATATTTAATGACGTCACATTATGGCTGACAGCGTTTTCTGCGTTTCAAATAAAAATAAAAACTGTATTTTTTTAAATTGGATTTATATATCCATCCTGCGTTTTTAATAATTGTTATTGATATATTTCGTTGTCTTACGCAAAATACTATAATAAATAATCATTTATTGGACGAAATTAGACATGAGTCAAGTAGCCTATTGTATCGCCGCTTATATACAAAAGTTCCACAAACTAATAAGCTAATACCTCACCATAAGTGATGGGCACGGGCGGCGGGTCCAGACCCAGCTGCGCCAGGGTGGTCTCCGGGATGGCCAGGGTCATGTGCTCCGCCTCCATCTCCACGTCCGACTCCACGCCACCCGACAGCCCCGGCACCACGAGAGCTTGACTCTCACCACTGCCACTCTGAAAGGTAAAACGTATTGTGGAGCCTACTCAGTTAAGCGTTATGTATCATCATCATCAGCATGATCAACCCATCGCCGGCTCACTACAGAGCACGGGTCTCCTCTCAGAGTGGAAAGGATTTTGGCGATAGTCTACCACGCTGGCCAAGTGCAGATTGGCAGACTTCACAAACCTTTGAGAACATTATGGAGAACTCTCAGGCATGCATGTTTTCATTCACCGTTAAAGCAAGTGATATTTAATTGCTTAAAAACGCACATAGCCCCGAAAAGTTAGAGGTGCGTGCCCGGGATCGAACCCCCAACCTCCGATTAGAAGGCGGACGTCCTAACCACTAGGCTATCATAGCAGTAAATTAATATAAAAAGTTTAGTAAATTTATTTCAGGACATTTTGCTTTTTCGCTATGTCCATTCAGAATACATGCACCCAATCAATCAATAAATCAATCAGCCTATTTGCGTCCACTGCTGGACATAGGCCTTCCCAAGAGCACGCCACCACGCACGATCCTCCGCCTTCCTCATCCACCCACTTCCCGCTATCTTCTTAAGGCCGTCAGTCCAGCGGGTTGGAGGTCATGCACCCAAGCCCAATAATAATTGTTTTACTACATTTACTACTACCACCTGCACAGACTTTTACATGTAGGAACTTAAACACCTTATTCAGTCATTCTTTCCCTTCTGCCAAGGTGACCCAAGTTTTATTAGATACTTATGCTCGTGACTTCGTCCGCGTGGACTACACAAATTTCAAACCCCTATTTCACTCCCTTAGGGGTTGAATTTTCAAAAATCCTTTCTTAGCGGATGCCTACGTCATAATAGCTATCTGCATGCCAAATGTCAGCCCGATCCGTCCAGTAGTTGGAGCAGTGCGTTGATAGATTAGTCAGTCAGTCAGTCACCTTTTCCTTTTATATATTTAGATTACTGATCCATAGAATGTCAAGATCTGTATAAAACAAACCGTAGATTGGTCCGCTATCGTTTGTATTCTTGTCAGAATCAGGTTTGATCAGTGAATGCCTAGGCACATGTAAAGATTTTTTATTTTGGACAAGTTAGCCCTTGACTGCAATCTCACCTGGTGGTAAGTGACGATGCAGTCTAAGATGGAAGCGGGCTAACCTGGAAGGCGTATGGCAGTTTTAATAAACCCATGCCCTTTGGGTTTCTACACGGCACGGTTTCAAATCCCGTGGGAAATCGATTTTCCGGGATAAAAAGTAGCCTATGTTATTCCCCGGGATGCAAGCTGTTTGTACCAAATTTCGTCAAAATCGGTTGAATGGTTGGGTCGTGAAAGGCTAGCAGACAGACAGACACACTTTCGCATTTATATATTATAGAATTTGACAGAGGGATATGTACCTCTAGAGCCCGTATGGTAGGCGTGTCGCCGCCCGTGTCCGACTGGTCATCTGACACGGAGTTGCCACGCACCATCTGTACAAATAACGTCTAATTTTAGCGACATAATGGTACTGATTCTGAGCACAACCTAATTTTAGAGTATACGCATCCTCTTCTTACTAATGTCATATAAAAAGGACAGACGTAGTTTGACAGTTTTAAATTTTTGGTAAAACCCGTGATTTTAGCGCACAGTTGCCTGCCTACTGTTTAAATTTGTAGCGTGCGTCTTTAAATGTAAAGTTCATGTTCTGTCCCTTTTTAGCATTGTTTAAAAAGAAAAGGATGCAGATACTCTAAATTTAGTTTAGAGAAAGACAACGGAATCGGTGCCACTGTAAAGTTGTCTTAAAAATTGATTTGAACTGTTAGAAATGATTATGAAATTATTATTTTTTATTGAAGGCAGTTTGATATTCCGAATATGAGGCGGATTTATTAACCACTGGGCTATCACGGCTCTTACAGTAGCCAGCAGAAAATATGGTACATCGAACTTTAGAAAGTTTAGATAGTGCCACACATCACATCTTATAACTAAAAGTCGGTTATTCCAGCGAACGCTCTAAGAAGCCGAAAGAGATTTCGGTTTTGTAGAGCGTAGTCTCTTTCGTTGAGACCGACAAAAGGTCACATAGTTATGAGTAACAGAGACAACGCTCTACGAAGCCGAAATTTATTTCGGCTGCGTAGAGCGTTTGTTGGAATAACCAGCCCCCCAATTGTGTAAGAATAACCATTTCATGGCTATCGCAATCGTCAAGAATTCTGCCCTTTGATTGGCTGTGAAAAAATGTAAACAGCGAATCAACCAATCAAAGGGCAGAATTTCTTGACGATTGCGATGAAATGGTTATTCTTACACAACTGAGGGGCAGCACTAGTTATAAGATGTGATGTGTGGCACAGTTTGGAAAATAAACGTCTTTTCTTTCTTTCTAAAGGTCGATGTATAATATTTCCTGCCGGGTACTGTACGTTTACTTTGTTGAAAAATGTGACTCACGTGTAGGGATGAGGGCACAGCCAGGGCGGTGCTGCCGGCGGCCAGCGAGGCGGCCTTGCTGGCGGGGCGCGGCTCACTGCGCTCGTCCTCGGGGCTCTCCCACTCCGGGTCACCTGACAAGTGTTGGAACAATATGTTGTCGTTCATGTGACTCACGTGTAGGGATGAGGGCACAGCCAGGGCGGTGCTGCCGGCGGCCAGCGAGGCGGCCTTGCTGGCGGGGCGCGGCTCACTGCGCTCGTCCTCGGGGCTCTCCCACTCCGGGTCACCTGACAAGTGTTGGAACAATATGTTGTCGTTCATGTGACTCACGTGTAGGGATGAGGGCACAGCCAGGGCGGTGCTGCCGGCGGCCAGCGAGGCGGCCTTGCTGGCGGGGCGCGGCTCACTGCGCTCGTCCTCGGGGCTCTCCCACTCCGGGTCACCTGACAAGTGTTGGAACAATATGTTGTCGTTCATGTGACTCACGTGTAGGGATGAGGGCACAGCCAGGGCGGTGCTGCCGGCGGCCAGCGAGGCGGCCTTGCTGGCGGGGCGCGGCTCACTGCGCTCGTCCTCGGGGCTCTCCCACTCCGGGTCACCTGACAAGTGTTGGAACAATATGTTGTCGTTCATGTGACTCACGTGTAGGGATGAGGGCACAGCCAGGGCGGTGCTGCCGGCGGCCAGCGAGGCGGCCTTGCTGGCGGGGCGCGGCTCACTGCGCTCGTCCTCGGGGCTCTCCCACTCCGGGTCACCTGACAAGTGTTGGAACAATATGTTGTCGTTCATGTGACTCACGTGTAGGGATGAGGGCACAGCCAGGGCGGTGCTGCCGGCGGCCAGCGAGGCGGCCTTGCTGGCGGGGCGCGGCTCACTGCGCTCGTCCTCGGGGCTCTCCCACTCCGGGTCACCTGACAAGTGTTGGAACAATATGTTGTCGTTCATGTGACTCACGTGTAGGGATGAGGGCACAGCCAGGGCGGTGCTGCCGGCGGCCAGCGAGGCGGCCTTGCTGGCGGGGCGCGGCTCACTGCGCTCGTCCTCGGGGCTCTCCCACTCCGGGTCACCTGACAAGTGTTGGAACAATATGTTGTCGTTCATGTGACTCACGTGTAGGGATGAGGGCACAGCCAGGGCGGTGCTGCCGGCGGCCAGCGAGGCGGCCTTGCTGGCGGGGCGCGGCTCACTGCGCTCGTCCTCGGGGCTCTCCCACTCCGGGTCACCTGACAAGTGTTGGAACAATATGTTGTCGTTCATGTGACTCACGTGTAGGGATGAGGGCACAGCCAGGGCGGTGCTGCCGGCGGCCAGCGAGGCGGCCTTGCTGGCGGGGCGCGGCTCACTGCGCTCGTCCTCGGGGCTCTCCCACTCCGGGTCACCTGACAAGTGTTGGAACAATATGTTGTCGTTCATGTGACTCACGTGTAGGGATGAGGGCACAGCCAGGGCGGTGCTGCCGGCGGCCAGCGAGGCGGCCTTGCTGGCGGGGCGCGGCTCACTGCGCTCGTCCTCGGGGCTCTCCCACTCCGGGTCACCTGACAAGTGTTGGAACAATATGTTGTCGTTCATGTGACTCACGTGTAGGGATGAGGGCACAGCCAGGGCGGTGCTGCCGGCGGCCAGCGAGGCGGCCTTGCTGGCGGGGCGCGGCTCACTGCGCTCGTCCTCGGGGCTCTCCCACTCCGGGTCACCTGACAAGTGTTGGAACAATATGTTGTCGTTCATGTGACTCACGTGTAGGGATGAGGGCACAGCCAGGGCGGTGCTGCCGGCGGCCAGCGAGGCGGCCTTGCTGGCGGGGCGCGGCTCACTGCGCTCGTCCTCGGGGCTCTCCCACTCCGGGTCACCTGACAAGTGTTGGAACAATATGTTGTCGTTCATGTGACTCACGTGTAGGGATGAGGGCACAGCCAGGGCGGTGCTGCCGGCGGCCAGCGAGGCGGCCTTGCTGGCGGGGCGCGGCTCACTGCGCTCGTCCTCGGGGCTCTCCCACTCCGGGTCACCTGACAAGTGTTGGAACAATATGTTGTCGTTCATGTGACTCACGTGTAGGGATGAGGGCACAGCCAGGGCGGTGCTGCCGGCGGCCAGCGAGGCGGCCTTGCTGGCGGGGCGCGGCTCACTGCGCTCGTCCTCGGGGCTCTCCCACTCCGGGTCACCTGACAAGTGTTGGAACAAAATGTTGTCGTTCATGTGACTCACGTGTAGGGATGAGGGCACAGCCAGGGCGGTGCTGCCGGCGGCCAGCGAGGCGGCCTTGCTGGCGGGGCGCGGCTCACTGCGCTCGTCCTCGGGGCTCTCCCACTCCGGGTCACCTGACAAGTGTAGGAACGTTATCGTTCATGTGCGACAGGTCGAGATGGCAATCGAGTATGATACGTCCCGCACACCCGCATGTCACCCGCGCTGGCCACACCGGCGGGGTGATGACGTATCTCGTGATCATTGCTGTCAAACGTCACACGTAAAAGCGGTTAGAGAGAGACAGCAATAGCCACAAAGCAAAATAAGAAGAGAGACAGCATTGAACTGTCGCATTGCTACTGCTGTCGCGTTGCTGTTGCTACTGGTTTTTTTGGTCCCGGCAGAATACCAGCGCTCAGGTTTTATTCTTAAAACCTGCAGCATTAATGCTGAGCTGGGGCCATTTCATCTTGTGCCAAGTGGGTGCAAGAACTAATTTTAGATTAAATTAATTATTAAATATTTCTTATTATCTACTAACTACTACCTACTGTAACGTTGTCTCATACAAAACTAAGAATTAATATGAGCTAGCGGAACCCGCAAGCATCTAACGCCGGGCGACGGTTTACTGCATACATAAAATCGATACGCGCGCGTTCGCTGATCCCTAAATCAAAAACTGGTCTTAGCCAAGTTGCTCTGCCGCGCCGCAAAACTACGGAGGGCGCGTGCGACGGTTTCTGGATCATTCGACGCGCGGACCTGCGGCCAGCGGTGCGTGTACTCATAGCGTGCTGCGGGCGATCTTTTCGAAGTTACCTACTTAAAGTTCTTTATTTGATGTGCTCCTATCGGAACCCGTAAAGGGTGAGTTCCAACTTTCCTATCACTATAAGCTGTTCTCAGTGCGCTGTAGTGCTGAAGTCGCCAGGCTGCAGAGCTATTGCGCACGAGATCGTTGGGCTACCCTGACGCCAACGCTCTGGGGTTCCAGGTTCACGGATAGGAATTTCCACGGACTGAAGTTCACCAGAAGTACCCCGGAACCGGAGTCCGCGAGGGCGTCTCCGTCGGAGCTTCCGGATTCCTGCTTCTGGTGTGGTGTGCGTGCCTGCTGCCGTGACCCTCCTACCCTGGGGACCTACCCTGAGGACCTCCGTGCCTGGACCTGAGCGTGCCGGAAGGACCCTAGCTACGCGCGTCAGGCCAGTCACTCGTTACTAGCTCAATTCTGCGGTGTAGTGCGGTGGAGGAGTTGATTAAAGGCAATTGATTCACGACCCTGGTCTTTTCTTCACTCTCCTCACTACCTGTGACGGCCTACCCCGTCACACTACTAACCATTAATTTTAAGTTTGTTTGTACCTAGTCATAGTCATAGTCATAGTCATAGTCATTTATTCATAAATACACATTATACGTCAATTACAATAATTTAAATTCTTTTTCTTAATATTTAATAACATATTGGGGCCGATTCTCTTGTACACAATCTCTAAACTAAACTAAAATGACACCTCTAAATCTATTGCTATCCCTGTCATAATGTTGCTTATGGAAAAGGATAGCACTAGATTTAGACCTGTTAATTTAGAGATTGTGTACAAGAGAATCGGCCCCATTCTTGTTTCAAGAATAGATTTTTAAAAAATATAAAATAAAATAAAATAAATGTTTTAAACAATTTAGTCTTGGATCTTCCCAAGTAGAAATTCATTATAACTATAGAAAGACTCCTCGACAAGCCAGCTTTTCATTTTTCTTTTGAAAATCTTAATATTTTGCGCATTTTTTATGTCGTGGGGAATCCGATTATAGACCTCGGGACCCATTCCAACCACTGTCCGCGAGGCTTTCTCAAGCCTGTGGTATTTTGCAACTAGGCGATTAGGATGCCGTAGGTTAAAAAGCCTACCTTAGGCATAAGATGAATAAACTAGTTTTCTTTCTTTCTTCTTCTTTCTTCTTTCTTACTGCGACGTTTTACGTAATCACGCGGGTTAGCGCTGGGGCTGTGCGTGGCGTTCGCTGGCGGACGACCGATCGCAGACTATACGTGTCCGTCGCCTCCATCCGTCGGCCGGGATCGCGGCGGCACGCATTATTACGAATAGATGTTGGAAACGGAGTCTCCAGCAAACCGACAGATGTAGGGGTTGCAAGCAGTGGCGTGCAACTCATAGAGGCATAAAAGCGCTGCTTACCCAAGAAATAGTTAACTCGGTTGAAATTGCTCAATGCTATCTGTCCCGGCTTACTCATGTGTGTAGTCGACGTTAGCCCGACTAGTTTCGAACCCATCCGGGGTCCTTTTTCGATAATATTCGAAGATAGTATTTATAATGGAAATCACTCACGGTAGTTTAAACGCTAAAATTGCTCAATGCTCATTATTCTTTGACTGGCTTACCTAACTACTGCTTACCCTGGCTTTAAACCCTATGCACGCCACTGGTTGCAAGGTGCTAGAATGAAGACCTCGCACCGGAAAGTGCAGCGTTGGAAGACCCTTCACTAAGTGGACAGTCGAAATCAAACAAGTCTGCGGGTTGCCTCAATATTTTTAGATTTAGGTATGGTAATTAGAGAGTGATTTATGTTATTTTTAATTAAGATAGCTACACCCTGACCTCGACCGGTATGGTGTCTATCTTGTCGATAGCAAGTATATCCGGGGGTCATTAAAGAAATATTGGATGTGAGGCGAGTTTCACAAATAAAAAGAATATCAACAGATACGGAATGCACTGCAAAATCTAGTAATTCGTGTATCTTACCACGTACGCCGTCAGCGTTCCATGAAAGTAAGCGCAGTTCATTCTTATTATACGTATTGTCCGAGGTGTGTGAATACAAGCATAACTTTCTCTAAGGGAGATGTGCATGTGATAAACTGAGTTTTAAGCTTTCGGAGAACTAACAAAATCTCAAACATTTCCTTAGTCGCAGCGTCCTCAGAGGTGGGTAAGGTCATTTCAGGGCCGACCGGGTTCGTAAAGCGGGGAACTTTGTCTTCGCCTACTCCTCCATCAGTAGTAGTAGATGCAGCAACATTTGCCCAAGTCCTGGTTTTCGATATAGGCTTAGACATTTTATGTATTAGTGGCGGTGGCTTTCGCACGTAAGTATTTTGTTGTATACGTTCAAGGTAAGCTAATCTGGTTTTGCATTTACTGTAATTGGCAGGGTGTTCTTCATTACAGTTACAACAATGAGCAAGTTCCTTTCGGTCCTTCTTTGGGCACTCGGATGTTGGGTGCATCTCGGTACATTTGACACAACGCGGTGGCATATTACAATTTTTAGATGAATGCCCAAAATTTTGACATCTGAAGCACTGAGTACCTGATTTGCGATTGGGTTTAAATTTTTGGATGGTAATTACACAATTGAAAAGATATTTAATTTGACGAAATTTAATAATGTCAGCTCCTTCGGCAAGTTGGACTAAATGTGGAGGACAAGGAAGCTCGTTTATTGATTTTAATTTGGTCACAGAAGCTCCTTTGAACCCAAGTTTTTCTAACTCGTCAGGTAGATCCTTTTCTGCGTAGGCAGGCAGGCCTTTAATTACCACTTTAGGTGTCTTTTCATCCTTTCGGGTGTAGGTCAGAAATGATACATTCTCCGTTCGAAGCCCATCTTTAACTGCTTGATGAGCTTGGGGTGAATGGCATATAACAGCTACTTTGTTGCCATTCTTGTACTGGAGGTGGAACTGTTTAGAAAATTTACTTACAGTTTCATTGATGTTTTCGTGGGTCATGTTTATGATATCAATGATTATCGGAGGGATATGCCCTGACTTCTTAGCTTTAGTTGTTGCTTCAATGTAGTATTTGCTGCCCGAATCATTTACATTATCCACAGGAAGGTCTTGGTATTTGTTGCTGGTTGGCAGATTCCGACTATCGTCGAACTTCGACTGTTTCTTTTGAGGTGCACAACGCTTCGGTGTACGAAATCCATCAATACTATCATCGGCTGGTCTCTTAGTGTTGAGACTTCCGAAGGAAGAGGATCTTGTTAAGAACCTGTCCATCCTAACGTCTTCACAACTATCGACGAGATGTCGATAGTCACGTGTTGCATCACTATTATTTTGATGACTCAGTAGCAAGACAGCTATAGCGAGCGCACGGGCACACTGGACAAACGCCGTGCGCGTAATTTAAATATTAATCACGACGCGAATAGGCTAATCGAGAGTTTTTACCTTTTATAATAACCTTACTGCAATATTAACTTGATTAGGGCACAATTGCTATTGCAACCACTCAATCAAAAATGGCGACCTAAACACAAAAGCATTTAGTAGTCGAATGAGTCGGCGTCTGAACGCAGGCGCTGGATCGCGGCGCTAGATCGTGGCGTGCGAAAGTCTCTACGAAAGAACTACAGTGCGACAAGGCTATCTTGGCGCGTGGCGAAAATCAGAACTAACGTTGCCGTCAAGTTGTTTGCCCCCTTTGTTCTTGTTTGAATATTCTAAGCCGCCCCCCTGTCAATGTCATCCAAGTGCCAAGAGAGCCTTGTCGCACTGTATGTCCAGCGGTGGGCGTCACACTCACTGTCCTCGTGCTGTGCGCGCTTGTGTAGGTGCGAGTCGTCCCCGCGGCCGGGCTCGTGGCGACTGGGCGGCGGCACGGACGCCAGCACGGCGCGCGCGTTGTCGCACACGGAGCCTCCAGCGAACGCGCGCAGCAGCGGCACGCCCGACACGCGCGCGCAGCCGCCGCCGCGCGTGCCGTCCGCCACGCACACGTCACGCTGCGAGAAATTACTATAAGTTAACATGAAATCTATGGAATGAAATAAAACATCTAAATTTAATCCGTAACAACTTCGTCAGATAAAAAGTTTTTTTTTTTTAATTTATAGACTAGCCTATAGACCAACCAAGCGGCTGCAATCAGACCTGGTGGCAAGTGATGATGCAGCCTAAGATGGAGCGCGCTTGATGCCTACATCTTCTAGGCAAGCGCGCCTTCTAGGAAGTCGAGAGTGAATAGGTTCACTCTCGACTTGAAGGTACCCATATTATAATTGGAGGGGAATACTTGTGACAAGGTGTCACAAACAGTCAGCTCAAGCAAGAAGCATCTCGAATGTTCCACGGCCGAACACGCCACCGACTAGACGACCCGGCCGGCCAATCAGTGAGCACCGCGATCTCCGCCGAGCGATCACACCACCGAGTAGGCCACGCCCCCCAGACTATAAATAGGGCAACATCCATTCGGAACAGTCTCGTACGGAACGCGGTCATCTTCAGGGACCTGCGCATGGAGAGCCTCGACGACCACATTCGCCGCCTGAGCTCCTCTATGTTCGCGCGCGCGGATGGAGCGCGAGCCCAGCACTTGCAGGGCATCGCGCCATACCACCGGCGCCCACCGGACATGAGAGGCCTGCCACGTGACCTTGCTACCTGACTGACCCATCGCTTCCTCGCCGCTGGCTGACGGGCGCCCGCCGGGCTTCATCTGGCGGGCTCGACCTCGCTGAGCGGCGGGTGGAAAAGCCCACGGACATACCACGTCGCGCTGCAGTGGCCGATCGCCCGCGATCTCACGCGGGCTCGATCGAACCGCAGCGCGCCCACCGGACTGACTCCACTGACCAGTGGTCACACCCCGTGACCCGCCTGTAGTTGCAGGCGGCGTTGCAACCACTGAAGGGGGCCATCGCCCCGATCAGTTACCCCGGGACCCGCGAGGGTCCGCGTGGACGACCCGACTGTGGAGAACAGTCTCTCGGCGCCTTCGCCCACTACGGCCGGTGTGATTACCCTCGCTGCTTGGCCAGGGTGAAGAGGTTGAGAGACTCCGGTAGCATCAAGCACCATCCAGGCCTTCAGCCTGCCGGTAGCAGCCTACCGTCCGTCCCCCCCGCGCGATCCGCGTTATATACCTGCCGCCGGTACCCGCGTACCGATGCCCGCGTTTAATAAATCTTCCCGCCATATCTAGAATTGTAGTTTACTATAAGCGGTCATGTAAATTAACTTTTCTGTAAGGTAACTTTAAGAATTAGAAGTGAATAAATGATTATGTTTGTGTGCGATTCGTGTTTGCTTTAGAGATCTCCAGATCAGCCGAAGTCAGGTCTAACTCCTATCTCATGTACGTAGTAAGGACGTCGCCAACCTCAACTTTCTTGCTACGTTACATACTGATGCTGGAAGTTCAACCATGACTGTCCCTTTTTTTTTTTTTTTTTTTCCGTGGGGAAATCCTCATGGATGCCACCGCACCCGGGGAGGTGCGGAGGTTATGTCGGACTCTTACCGACTAAAACCCCACGATGTTCCACGCATCGCCTGGTGGCTGGGCTACGGGGCCAAACACGTTCGCGCAACCCAGCCAGCGGCGCCTGCTGAGGGGACCTCCACCTCAGGGGACCAATGAAGTCCCTACACACCGTCTGAGGCGCACCAGGAACACAAAGGTGCGCCTTCCGACTCGAGGACTGGTTTTTTTACGGACGATAGACTCAACCATGACTGTCCCTGGGCCGAACGTACCCATCAAGCTCGCAGCATTGCCCCGCTGAATGGTGATCTTTGGACCAGGTAGGGGCTTCGATCCCCTCCACGTGTCTCGTTCGCACGCCGCGGTATATACCGCTAGTGCGTCAGTACAGTATACTCACATTGTGCGTCTTCGCCCTCTCGGCAGCCAAGTCCGAAGCCACAGCCAGCAGATACACGGCCAAGGCCAGCACGTGGTCGGGGGGCGCCTCGACCCCCTGCTGCGAGGTCTCCGGCCGCCAGCCCGCCTCGCCCTCCGCGCCGCTAGCGCTCTCCACGTGTCTTCTTCGGACCCCACGGTATAATACGGCTAGCAAAGCCCCGTGTAATACTCCTGGAAGATTTTTTATTTTATTAAGGGATGGTTTTGAAAACATCTGAAAAAAAAACCGGCCTAGCGGAAGGTTCTGTACCTTTGAAATGGAAGTACGAGTAGAAGCAGAGTACATCCCAAGTCATTTCAAAAGGACAAGACTCCTTCGTGCTAAATTTTATACGGGAGCGATGTGCAGGCTCGACCGTACCAAAGGGAGATCTCCCACCGAGCGGCTGGTTGTGCCAACTGGGCCGACAGCCGTGTCTTGAAACTTCTTAATATAGTCCAGATTGCAGAAAACTCCGTTAGTGCGAGTACTGTTGACGGTACATTTGTTCGGGACTACGTCATGAAATGTTAGCGGTTGAATAGCGCCATCTAGTTACAACTGTGACAACCGCCACAATTTAAAGATATTCAAGTTCAAGTTACGATTTTGTAGAAAATACGCTTTGAAAAGCTATGATTTTTTTTTAATTGAAGTAAATAAGCTACCCTGATGAAGTTAGTGGAATAAATACCTGAAGCGCACAACTGTCGGGGGTCCCCGGCGGCTTCGGGCGGCGCCCGCGCGGGGCGCAGCGGCGGCCACAACGCGCCATGCCCGGTGAATCCTTCTGCTTTCTGCTTTTCTCGTACACTGTGTAGGCGACATATTCTACTAATTACTACTAACTAACTACATATTATAACAATATCCAAATTAACTTAAAATAACTTATTGTTATAATTAAAACCTATTACTAAAATTTATCATTATAACTTATAGCTAATACTTATAAATAAATATTTATATTAATATAAACCTTAAATCTAAATAAATACACATATATTATTTCCATACAAAATGTACTTGCCGGCCGACCGAAAGCAAAGCTGACCGTACGATTTAATTTTACATTTTGCGATAGTCATTAGTACCTACGACAAAACGAGTTACGCGGTGCATGGTCGGGCGGCCGTCGCGGTCGTCGCGATGTATCTATATACATAAAAGGAAAAGGTGACTGACTGACTGACTGACTGACTGATCTATCAACACACAGTTCAAACTACTGGACGGATCGGGCTGAAATTTGGCATGCAGATAGCTATTATGACGTAGGCGTCCGCTAAGAAAGGATTTTGGAAATTCAACCCCTAAGGAGGTGAAATAGCGGTTTCAAATTTGTGTAGTCCACGCGGACGAAGTCGCGAGCATAAGCTAGTCGTTTATAAAATTAAACCAGTGTGTGGCGGCATGTCCCCACAGCGTTACACTTATATTGGTGCATTTTTATTTCATCCAACTTCCGCTTAAAGACCGTCCGTAAACACTCAAAAACTATACACTGTGCAACACAAATAAAAATTTTAGCACCATTTTCTAGGCGAGCACGTTCCAACCTTAAGTCGAATTTTTAACTAAACAACATTTTTTGAAGTTTTCTGTGCTACCAGATTTTTATGAAAAACTAGCTTATGCTCGCGACTTCGTCCGCGTGGACTACACAAATTTCAAACCCCTATTTTACCCCCTTAGGAGTTGAATTTTCAAAAATCCTTTCTTAGCGGACGCCTACGCCATAATAGCTATCTGCATGCCAAATTTCAGCCCGATCCGTCCAGTAGTTTGAGCTGTGCGTTGATAGATCAGTCAGTCAGTCAGTCAGTCAGTCACCTTTTCCTTTTATATATTTAGATAAATAGTGCGGGGGCCAATAGTGTGCCAAAAAGAATCAAAAACTGAGTTGGTACAGTAGCTACGGCTAACATTGGAAAGATGTAACATTGTGAGTCGACGGTTCAATGAACATTGTTCAATCAACTAAAGCGTTTCATGCCCGTAGATTGGATGCCCATTTGCTCCCATAAAGAAGGTGACAAATCTAATAATCAGTAGGTACCCTGATTATATTGATAGAAGCTGTGGTAGCCTAGTGGTTAGGACGTCCGCCTTCCAATCGGAGGTCGGGGGTTCGATCCCGGGCACGCACCTCTAACTTTTCGGAGTTATGTGCGTTTTTAAGTAATTAAAATATCACTTGCTTTAACGGTGAAGGAAAACAACCTGCATGCCTGAGAGTTCTCCATAATGTTCTCAAAGGTGTGTAAAGTCAGCCAATCCGCACTTGGCCAGCATGGTAGACTATGGCCAAAACCCTTCTCACTCTGAGAGGAGACCTGTGCTCTGTAGTGAGCCAGTGATGGGTTGATCATGATGATGATGATGACCCTGATTATAAATGCGAAAGTGTGTTTGTTTGTTGGTTTCTTGGATTGTCCTTCAATCACGTCGCAATGGAGCAACGAATCAACGTTATTTATTGCATGGGTGTAGTTGAAGACCTGAGGCTACTTTTTATCCCGGGAAAACAAAAGACTTCCCACGGGTTTTTTTAATAGATAAAGCGAGCAAACGAGCAGGCGGGTTACCTGATGTTAAGTGATTACCGCCGCCCATGAACATTTGCAGTACCAGAGGAACCGCCGATGCGTTGCCGGCCTTTTAGGAATTTGTTGGTCCGCCCCTTGAATAACCCCATGTTGTAATCTAGTGGGAACACCGCCGATGGGAGTTGGTTCCACAGTTTGCACGTGCGTGGAAAGAAGGATCTGGCACAGCGGACGGTCGAAGTGCACCAGACACCCATGATTTTTAAATACTTAAATCCACGTGTACGAAGTCGCGGGCATCAACTAGTCTAATAACAATAATTAATTACGCAAAACAACTTACTATGTGCCTTATTTGAGCCTCAATAGCTCAACCGGTATAGGAGTGGACTGAAAACCGAAAGGTCGACGGTTCAAACCCCGCCCGTTGCACTATTGTCGTACCTACTCCTAGCACAAGCCTGACGCTTAATTGGAGAGGAAAGGGGAATATTAGTCATTTAACATGGCTAATATTCTTTAAAAAAAAAAAAAAAATCAACTTACTATGCTGTAAATCTGTCCATGGAGGTGTGGAAGTCTCTTCTGTGCACCGCCCTTTGCAGTAAATGTAAGGGGTCGTAGTACCTCTCCCACACTATTGGTTTCGGCACGAACAGACCTTGCTCTAAGCTCTCTGACCCCTTGGGCGGCGCGCGGTATACGGATAACTGGAAACAAGACATCATATTAACGAAAGGTTCTTCTTCTTCTTTCTTCTTTGGGGCTATACAGGTCCTTACTATCCCTGAATCACTGCGACCGTCTCCGATCTATTGTGTTTGCCTCCAAAACGAAAGGTTTCTTTCTTCTCTCTCCACGCATTGTATTTGAGTCATGACCACTTTCCATTAATCACAGAACGGTGAGGTTTTGTGTGTGTGTGTGTGTGTGTGTGTGTGTGTGTGTGTGTGTGTGTGTGTGTTCGAGTGTGCGTGTGTGATGTGATGTATGGTGTGACAAGGATGGATACGATAAGGAATCCATAATCCATATCCATACTAATATTATAAATGCGAAAGTGTGTCTATCTGGCTGTCTGTCTGTGTTTCTGTCTGCTAGCCTTTCACGGCCCATTCGTTTAATCGATTTTGATGAAATTTGGTACAGAGGTAGCTTGCAACCCGGGGAAGGACATAGGCTACTTTTTATCCCGGAAAATTTAAGAGTTTCCACAGGATTTTTAAGAACCTAATTCCACGCGTACGAAGTCGCGTGCATCAGCTAGTAATATTATAAATGCGAAAGTTTATCTGTCTGTCTGTATGTCTGCTAGCTTTGGGCGGCCCATCCGTTCAACCGATTTTGACGAAATTTGGTACAAAGATAGCTTGCATCCCAGGGACGGACATAGGCTACTTTTTATCCCGGAAAATTGAAGAGATCCCACATGATATTAAAAACCTAAACCCAGACGGGCGAAGCCACGGGCATCACCTAGTGAGCCATATATTTATGTAATGGTTTGAATGGAAATGCCATACCTCTTTAAGAACAGTTTCAAAATTTCTAGTGTGCGCGTTGCCAGATCTCTCTGGCATCAGTTCCAGCAGCTGTGAGTGTGTCTTGTCGCCCGCCGCCAGTAACGTCGCCACTTCTAGCTTCGACTGTGTCAGCTCGTCGTTACCTGTCAAAGAGAAATGTATGTCTAACAAAGGTGCCTGCTTAAGGTGAACGCACACTTATCCGAGCCGAACGCGTCGAACGAGTCGGAACAAAATGAAGTTTAGAATTCTGTATATGAAATCTCATAAATAGGCTACTTGACTCATATCTAATTCCGTCCAATAAATGATTATTTATTATAGTATTTTGCTTAAGACAACGAAATATATCAATAACAATTATTAAAAACGCAGGATGGATATATAAATCCAATTTAAAAAAATACAGTTTTTATTTTTATTTGAAACGCAGAAAACGCTGTCAGCCATGATGTGACGTCATTAAATATGTAAACAAAGAAATGTCATCCCTATGTCACGCGGGGACTAACGTAGTATCCATATATATAAAATTTAGAGTTCTGACTAACTTATATATCAACGCACAGCCTAAACATCTAAACAGCTGGTTCTAGATACATGAAATTTGGTGCGTGTGTTCTTTGTAGGTAAAGAGAAGGTATCCACTAGGAAAGGATTTTTTGAAATTCCACCCCTGAGTGGGTTAAATGGAGGTTTGAAATTTATGAAGTCTACGCGGGCGAAGTCACGAGCATAAGCTAGTTTTTATATATTTCTAAAAACTCATAGTAAACGTAAAAAAATATCGTTTTCTCTTTATAAATTGAATAAGTTATTAAGTAAGACTTACAACAAAGTGATCTTTGCAAAAATAAATTTGGGTTGAAGTCGTTAGTCATATAGGATCCCTAAGCAAGTCTTTGCGTGTTACGTATATTTATTTCACTGGGCACTCTAATCCACAACTTTCCTGTGGTCTTTATCGATGCGTTTTTTACATTCTCGGATGATACAATAACGATAATTACTATATTTTTCATGTAAACTAGTATAGAAGTCATGTTTATTAAACTTTGGGAGGTTATGCTGTTGTTTACAAATGCATGACGTCAGAGCACAGATAATCTATCGGCCAAACATGGCCGACAGTGTTTTCACCTGTCTAAGAAAAATATATTTTTAAATTAAAGTTTTACGGTTTTTAGGGTGCAAAAAAATATAGTGTTAATTTTTTTGATATAATAGGACAAATATTAACCATTTAAGACCAACTTAAAAAAAGTGTCAAGTAGCCTATTCTTACACACTTCTCCGCGTCGAATCGTCCGAATCTGCAAGAATACAGATTCGACCTGTTCCAGCGGAGCGGATTATATCTTATATATAAATTAAGCTTTTGGATTATTGTATATAGATAATATTGTAATCTATTAAAAATGATAAATTTTAAATTGTAAATTAGTGTAATGATTATTATTGATAACAAAAACTGCTGTAGTGTAGTGGTATGTAGTGTATACAGTGTATGAGCTTTTCCATTTAAAAACTATTTTTTTTTTCAAATATTACCTAAATAATTTCAATTTAATATCAAATTTTTAAATCTTTATGTTATTGTTGCAGTACGTAATAAATGGGTTTATTAAAATAAAATAAACGGAAAAGTATTATATAGGTACCTACTTGTAATATGTACTTGTAATTATAAACAAAAACATGTATGTAATGTATGTCTGTATCAACTACACAATCCAACATTGTAAATTAAAAAATATTGTATATTTATCATTTCAGTAATAAAGGCTTTATTTATTTATTTATTTTATATATCATGGATTTCCGCAAAATAACGCCTGCTTCTATACAACTACAATATGTTACAGTCCATACCAAGGTTAGTTCTGGAGGAGACGAGGATGGCGAGGAACGTCAGCAGGCCCTCCACCATGGCGTACTGCTCCGAGGTTTGCGCGGGCGACATCGGAGTCAGGCTCAGCCACTCCCGCACACCGAAACTGTTGGCCAGATAAAACTATTTCGCACACCTAGATTGAAAGTATTAATTTTTCAGAAGATTAAGAACAAGTATTTCTGAATTTCATGATGGTGAAGTCATGAAGCTCAATTTTATTTTTGGTCACAAATATCTCACATACTATGACCTAAAATAAAATTGAGTTTCATAGCTTTATTAACAAAGAATTCAGTGTGCTTTCTTATCTACTGATGAAAGATTTACCATTTGAGATTGTGACTTTTAATCTAGGTGTGCGATATACTATATGTATACGCAAGTTTAGCAATTTGTTGGTCCGCCCCTTGAATAATCTCATGTTGTAATCTAGTGGGAACACCGCCGAAGACATTAGTAGGGATGGCAAAAGAAGAGAGAGGGAGGGGGGGGGGGAGCTGTACTCACACGTCGATGCACATGTCGAGGAAGTGGTCGGCGGGAAGATGCGCAGCGCATATCTGCAGCCAGTACACGTCCATGTCCACCATGGAGTTGCAGAAGTTGGCCTGGATGTACGTCATCGCCTGCCCCTTGATCTGCAGTCCGTTGCGCACCCACACGCCTGCCAGGATCTCGTAGAACAGACTCTGCGAAAGACGTTTTATGATTAATCCTTCCTCTTTACCTTCTACCTTACCCATAGATTCCTGATATTAGATATTTGAATTTGAAATGTTGACAGTTGAAATGTACAATTCCTGAATTGAAACTTTTTTAGGCGCGACTTGCGTAACTCAGATTTTATTTTATTTTAAAAGTAACTTTTTCGTTACTTTCGTAAGTTTGTAAGTCAAGCATTTGTTGTTGTATCAAGTAGTTAGTGCCGTAGAGTGTAGACTAAAAGCTGTATTTTATACTACTACATGATAATATTATAATAAAAAACCTTTGGCCAACACAATTATCATACATAGATTACATAGGGTTTCCGAATAGATAAAAACATTTCTTCTCAATAAAATTATTATCACTACAATAACTCTTATATTTCATATCCTACAGTATAATTTAAAGAAGTTTAATTAGATTATCACATTTCATTACTTCTCAAATACAACACTCTTTAATAAAAGATAAGAGGACGCCATTTCCAAAAAAAACGAACATTTAGTCCCTCTTTATAATGTCTGCGTCAAATTACGATAACACATTATGAAATGGGTGCACTGTATTGAAACCGAGAGGAGGACAAAAGCTTTTGTTGACATACCTACCTACCGTCTACCGCGGAAATTAAAGAGGGTTGGCCGGAGACCAGTGTTGCTAGCTCTAGCGACATTTGCCGAAAGTTCAGGTGATATCAGTACCCTTATTATAAATGCGAAAGTGTGTTTGTTTGTTGGTTTGTCCTTCAATCACACCGCAACGGTGCAACGGATTGACGTGATTTTTTGCATGGGTATAGATAAAGACCTATACGCTTAGTACCTACGAGATTTTATGTCTCACTAACGTTGATAGTATTCGAGTGTCGAAAACCTTCCGCATTATAGTAAACCGGATCTTAACTGGCTTGTTTTAAAGCTCAAGTTTGTCTGCACATCTACAGCCAGCGCTCCAAGCGGAAACGTGCAAAATTAAAATCAGTGGCATTGAATTTTTGACTGCAATTCAAGGCCTTTTAGGTCCATTTTACTTTGACGGTATTGTATTTGGACTTTCGAATTCTAGCAACGTTTGGTGAGACGTAAAATCTTATACTAAGCGTACTGGAGAGTCGCATAGGCTACTTTTTATCGCAGAAAATCAAAGAGTTCTCACGGAATTTTTAAAAAACCTAACTCCACGCGGACGAAGTCGCGGGCATCAGCTAGTTATAAAATAAATACATTCTCTAAACTTTACTAAAATGACAGACCCAAATATATTGCTGTTCCTTTCATTAATGCTACCTAGAGAAAAGGATAGCACAAAATTTAGACATGCCAATTAAGATAAGTTTCGAAATTGTGTACATCAGATTTTTTTTTTTATTTTATTCAGATACAAGTTAGCCCTTGACTGCAATCTCACCTGGTGGTAAGTGATGATTAGCTACAATGTCAAGATTTGAAGAGTGAATATGCATCTTCTAGGCAAGCGCGCTCCATCTTAGGTTGCATCATTACTTAGTCTTATGTATAAAAACTAGCTTATGCTCGCGACTTCGTCCGCATGGACTGCACAAATTTCAAACCCCTATTTCACCACCTTCGGGGTTGAATTTTCAAAAATCCTTTCTTAGGGGATGCCTACGTCATAATAGCTATAGTCACCTTTGCCTTCTATATATGTAGATGAATCCATTTCCCTTGGTCACGCCATAACTCGAGAACGACTGGATGATTGTTAGGATAAGGTTTATATGAAAGATTTTATTTGGAAAATCCACGGGAAAAGACAGTTCCCGCGGGGCGCGGCCGAAGTCGCGGGCAACGAAAGGAGAGCCTCAATAGCTCAACAAGTAAAGGTGTGGACTGAAAACCGAAAGATCGACTGTTCAAACCCCGCCCGTTGCACTATTGTCGTACCTACTCCTAGCACAAGCCTGACGCTTAGTTGGAGAGAAAAAGAGAATGTGGCTAATTCTCTTGTACACAATCTCTAAACTAAACTAAAATTACACGTCTAAATCTATTGCTATCCCTTTCATAATGTTGCTTGCGGAAAAGAATGGCACTAGATTTAGACCTGTTAATTTAGTTTAGTTTAGAGATTGTGTACAAGAGAATCGGCCCCATTATTAGTCATTTAACATGTCTAATATTCTTTAAAAAAAAACAGCTAGTACCTTATATTTATACATGGGTGAGTATATTTACAACAATGAACTAGCAAAGCAGGTTCTTTGTTCAACTTAAATACCTATCAGTATCCAATGCCTCTAGATACAAAAAGTGGCCTCATGAACGAGTTTCGCCAGTCAAGTGACTCATTCAATCGAACGGTACCGGTCATGCAACGCGTTTAGGGCAAAATGGATGCGAATCGTGTTCGTTGAGATAACCGATAGTTAATTAAAAATGGACCGGAAACTAATAACTTGTTGATATGCTTTGAATGGATTAAAGTTTTTGTTGTAGTGAATAACATGACGATATTTGACAAGAAAAAATATTACTGTTGTTTTTCAATAATAAGGTAGTGTTTATTTGGAAACTAATAGCTTGTTGATATACTTTGATAGGATTAAAGTTTTTGTTGTAGTGAATAATATGACGACATTTGACAAGAAAAAATATTACTGATGTTTTTCAATAATAAGGTAGTGTATACTTGGAAACTAATAGTTTGTTGATATACTTTGATAGGATTAAATTTTTTGTTGTAGTGAATAATATGACGACATTTCATATGAAAAATGTTATTGAGGTTTTATAATAATATCTAAGTTAGTGTTTACTTCAAGTTTTGGATAGTGGATGGATGGGAAAGTGAAAGTGTTGCCTTGGTTATGCTGTAATGCACCTACTTGCGTCCAGTTGCATGGTAGGTTACGTTAAGGTTACCGTTAAACTTAGACCACCACAAAGTTGGTTGCACAAAATAGTATTTAAACCTACATGATTATAGACTAAAACATCGGCTCAATAAGTTCGCAAACCCTAACATGTGCAAGCCATTTTACTTTTAACGTTAACTTAACTTTAACCGCCTATCAAGCATCTGGACTTTAGTGAATCACGATAATAGATCGTTTTAATAATATGTTGTCTAATGGGCATGAGCTCTTCACTCGCGTACGAATTGCGGCAAGAAAGCCCGTGAACGCCGCGAATCAACGAAATTAAATACCCAACTATTTAAAACATAACTATAATCAAATAAAATATGACTTAAAAATAGAAAATAGGTCTTTAATTTGCAATAAATAAATTTTTTGCCCTTTTTTTAAGGAGAAGAAAGTTTTAAATCTGGCCACCCGGCGGCCTTACACGGAAATCGGAATATCTCAGTGGGAGTCCATCCGCCGCCATGACTGTTCGCGCGTGTACCTTTCTTCTGCTAATCGCCTTCGCCCACGCGTTCATAGACGAAGCGGTCGACGTTATCAAACTTGGCAAGGATATAGGCGAGGAAGTTCTGAACTCATGGGACCTTTTAGGCAAACCGTTGAACTTATCGGGAGGCGTGGAGCTCCCTGTTATAAGACGGAGGGAAAGGATGGTTTTGGCGAAACTGGATCAAATATCTCGGATGATAGAACGACTGGAACTCGGGATTGAGAAGAACAGTGCAGTGGCAATGCTGTTAGCAAAAACGGGTCGAGGAGCGAGATTAGAGTTGAGATTACACGAAATGTCAGATTTGCTGAGCCGTGTGGCGTCCGCCGACCGTCAAATGAGGGAGTATGTGAGGTTACAGAAGGAGTTGGAAAGGAATACGTTAGAGGATTTCGCGCAGTGGTGTGTGTCTCATGATCCTGGTGCGTTGCCGGGTTTGCTGGAACGAGTTCATTCTCTGATCGCGCCGCCGCATAAACATTTGCTTGGACGCGGCATTTTGAATTTGGTGCTGGATGATTTGCAGGTTTGATGTTTTACGTGTATACCTACTTACTAGTTTGTCATTGCACTTTATGGCATTTGTATGGATAAAAAATGAGATATGACATCGAAAAGCGGCAATTTTTGTGTTCAATTATGTAGGCACGTAGGTAGGTAGGTAGGTAGGTAGGTAGGTAGGTAGGTAGGTAGGAAACTCACTCGCCATTTTAACTTTATGTGTCAACTGTTTAAGTCAAAAGTACGATTTTAGTCCTTATTTTAAAAGTAAGTAAAACCGTACTATTGACATAAACAGTTAAAATGGCGAGTAGGTAAGTTCTCATTTTGTAATGGACTGTTTTATTTTATTTTATATTCGTTTATTTTTACACTTATCTACTCCTTAGGGAGAATTTTTGTCATATATTCGTTTATACATAAAAATGTTGTAAATCGATGGCAAACATGTAATCTACGTGAGAAAATGGTGAGAACGGGTAAAAATGTCAACAATTGACGGTTTACATTGAAAATCCAACGGTGTGACATCACGTTCATCGTTCAGTTTACAACAGAGTAGGAAAAAACATCAGGGAGACAATACTTTGTTTGCTCAGTTTATCATTGTAAACAAAACATTCCTCTATCAAGCCAGCCTTTAATGTCTTTGGAGTCGTCGCATCTTGCACTTCGCTCCTCCTTTTTTTAGTCGGTTAAAAAAGACATGCATATCAATCGGGCCAAGTGTAAGGGTGCCTGTCGACTGAAGCGGAGTGGAGCGGAGATGTGATGAGCAGACCAATCAGATTGTCTGTAAATAACGTCATCATTTTATTCCGTGATCTGACAAAACTCTAATTGGTCAATTATACAAATCTCCGCTCCGCTCCGCTTCAGTGGACAGGCACCCTTAGGATCCGTGCCGTGACGTCACAAAGAGCATTAACGGTTCAACACGTGACTCACTGAGCTCATTGGATATGTCTGAGTCGCCGGGTGCGAGTTCGTTTCCGGTTCATGAGAATTAAATTATTATGAGCGAAAATTCTAGCAAGAATAACAATTTTTTTGTTTTTATTTAAGACAAGATTTATATTATACCTATGGGTAGTGGTGCGAAAGTGTGTTTGTTTGTTGGTTTGTTGGTTTGTCCTTCAATCACGTCGCAACGGAGCAACGGATCGACGTGATTTTTTGCATGGGTATAGTTAATACCCTGGAGTGAGATAGGCTACTTTTTATCCCGGAGAATCAAAGAGTTCCCACGGGATTTTTAAGAACCACACGTGGACGAAGTCGCGGGCATCAGCTAGTTTAAATAAAAGCCCTTATTCTTCAGTACGTTGAAGACCTCTCAACCTTGCCATAAAAAACTGCACACACGTGGTTGTGATTGGAATGCCATAAACACCATAGGCTCATGGCATAGCAAGAGTGACTAATAGTGGGAGGGGTCAAACAACTTTGTTCAAAGATAATGTTTTGCTATCGAGTTTGTCCGTCGCGTGAACGATGTGATGTGACTGAATGCAAGACTCGTCGCTATGGCGAACGCGCGGAGAACAAGTGTAAACAATACGGTACTTTGAGTCCTAGACCGTGAAACGGCCAAGGGCATGTTAAAATTAATTGTATGAGCCGGTAGATAGTAGACAGTGGCGTAGGTACCTAGGGGCTAGGCGGGGCATTGCCCCGGGGCCCTCAAGCTCAGAGGGCCCTCGAATCCTTACCAGAAAATCTCGATCGAACTGAACTTTTGAATATTTCTCCCATTTTCAAAATAAATATAACAGGTTGCAACCCGGGTTTAATCATGACAACTCAGTTGAGATAAATTCAAAAGTTATATCTAGGGAATTCCCCTAAACTCTTTCTGTGGGTTGGCAGTGTAGTCAATTTGAGGGATATGTGCGTTTTATTATTCATCGATGTGCGTTTTATTGTGAATCGAGATTTTTTTTCGAGAAACCTAACCAGTTTAGATAGCAGTGGGGCCCCATTTTTTGGTTTGCCCCAGGGCCCTTAGTTACCTAGCTACGCCACTGATAATAGGTGCTATGTTACGCTTTTTTAATATGTATGCTAAAGCAGAACATTGAACATTAAGGGGTTTAGTTTTACCCAAATTCTCTTAATTTTATCTGTCACTAGCTGATCTGCTCGGTTTCGATTCTCTAGTCTCTCTCTAAACTAAATTTAAAGTACATATATCTGCATCTTTCTCTTTTTAATATTGCTAAAAAAGGACGGAACATGAAATTTATATTTAAAGACTCTAAATTTTAGTGCACGCTACAAATTTAAACAGCAGGCTCGCGACTGCGCTAAAATCACAGGTTTTAACATCTAAAAATTAAATTTAAAACTGTCAAACTGTGTCTATCCTTTTCATATTACATTAGTAAGAAGAGGATGCGAATACTCTAAAATTTAGGTGTGCTCAGAATCAGTACCGTTACTGCGTCAAATTGCAAGAGCCATGAAGAATGACTAACCACATATCGATAACTGATAACTGATAAACTGAAGTAGGTAGGTATGCACGACGCAATTACTAATTAATAAAATATTGAATTAATATAACATAACGGATGTAAACTGTCTGATAATGCGTAAAGTGAAGTCGACTACAGCCTCAGCACATTGTAAATATTTACATGAAAAGTGACGTTTTAGCCATTGACTTATATAATTACTTCGTATGGACAGGGCTATTGAACAAACAAAATGACACCGATGCAGTGGTGCTTTAGCACCAATGCAACCTCAGTGACGTCTGGATTTCAAACGGGTCGTTCATTTGTATCTAAGACCAATATCCAAAACCGTGAAAAATTTTGTTCGCTTGACCATAATATTATCTTGTCATTTATATCGATGCGTTTTAGCACAAAATACCTATGTACCACCTATTCAATAAATCTAAATATATAAAAGGAAAAGGTGACTGACTGACTGATCTATCAACGCACAGCTCAAACTACTAGATGGATTTGGGTGAAATTTGGCATGCAGCTAGAGCTATTATGACGTAGGCATCCGCTAAGAAAGGATTTTCTGATTATTCAACCCCTAAGGGGGTGAAATAGGGGTTTGAAATTTGTGTAGTCCACGCAGACGAAGTCGCGAGCATAAGCTAGTTAATAGATATGGATAGTGAGGTTTCTATGAGCAAAAATAGGTCAAGTGTATTGTGCATGTGTGTATAGTGATTTATGAATAGCATTACACTATCTGTGAGGTCATAGGTCAAGATTTGATGCGTTTATTCGTTGGCACTTACGCGTTTTGGAATCAATGATTCTTTATTATTGACTAGCTTATGCTCGCGACTTCGTCCGCGTGGACTACACAAATTTCAAAACCCTATTTTACCCCCTTAGGGGTTGAATTTTCAAAAATCCTTTCTTAGTGGATGCCTACGTCATAATAGCTATCTGAATGCCAAATTTCAACCCGATCCGTCCAGTAGTTTGAGCTGTGCGTTGATAGATCAATCAGTCAGTCAGTCAGTCAGTCAGTCAGTCACCTTTTCATTTTATATATTTAGACTAGCAGACTGTCCGCGATTAAGTCCGATCGATTCGATTCGTCCAGTAGTTTGAGCTGTGCGTTGATAGATCAGTCAGTCAGTCAGTCAGTCAGCTTTTCTTCATATACTTATATAGATTTATAATTTCAGAGGAACAAAACAAATGTTGTTCAAATAATAAACATAACAATCTCATCAGTGACAATCAAAAACTGTGCGTGTGAAAGGAAACTTTAATTTAAAACAACGAGCGTACCGTCTGCATCATAATAATATATGTATTATAATACCTAAATAATAGCCTGTATACTTCAGCTTCAATTTATTAAAACTTAACGATATTCTTAGGCTGAAATCTATAGAGCGTACTTTGACTAAGCTCAGACTTAAGTTTCAGTATGTATGTATGTATGTATGTATATACTTTATTGCACCACAGAAACACAAATAACAGGTTACAAAAAGAAATCTTAATAAGTAGGTACAAAAAGGCGGTCTTATCCCTAAATAGCGATCTCTTCCAGACAACCTTAACGCTAGGGAAAAAACGAACAAATGGACAATGGGAGGTGGTGTAAAATAAACCTAAATACCAATAGCTAAATAAACTAAACCATATAATAAGAATATAAAATACATATTGTTAATACACTAATACATACAAATAAAATATAATAGACATACATAAGACTACATAGATATATATAGACATATAGATTTAAATAATAAACTATGCCGTTACTGATGATAGCAAAGAGATAGGTAATGATCTTTGACGTCAATTTTAAATTTGTTAAGGGATTCAGCACGATGGATTTGCGAGGGAAGCTCGTTCCATAAACAGATAGCAGTGAGAGTTTCAGTTGAAACGAGACAGATTTTAAATGCCAGCGCGATAACACTGTCTCATTTTTACAGTAGGTACTTTAAGTCTGAGCAAAGTCAAAGTGCGCTCTATAGATCTCAACTTTAATTTCGGCTGTTTAGTTTCTGAAAAAGTTTTTTTTTGAGTTGAAACAGTTTTGATGTCGGGGTGCGTAGATTTCTTTTTCCAGCCTCTAAATAATGGAAGTTCATATCGTAAGGGCATATAACAAGTTTCATACATTATCCAAACATTAGAAAAATTCCAAGAACAGATTGCTACCATATAATATGAAAAAGTACACTGTCGAATACCAGGAACTGGACAAACGAACGGACAAACATGTGCACATAATATATATGTTGTTTTGCTTAATAAGCTCTAATTAGTTGAATGACACTGGACATGAAACGCGCGTCATCTGTGTTTAAGATATAGGATGCTCTGACGTTGTTAAATGTATATTAATTTTTATTTATTTTTACAATTTAAATAAGCTTTTACATAGTATTTTCAAGTGTATCCTATCACTGGTTCTTCCTAGATCCTACCGTGATTCAGCAATTGTACTTTACAAAAATTAAAAGATTTAAATAAAAATATTCAGACTTTCTGACAGAAATATCTTTAGCGCATCGTTATAACAAATAAATAAACTTTTTATCAAACTTAATCAACGTGTTAAACTCCACAAAACAAAGCCTAAGTTAAATTAAGATAAATATAATTTCTGATTAATTGATTAATTCTATTGTACCTACACATTCTCTGAAATAAAACTAAATTGATAGATCTATATCTATTGCTATCCTTTTCCTTAGGGAACATTATGAAAGGGATAGCAACACGTGAGTTTAGCACTATCATTTTAGTTTAGATATTGTGTATAACAGAATTAGCGCCTGGCTTTGAGGCTGAGTTGTCCGAAGCAAATTCAAGTGCAGTTTAAACTTTTTTTATACACAAGCATCCTATGAAATCTCGTGATTAATTTGGTTTAAATCACCACTTAATCTTTTTTGATTTCTTTCGAAATAACTCAGCGTAAGTCTATTAGAATCGATATAAAAATAACATCAAAGGAAAAGTTAACTGCCTCGTAAAAGGTGATATAATTTGACTGTTACCGGAAATAGGGGCACCCTGTACATTGATTGGAGTAATAAAGACGAAGAGCAGCGCGATCCAATGCGCGGCAGTCGGTGACGGACGGTGTCAGCTGACAGTGCATAGCGGACAAATAATGATAGGCTGAGAGCAAGTGGGAGAGTTAAAGCAGGTGCCTATAAAAGCTGAGAATCATGTACTGGATTGATCCAAAGCGAAATGAATGTGTCAACTGTCAACCTGATAGTGCATGAATAATAGACTGAGAGCTATTGGAAGACTATGAGTAGGTGCTTGATCGAAGTTGTTTATATGGTGGTTTTTTGCTTTACCTATGTATGATAAATTAGACCTGCCTGTCCCGCAGCAGTCGTTTCGCGAGTTTGACAAATATGAGTTAAAAAGTAAACGCAAGTTACATGACAAATCTGAAATTGAATTGAAATGTATCTTGAAAATAAAAAGGGTCAGGCGATTCCACCAGGTGGCAAAGATGTATTTAGGACAAGTTGCTATAGTATGAAGTATAACCTTTCAAACAAAAAAAGAATTTTCAAAATCGGTCCAGGCGTCTTCGAGTAATCGGGGAACATACATAAAAAAAAAGATTCCGACGAATTGAGAACCTCCTCCTTTTTTTGAAGTCGGTTAAAAATTGTCAGAAAATATTAGAAAAGTTTAAACTTAATATCATCAGTTTTAGGGGACGTATGAATAATAATTGTTGCAAAGACAGACGATTAAAACGACCAGATATATAACTATCAGTTCTAACTAAAATCCTTTGCCCATAATCTAGCAACAAAGAAGAACCAATAACCAATTATATTTTACCAAATACCTTCTCATAATGACCTATGAACTCTTAGCCTATAAAGTAACTGCTATACAAATCCATATCGAGAATACAGACAGTACAATAAAACTCTTGTTACGAGGAGATAAGAGTCACGGGCGAAGCAAATAAAGATTGCGCTTCGCTAACAATATTAACATGCGGGTCGGTAGTGTTGTTTCATAGCTTTAAGCCTATAAATATCGATATCGGTAAAACATCCAACGCTTCTTGAAAAAAAGATTGAACGCCTAGCAAAAATAGGTGCTTGTGACTTAATTGAAAAAGGCAATACAAACAAGTACCCAATTTAAAAAGTTTACAAAAAACCCCTGAGCTACAGTTTGCATTGCATCTTTTCAGCCCGTACATCAAAAGCGCATAAAATCCACCATTTAGATTTTTTTTTAAAAATTACCCCCCTTTTGGGCTTCGCCGCAGTCGGGTAAAAAATACCTATCCGAAACTACTAATCCTACATAGTAAAATAATAAGTAGTAACTAGTGTGGTGAATCTCATACTAAAATATGCACAACAATATGTTACTTTCACAAAACAGACAACAGACAGACAGTGTTTTAAAATCATTAGTTACCTATCCTAAACACTTTGTTTAATTAAGTTATTAACAGAAACATCCTCTAAATAAATAAATAATTAGTATTGCTTCTCGGTAGCAATAAATTAAAGTGAAAGTCGACTGGTATTGGGTACAAGGCTAACGGGCTAATTTTCCTCGAATAAACTGGCGTTACAATTTACATAAGGTGATCGAACGAGGAAGTTATTCATGATAATAAAGTGTATTATAGCAACTATAGACGTTCCAATAAGTTGGATGCCGACATGATCAATCTATCATTGTTAGGTGCGAAAATCGGTGGCTACGATCTATGAGCTTGCGAAAAAATGACTCCTTTTTTGCGAACAAATGAGCCATACCGGCTTTCATGCTGGTTAACAATAATAATATCGGCCAGTTCACATCGGCCGACTTGTTAACAATCTATGAGCTTGCGAAAAAACGGCTGCTTTTTTGCGAAAAAATTAGCAATACTGGTTAACAATAATAATATCGGCCAGTTCACAACAGAGACAATAATAACAAAGTGCTGACCGAATTTCTGCCATAAGGGCGGGGAATATCAGCAGAGGCTAGTCAACGCCACGGCCGACATTCCAATACAAAATTCAAATTTCGTAATCTATTTTGACCACACGATTCCATTTTGACAGAGATATCTGGCGAAGGACCTGGACTTAACATGCCAAAGAGTTGCAACGTATGTGCAGTAGTTAAAAAGTTGATTAAACATAAACTTGTCTTTATCGATATAATTGTTAGTCAGCACTAGTGGGGGCCACGTTCGACGGCTCACGGACCGGCTGTCCCCTCCGCTCGGCGCGGCAGTCAGTGCGCCTCCGGTCGCGACGCGAATCGTTTCACTTTTACAATAACACGCGTTATGAGATACGCGGCGCTCCTCGCGCTGCTCGCGGTCGCGCGCGCCAGCGATCCCAGCCCCGTCGACAATATACGCAATACATTCTACGATCTAGAGGATAAACTCTGGAAGAACGTCACTAATCCCGAATGGAGTTCCTCAGGCATAGGCGGGGACGTGGAGCTAACAAAGGCCTTTGTAAGGTTCGACGAGCGAATAGAATCCGTGCCCAGACCTCCCCGACCGCCTTTCGACACCTGGTTGTGGCTCAAACTTGTAGAGAAATCCCAAATCATCGATGGTTATTATAAAAACTTTGTGGAGTTCGCCAAACGACAAGCAGTGCCTGGATCGGTGCCTGCACCGGTGCGGGAATGGTTGGACTTAGCTGAGGGAGTTTTAATGGATCCTAAGGCTTCAGTCGCGCAAGCTGTGAGAAAGATCCACGATTTATTAGAGCACGGGGACATGTTCCGTGCGATGCTACAGGTAAACAAAACAACATGTATCCTGAGAGTGTTTTTACGAGTTTTTGCATGCTCCTGAAGTTGTTGCGCATGTCAGAGATGTACATGTTACCTCACTAAAACAATTTATTTTGATTTGAGACTCAGAACTGATCAAGTGATCAGTTGAATTTACCGTAGGCTCATGATAAAAATGTGTATCATATCCTTTTATGGCCAAATGTCAGGGATTGCAGTTTCAGCAGGTATTGTAGCTGTCAACGTCTTTTTTTTAAATAATAAAGATAGCGAGCAAACGAGCTGGCGGCTCTGAACATTTGCAGCACCAGAGAAACTGATGCGTTGCCGGCCTTTCAGGAATTTGTTGGTTCGCCCCTTGAATAACCCCATGTTGCAATCTAGTGGGAACACCGCCGATGGGAGTTGATTTCACAGTTTGCATGTGCGTGGCCTGGTAAAAGGATCTGGTTAAACGGCACAACGTCTAGTACTAGAGGTGCTGCTGCTATCATCATTTTTGCGTTTAAAAAACAGAAATAGCACAGTTAACGCCAGTAGAATACTAACGTTTAGAAACGTCCGTATTGCATTCAGTAACGGTTAAGGACATCGGAAAGTATCGCAACAAAGGCGGAACGAAGCAGCGTTGTAACTTGTACGGCTTTATCTACTGTAAGCCATGTTTGGATGGATGTCACTGACCCATATTATGAATATTAATCAAGTTGTGTTCAATATTAAGCAAAAATGTGGCGATTTCCTGCCCAATAATTTATTGAGTCCAATATCCAACGAAAAACAATTCTTGCGGTGTAAAATATACAGTCTTGTTAGAACACAAATGGCCAACTCCTTCTCATTCTAAGAGCATATCCGTTTTCAGAGCTAGCAATGAATTGATGATGATGATGATTTTTTAGAAGTCAATCTATCGATAAGTGTAAGAAATCGGTGAGAACACCTAATTTTAACTGTCATAAAACATATACAACATACAAACACACAACATACTAAATCTTGCAACTGGTAACTATAAACTAAACAAATCCTAATTCAAATATTGTGAAATTATTGTAACATAATATCGAGAGTTGGCCCTGCTGAATAAAATAAGAAAAGCACTCAAATCTTAGAAATCTCAAAAGTATATAGGTACTTAATAAGTAATATTACATTTAAAAAAATCGGCCAAGTGCGAGTCAGGCTCGCCCACTGAGGGTTTCGTACTACAGTCGTATTTTTTCAACATTTTGCACGATAATTCAAAAACTATGATGCATAAAAATAAATAAAAATCTGTTTTAGAATGCACAGAAAAAGCCCTTTCATATGATACCCCACTTGGTATAGTTATCTCACTTTGAAAATTGAAAATACTAATTATTAGTTCATGGCCACAATTTAATTTTTTTTGTGTGATCTAACCCTAAATTCACGGTTTTCAGATTTTTCCCCGAATGTCTGCTATAAGACCTACCTTCCTGCTAAATTTCATGATTCTAGGTCAACGGGATGTACCCTGTAGGTTTCTTGACAGACAGACAGACAGACAACAAAGTGATCCTATAAGGGTTCCGCTTTTCCTTTTGAGGTTCGGAACCATTAAAACTACGCAACGTAATTGAAACGTTCATTTGTCCATTTCCAATGTTTACCGCAACACTATTGCAAGTCATTACGCGACTACCATTTTAATAATGACCTAGAATTGTTTTCATTAATTTGATACTAATCTACGTACGTGTATAAAGTTAAATTTATTTTGCGTATACTGTACAAACATAGCTCACAAATACCTACCTACCTATAATAATGTAAACATCACGTCAGTTGAAAATATGTACATACATTCATTTAAGAGTCAGTGCATCCGCCTGTTTGTTATAATATTCAAGGCTAAATTACTGGGCCCATATTAGGCACAGAGATGGAAATTTCTGTAGACGGAAATAAGCCACTTTAAGAAAGTATGTTACTCACAAAGAAAACAGATAATAGTTATTTATGCAACTGTTGTATAAAGAGGGGCATTAAAACACGAAAGTCGGTTTATGTGATTAACAAATTGTTATTATTTGGCGGAGAACATTCACAAAGTTATTAAGTAGTTGATTTTAGTAAGCCTCATGAAACAATATGTAAGAATTTTGAATTGTTGAAACGAAGGATATTTTAGATAGATTTGCTATAGCAAATCTATCTTCTTCCTTTTGGAACCCCTTGTTTTTCCGGAATAAAATAAGCATAGAATTCTTATAAGGCAATACTACTACGTAGGTAGGTACTGGAGGATATAATAATCATTATCTAGGTAGTGTTTAATCTTAGTACAATAGTTATTTAGGCAACTGTTGTATAAAGAGGGGCATTAAAACACGAAATTCGCCTCGTGTGATAATACCGACTTGACTTGACTTAAGTGTTTTAATACCTAATTATCAACAGTTGCATACAAGACTTTATCTACACCCATAATATTATGAATCCTCTATAAAAGGTTCGCTATACTGCTGGCATAAATCTGTCTCGTTATGCCAGCAGTATAGCGCTGTCTCTTTTTCACAGGAGTGTTATAATGAAATTCAGTACATTATAACACTCGTTTGGATGCTTTAATAGTTATTAAGATATTGGGTGTTTTAATGTTGGCAATAAGCTAACTGTTTCAGAATCTTTTATAGAGGATTTAAAGCATGGGTGTAGATAAACATACTTTAGGATATTTAATATTAAATAATGTATTTGTTACTCGTACATATATTAAACTAGCTGCCCCGGCAAACTTCGTACCGCCTAACAGTCGATTCAAATTATTCTCTCCGTAAGAACCATCCTCGTACTTCAAGGAATATTATAAAAAAGAATTAGCGAAATCGGTTCAGCGGTTCTCGAGATTTGCGATCAGCAACACATTTAGTGATTCATTTTTATATTATAGAGATATACATATAGGAAGTAGGACAATCTTTGATATGGTTTAAAAACCTAATAATATTATTGACATATTAAGTTATCATAATCAACAGTCTGGTTGGATTGTTTTGAAAATACATTAATGAAGCTATGTTTACATAACACGTCTCTTCTAAGTCAGGGACAAAGTAAAAACCAGGAATAACATGTTATGAAAGTAATTAGGTGGCGACAGTTCTTTAGAGATACATCTTTAAAATCATAAGATTATCTAAATATATAAAAGGAAAAGCTGACTGACTGACTGATCTATCAACGCACTGCTCAAACTGAACTGAAACTCGGGCTAAAATTTGGCATGCATCTGCATGCAAGAACCAGCAAGAAACTCAGCAGTTCTCTTTTAAGAGGATATTGGGGCTGATTACACAATTTCTAAATTAAATTAATAGGTCTAAATCTAGTGCTATCCTTTTTCGCAAGCAACATTAGAACAGGGATAGAAATAGATTTGAACGTGTCATTTTAGTTTAGTTTAGAGATTGTGTACAAGAGAATCAGCCCTCATATTATGTCAATGTCAATGTAACAAATAATAGGGTATTGGACTGTGTAGTAATAAAATGAAATTTTTTTTTTGTATAGCAGTAGTTTATGAAGCTAGAATTCATTTTTTAAAAGAGAACAATAATTTTAAAAAATCATGATTTTTATTTATTTGTAACATGAACGTCATGCTGTAGGTACGGAAGGTGAATAAAAATCATGATTTTTTGTAAATTATTCTCTTTAATAATGAATTCTAGCCCCATAAACTACCGCTACACAAAAAATCACGTCATTTTATTACTACAGTCCAAAAACCTAATATGATTCAAGGTCAATTTCAAAGACAAACATTTTAAATTTTACTAAAACGGTTTCCAGGAGGAGCATCCAGACCTCTGCGAGCTGCAGCTGTCGCCTCATCAGCTCATCTACGACATGTACAACACGATATCGCTCACCGAGATCAAGGGATACGCCATGATGCAATTCTCGTGGATGCTGCTCAGGATATATGGCAAAGGTAACAAAAAACATGTATAGCCCTGAACACATAGAATCATCTTAGAAGTTACAGAAGAAGGCTAACTGTTTCATAATATTCCCTGCGGAAAAGGATGACGATAGATTTAGACCTATTTAGGAATTTCACCCTCACCATCTGGGTGTCTGGTGCACTTCCACCGTCCGCTGCGCCAGATCCTTCTTTCCACGCACGTGCAAACTGTGGAACCCATCACTCCCATCGGCGGTGTTCCCACTAGATTATAACATGGGGTTATTCAAGGGGCGGACCAACAAATTCCTAAAAGGCCGGCAACGCATCGGCGGCTCCTCTGGTGCTGCAAATGTTCATGGGCGGCGGTAATCACTTAAAACATCAGGTGACCCGCCTGCTCGCTTGCTCGCTATATCTATTTAAAAAAAAAAAAAAAAAGACCTGTAAATTTTGTTAGTATAGATATTGGTACTGATTCTGAGCACAACTAAATTTCAGAGTGGTCCTCTTCTTACTGATGTAATATGAAAACCTACAGGGTACTTCCCGTTGACCTAGAATCATGAAATTTGGCAGGTAGGTAGGTCTTATAGCAGACATTAGTGAAAAAATCTGAAAAACCGTGAATTTGTGGTTACATCACACAAAAAAAATTAAATTGTGGTCATGAAAATTGTATTTTTAATTTTCAAAGTAAGATAACTATACCTATCAAGTGGGGTATCATATTATGAAAGGTCTTCACCTGTGCATTCTAAAATAGATTTTTATTTATTTTTATGCATCATAGTTTTTGAATTATCGTGCAAATTTTCGAAAAACTACGACTGTAGCACGGAACCTTCGTTGCGCGAGCCTGACTCGCACTTGGCCGGTTTTTGTTTTAGGGGATCGAGCCTAATAAAATCTAATGCTATTGTTGTTGGTGGAAGTAGGTACTTACCTACTGATTTATTTAATGACGTCAGCCTGCAATTAATAGATAATAATTCATACCCACTTTGTGTTGTAATCAGCGTTACTCATGAAATAGGTAGCAAAAAATTATTGTCAGTGAGGCAATACGCAGTATCGATAGAGCTGCGTATGTTAATTATCATAATGTTACTTAATCCATTAACTTTAATGTAAATAGACAAGGCAATTTTAACGAAGACGAATAGGCAAAGTTGAATTATCTAAGTAAAACCACAAGCTTTTGTTAAATAGTACTATGCAATTACAGCACAGATACAAATTATTATTATTACATTAATTTTTAAACCATGTCTATTGCTGTAGGTATTCAAATTTTATTAAAACAATAAAACGTAAAATAAACAGAAAGTTCTCAGAAAGCTTCAAATTCCTAATATTACAAATGAGAACGTGTGTGTTTTGTAGGTTTTCTTGTTTACTTTAATGAAACCGCAACGAACAAAGAATCAACATGATTTTTGGCATGAGGGTGTACACTTAAAATTAGTAAAATGACATATAGGCTACTTTTTATCCCGGGAAATCAAAGAGTTTTGTCTGGTGGGAGGTTTCGGCCGTGGCTAGTTACCACCCTACCGGCAAAGCCGTGCCGCCAAGCGATTTAGCGTTCCGGTACGATGCCGTGTAGAAACCAAAGGGTATGGTAGTAGGATATGGGTTTAATAAAAACTGCCATACCCCTTCCAGGTTAGCCCGCTATCATCTTAGGCTGCATCATCACTCACCACCAGGTGAGATTGCAGTCAAGGGCTAACTTGTATCTGAATTAAAAAAAAAAAAAAAAAAAGTTCTCACGATTTTGAAAATCCAAATTCAACGCGGATGAATTCACAGGCATCGCTAACTATAGTTATCTTATAACTTTATAAGACATGTTAAATATTCTAAATAACCCTAACCAGTCCTAGCTAAACATTATTTTATACCTAACATAATAGAAACGGATGCACTAACAAGTCCATATCCTTTAGCCATAAACAATTGTAAATGAGCAGAATGAACAGGATAAAAACTGTCAGAACAATGAATTAACATAACAAGAATTTATAGGAATTCGAACTAGTAGATAACATGGTTGAACAAATTAAAAACTAAATTGAAAAAGAACTTTTACCGAGAACTTAATCTGAATTTACGTAGAAACAGCGCGGAATGCTTGCAAAGATAACTTTACCCGCATCAATGTGCTTTTATTAGGTAATTCTTAAAACAATGTATTTGTGGTATGCGCTTTTGATAAAACTGAAAATTTTAGCCAATCCATACTAATATAATTATATAGGGGAATATTTGTCATTTAACATGGCTAATATTCTTTATTTAAAAAAAAAAAATTAATGCGAAAGTGTGTCTGTCTGTCTGCTAGCCTTTCACGGCCCATCCATTCAACCGATTTTGACGAAATTTAGTACAGAGATAGCTTGGATCCCGGAAAATTAAAAAAAAATTATCTCGGAAAATCAAAGAGTTCCCACGGGATTTTTAAAACCTAAATCCACGCCGACGAAGTCGCGGGCATCAGCTAGTAATCTAAATATGTAAAAGGAAAAAGTGACTGAATAACTGACTGATCTACCAACGCACAGCTTGATGGCAGATAGCTATTATGACGTAGACATCCACTAAGAAAGGATTTTTGAAAATTCAACACGTAAGGGGGTACAATAGGGGTTTGAAATTCGTGTAGTCCACGCGGACGAAGTCACGGGCATAAGTTACCCGTAGTTATAACTAAAATAATATATTAATAATTCCAGGCAACTTCACACAAGAAGCGAGTTTGACGAGGCAAAGGTATGGAGAGAGGACATCGAGGACAGCGGCCGCTGCTAGAGCCGCGCTGGCTATGGCAAGAAGAGACTTGTATAGGTGCGACCCTCCACAGCATAAGCTAGGTAAAACCTGCATCAATCATTATTACAATCGCAATTGTTGTGATTGGCTGAATTTATGGTATTCTTGTTGCAACAATGAATTGTAGCCAATAGTGAGTGAGAGTCAAAATCTATAAAACAGTCGTTAGACCTGTCACATTGTATGGTTCAGAATGTTGGGCGGTAAAAGGGACGGATGAAAGGAGAGTACATGCGACTGAAATGCGAATGTTGAGATGGATGTGTGGTGTGACAAGGATGGATAAGATAAGGAATGAATATATAAGGGGTAGTTTGAAAGTAGCGCCAGTGGTAGAAAAGATGAGGGGTAATAGGCTGGCATGGTATGGGCATATAATGCGGAGGGAAGAAAGCCATGTCACTAGAAGAATGTTAAGTATGCATGTGGAAGGAAAAAAGAGGAGAGGACGACCAAAGAAAAGGTGGATAGATTGCGTGAAAGAGGATATGCGTGAAAAAGAGGTGGATTATACATTGACGAATGACAGGAATGAGTGGAAGAAGAAGACATGTTGTGCCGACCCTACGTAGCGTGGGATAAGGTAAGGAAGAAGAAGAAGTGAGTGAGAGTCAACCAATCAGAGGTGATAGCGATCGCGACTTTGTAGCTGTCAATCTACCGCAATCGAGAGGCAGTGCATCATTGGTCGTCATACATTGAATCGCATCCTTTTTTGCATTTCCAGGTGAAACATACGAAGAAGTGACCAGATTACTCCAAGGTTACATAGAGAACGAGGTGGACATGAACTCGGACAACACTTGCAGGGAGAACTGCGGACACTACACTCTGGCCAAGCACCATACCTGCTTCAAAGAGCAGTTCTGCGCGCAGCAAGCGGCTTGCAAGGGCAGGATCATTGACTGCAACTATATTGACTCTGACATGTGGGTCTGCAGAGCGGTAAGTTGGCCTGGTATTAATTATTTGTTTCGAAGGCAAACTTTTATCACCCTTAGGGAAGAAATTAAGTTATTTGCGACTGCTATAGCTATCCAACCACGGCGTATATTGGGTAGCTCCGAGATATCTATAGAAGGGTTTGCAAGAGCAGGATCATTGACTGCATCTATATTGAAAATGTGTTTTATAAATGTGAAATAAAGATTGTCTTTTGATGAAGGCCAAAAATCAGAGGAACTAATATTTGCTTTAGTCACTAAAAACCCGCAAGTAATTTAAAAATCGTTAATTTGAACCGTTTAAAAAACAAGTTTACACGGTATGATAAGAAAACAAGTTTAGCATAATCAGAAACCATAATATTATAAATGTAAAAATGTGTTTGTTTATTGGTTTATTGGTTTGTCCTTCAATCACGTCGCAATGGAGCAACGGATTGACGTGATTTTTTGCATGGGTATAGTTAAAGACCTGGAGAGTGATATAGGCTACTTTTTATACCGGAAAACCAAAGAGTTCCCACGGGATTGTTAAAAACCTAAATCCACGCGCGTCGCGGCATCAGCTAGTGCAAATTATAAGAGCCCTCGCCCATGGCGACTTTTTGTAGCGATGCTGTCGCGCGTTTACTAAACACACGCCAGCATCACTACTAACTCGTGTTAGTCGCATTAGCAACGCGCTACTGCATCGCGACTGTATCGATGCAACCGCGCGACCGTGTCGGACGACATCGGGGAAAGGACGGAGGGAGGGTGGCGCATGAATGGAGAACCAAGTATCAGTGCAACATTTTTTTCTCGTTTGCATCGAGACGGAAGCGCGACAGTATCGCGTTTGCATCGCGACTGAATCTAAGACCGTGGGCGAGGGCACACAGCTAGCGACCGCTTCGCGACTGTATCGATGCGGAAGCGCGACAGTATCGCGTTTGCATCGCGACTGAATCTAAGACCGTGGGCGAGGGCACACAGCTAGCGACCGCTTCGCGACTGTATCGATGCGGAAGCGCGACAGTATCGCGTTTGCATCGCGACTGAATCTAAGACCGTGGGCGAGGGCACACAGCTAGCGACCGCTTCGCGACTGTATCGATGCGGAAGCGCGACAGTATCGCGTTTGCATCGCGACTGAATCTAAGACCGTGGGCGAGGGCACACAGCTAGCGACCGCTTCGCGACTGTATCGATGCGGAAGCGCGACAGCATCGCTACTGTATCGCTACAAAAAGTCGCCGTGGGCGAGGGCTCTAAGTGTAACGTATTATGATTACAGGCGAAGACCAGCAATCGCCGGTACGAATGGATCGAGTACGAAAACGGCAGGACATTAGGAAAGCCCGGTAGCTGCCCTCGAGGGACGACAAAGGTAAAAGAAACTAATCCATATTATCTAAATATATAAAAGGATTGACTGACTGACTGACTGATCTATCAACGCACAGCGCAAACTACTGGACGGATCGGACTAAAATTTCGCATGCAGATAGCTATTATGACGTAGGCATCCGCTAAGGATTTTTGAAAATTCAACCCCTGAGGAGGTAAAATAGGGGTTTGAAATTTGTGTAGTCCACGCGGACGAAGTCGCGAGCATAAGCTAGTTCCTATTATAAATGCGAAAGTGTCTGTCTGTTTTTGCAAGCTTTTTAAGGCCCATCGTGTAACCAATTTTGGCGGAAGGACATCGGCTAGTTTTGGTTCCTGAAAAACAGACAATTCCTACTGTATTTAAACTAAAAAACTAAATTCACATGGACGCATCCCATCTTGCAGACGGATACCTATAGGATTTATCCCGGACAATTAAAGAGTTCCCACAGAATTAAAAAAAAAAACTGAAGTCTCTATCTAGTAGGCATAATCTAGTAAAATTTTGCGAACTAGTTAAATAATACGAACATGGTATTGGACGTAGAATGAGATTATTAAATCAGAACGACAAAACATAATGGTCGTTATTATTTATTTCTACTTAAGTATAGAATAATCTCTGAGTAATTCATCAAGTAAATCTTATTATCGCTAGTTACTGGGCTTATCTAAATTGTCGACTAAGGTCGTCCAATGAGGCCAGTAGATCAATCAAAGACACTGCGTTGTAATGAATAGGTATAAGATTATTATGATTGAGTCTATGATGATGATCATAGGTCAAACATCTGCAATATGATCGAATTGTTGGAAGTGTATGCACAGTTTTAACGAAAAGGATTCCTGCAGTTGTTTAGCGCAGGGAAAGTGAGAAAAAATTGTACTCCCATTAATTTTGTGTTTTCTACTGGCATCAATTCAATTCAATTCAAATTTCTTTATTGCGAATATGGGTAAACAGTGGAGATGTTACGAAAACAAAAAGGTACAGCCAAATTCTGCCTATGCATGCAGTATGTTATATCAATTTTCTAACTATGCTCTCTCCAGGTCGACTCCTGGTGGCGTTGGTTGTTCTGGCATTGCTCCTATTGCATGTGCCTCTGCGACGAACCTGGTCCCGATTCCCACCGCTATTTCAGTCTTTGGGACGCCACATCCGACGTTAAGAACAACAAGTTAGTCCCTTGGAATTTGGGACACCCGCACAATTTTTAGGGGTTTCTTAAGCGTAGATGTTTTCCAACAGTTTGAAGGAGACGTATTAAGTATTTACGGGGTCCATGCAAACTGTGCCCAGAAATAAGGAACTGATGATACAAATCACTATGTCAGCGTCGTTTTCTTGTAAAAAAATCCAATAAATGCAACTACTACTATGGCGGATTCATTGTGGCTAATTCCTTTGTACACAATCTCTAAACTAAACTAAAATATCACGGCTAAATCTATTGCTATCCCTTTCATAATGTTGCTTGCGGAAAAGGAAAGCACTAGATTTAGACCTGTTAATTTAGTTTACTTTAAAGATTGTGTACTAGAGAATCGGCCCCAGTATCAGATAGATATGGGTTATTTTAATTGGATTTCAGCACTAATATTAATCTTTTAAAATAGTGTACAAAGACTTGGCCCAATATAAAATAACTCCGTTTTCTATGTTTTTAAAAACTAATGTTTTCCTCCGAAGGTCGACTCCTGGTGGAAGTGGAACCTCCTCCACTGCTCTTACTGCATGTGTCTTTGCGAAGACGATATCGGATCGTCCGAACGCACTTTCAGCTTACGAGAAGTGAACGCTGATTTTGACAACAACAAGTAATTTATCTAATTCCGGGATCAACTAATCATCTCTTGGGCGCACTAGAAAATTCTACACGCCAGAAGCTTATGGGATTAATGGCCATCACTGACTTACGGCACATCTGTCATGGTCATTCTTTATGGTGCGTAAACATCGGTCCAACGAACGCCAACGATGGGAATATGTATTTAGCAACTAACGTTCCATAGCCTTCAGTAATACGCTTAATATGAGGCCGCGTATGCATCAGACCAACGACCACGGGTCGATGTGTACGCACCATTACATAGATTTGTCAATGTCATAGTCTTGTCATTGATAAATGTATCTTCGGAATACGACTTAAAGGTCTACTTTTGAATGACTAGCTGTGTGCTGTGCGACGTGCGATTCAGAAAGTGTTGGCCATAACTGCAGAACTTATTTATTAATGCGCTCCTTTGTAATTAGCTTTATCTCTTTCGGATAAATTATGCAAAATAGCAGCTTCTCGTTCTAACATAATAGCATGGGGCGTGCGGGTGTCCATTTTCGTAATAACCAAACTTCTTTCAATGCTTTTACTATAACTAACATTTCCACTTCCAGGGTAGTGACTGGTTTAAGACTTGTGAAGCATGGCAGAGTCTTCCACCTCCAGATCAGCGAAGGTACCTTGGGCGAGAGAGGGTCGGTCACTCCTGGAAGCTGGGTGCCGTTGCAGAAGTTCGATATCACAGATGCTGGTTTAAGGGACGGAGTGGACTACCACACGATGTCATTCGAGGAAAGGGCTATTGATTTGGATGAACTGGATTCTCCTACTGGATACATCTTAACTGGCGTCAGGTGAGATTATTTTGCTTTCTTTTAATTTTATCTTTGTACATCATTAATAACTTTAATATTTTCTGCTGCTGGATTTTAAAAACTTCCCTATTGAATCTTTTTTATTTTATGTTTTACTAGCTTATCCCAGCGACTTCGTCAGCGTGGACTACACAAATTTCAAACCCCTATTTCACTCCTTTAGGGGTTAAAGTTTCAAAAATCCTTTCTTAGTGGATACCTACGCTTTACAAAGAACACACGCTCCAAACATGTCTCTAGGACCAGCTTTAGGCTGTGCCTTGATATATGTTAGTCAGTCAGTCAGGACTTAGAATTTTATATATACAGATTTACTACTGAATATAAATCAGATATATTGTTACATTTCCAGATTCCGAATGATCGGTGCGCATCTGCACTTCGAGATTCGATCAACGCCTTTCAACTACACGACAGGCAGGCTGTCACCGGCCAGGAGTCAGTGGATGAGTAACGACAACACAGAGGGCGCTGAAGTTCCACGGTAAGCTTAAGGAATATTAACTTTTGGGTTCCGTACACGAAAAGAGCCAACGGGACTCTATTACTAAGCATTCGCTGTCTGTCCGTGAGTCTATCTTTCAGCATTCTGTATTGTATCTCGTAGGTAGAGAGTTGTTTTTTTTTAAGTTTATAAACTAGCTCTTGTCTGCAATCAGACCTGGTGGCAAGTGATAATGCAGCCTTAGATGGAGCGCGCTTTTCTAGTCTATGCCTATTCACTCTTAACTTGAAGGTACTCATATTATATTTGGAATAACTGATGCTGGAAGGGTGTTCCAAGTCTTAGCGGTTCGAATTAGAAATGAGGAGGCAAATCGCTTCGTATGTATCCGTGGAATTCCGACTACGTACGGGTACAGACCTTGGCGTTGCCTTACGGTACGATAGTGTTTCTAAACTTTCAAAATGGCCGCCGTGCAAAAAAAAAAACCGGCCAATTGCGAGTCAGACTCGCGCAATGAGGGTTCCGTACTACAGTCGTATTTTTTCGACATTAAAACGTAACATTAGCGACGGCAGTAGCAATGCGACAGTTCATAGATTGTCCGATAGAGAGCTAGAGAGACTAGCGCTCGATTGCTGTCTCTCTTCTTCTTCTTATTTTACTTTTATTTTACGCTATTGCTGTCTCTCTCTAACCGCTGTTGCGTGTGACGTTTGACAGCAATGATCGCGAGATTTACGCCTGGCGCGAGATTCGTTTCCACACTGCGGGTTAGTCTAAATCTGCCCCTCGTGTTCCAGGTCCCGGTTGGAGCTAGTCCGGCCGGACATACCGACGCGCAGCGCAACGGCGCTGCCCGTGGACTCCAAACACGACCAGTACATAGAGTTCACTCACAGCGACTTCGAGGCTGACGCGGCGCAGAGCACTGTACCGTTCATCGACATTCAACCACTTGAGCCTATTAAAGGTATGTCAACTGTACGATAAAATAGAATAGAAAAAAATTAAGATAAGGGTCTCATAAGAATGCTCAGAGTCACCGGGCGATGGAGAGAACTATGCTCGGAGTTTCTCTACGCGATCAAACCACAAATGAGGAGATCCGTGGGAGAACTAGAGTAACCGACATAGCTCAACGGGTTGCGAAGCTGAAGTGCCAATGGGCAGGGCACATAGTTCGTAAAACCGATAGATCGGGGTCTCAGGCGATTCAGGCAGCGCAAGACCGTGGCGTGTGGAAGCCCCTACAAGAGACCTGTGACCAGCTGTGGACGTCTATCAGTTGATGATGTTGATGAGAAAGATTTTTTATTCAAATAAACTTTTCAAAGCGCTTTTGAATCGTTAGAAGAATCTACCACTGTTTCGGACTGATTTTCCTACCGAGAAGAACCAGCAAGAAACTCGGTGGTTGCTCTTTTCAAGGATTTAATCATACTAATATTTATAAAGGCGAAAGATTGTTGTTTGTACATACAGTACCCTTTAGAAAGAGCCAGCGGTTTTGTAGAGCACTGTCTCTGTTGTTGAGACCGACAAAACGTCACATAGCTATGAGTGACAGAGAAAACGCTCTACACAGCCGAAATGTCATTCTAAAGGCCGATGTACATTATTTTCTACCGCGTACTGTACGTGTGTGTGTCTGTTATTCTTTCACGCAATAACTAATGGACAGATTTGGCTCTGGAATGAAGATAGATTATACCCTGAATTAACACATAGGCTACTTTTTATCGCGGAAAATAATAGTCCCTACAGGATTTTGAAGCATCAGCTAGTAACAGTCCTTGCCCATATTCAAAAATCGTCTTAAAGAACTATACTTATCGATGCCATAATAGTTAATTTATTCGATCATAGGTATAATATGTATGTCTATTATAATAATATATGTAGGTATGTAGGTATGTAGTTATATATATATATTTCTATTATGGATTTTGTATATATATTAATATTTATAATAGTTATGTATATGTATGATAGTTATGTATGTATTACTGAAATAGTTAATTATATTATATAATAATATACTAGTTCATTTTTTTGTATTGCGTGTAAGTTCTATCCAACACACCTAGTTTCTCCTTTCACCAAAGGTTGCCTGGAAGAGATTGCTGTGAGCAATAAGGCCGCCTTTGCATACAATAATTTTTTAGTTTAAGTTTCTGTAATATTTTTTGTGTGCAATAAAGTATTTCTATCTATCAGTGGCGTGCACAAGGTTAGAAGCCAAGGTATGCATTAGTTAGGTAGGAACCTGTTTACTGGCAGGTATGAAAAAAGCATTGAGCTATTACAACTGGGGTAAGCAGTGCATTTATGCCTCTATGACCTGCACGCCACTGCTATCTATCTATCTATCTAGTAACATTCGAAAAAATGCTGTTTTATTATAAAACGATGTGTCATTCCCCAGGTTCAGCACTAATAAGCGGGGCCGGTATCATCCACCGAGGAACTCATGGCTCCGGCGGCTTCATAGCGGCCAAACTCTTCACCTACAACTACTCGCGACACATCAAAGCGGAGTCGCCGCCCGCGTTTGTTGAAGCCGACGTGGAAAAAGACTTAGTACTGCCCGCCAGTAATTTTTAAATACTTTAGAATACTAATAATTTAATTGATAATGGTAATATACTCATTTCTATTGTAGAGTAATTTGACAAATAAATTTTTGATTTAAGCGTGATTGATGTTTTATTAAACGTTTCCAAAATATAAGACATGACTATTATTCTTGTCACTTTATCTAATAATATAAACAAGTTGATAGACTTTAGTAAAACATTAAAGTAAAATGAATTTTAAAGCTTAATGATTGCCAACCTTCGGTAGGAGATGGCACTTGAAGAAGAATAAGTTCGTCAATACAATTCAGCCAGCATTTGAAGCCTTACAAAATTAAAAACGTATTTAAATAGGTGGTAATGAATTTTTGACCTTATATTAAGGACCTTCATGTTCTATGACATCAAAAACCACTGTTATGCCATAGTTTCTTTTTCAGCGGGGGGGATTCGTTAACTCTAATGTAACTGTCTAACACTGAATAATAGCCAGCGAGCCCATTTGACATTGGTTGGTAATACTACATTACTGTGAAATATTTTTTGTAGAAAACCTTCAAAGGATTAAAGAAATGAGCTCAGTGGCTATCGTTCAGTTTTAGTTTTAGCTGAGTCAGTAGGCTGGTCCCGTCTCGTAAAAACGCTGGCCATTTTCTGCGCACTGAGGGATTTATCGATCAAATTGGGTATTTGACTACAATTTTTTTATTACTTTATTATAAACTAGGATAAAAATAATGACGTAAACTGAAAAAACTAATTAAATCGATCAAATAACAAAAATTTATAAGCATTTAAATATTTCTGATTATTAAAATGCCTGTAACTTTGTAAATCTTTGTTGGATTTTAATATTTTTTTCAGCGTACGTCTTTATTTTAATTCTAGTTTATAATAAAGTATTAATATTAATCAAATTCAAAAGTAGTGAAATACCCAATTCGTGGTATGAAGGGGGCGGGAACTCTCCGTCGGTTTTTTTATATTCAGTTACAAGGTTAGCCCTTGACTGCAATCTCACCTGGTGGTAAGTGATGATGCAGTCTAAGATGTTAGCGGGCTAACCTGGAAGGGGTATGACAGTTTTTATTAAACCCATACCCCTTTGGTTTCTACACGGCATCGTACCGGAACGCTAAATCGCTTGGCGGCACGGCTTTGCCGGTAGGGTGGTAACTAGCCACGGCCGAAGCCTCCCACCAGAAGACAATCTTTGATACAATATGTGCAGTCACATCTCCTCTAATGTCTCTCAGCGTTCTTTTTACAAGACGGGAGCTATATTCGACAGTCACTAAGTAGTAGCACTCACCTGAACTCGCAGCGGGTGTGCAGCCAGCAGCGCCAGCAGCTCAGTGGGGGGCAGCACGTCCGCGGCGCGCACCCCCATGCAGCGCACCGCGGCGCACAGGAACGCGGACAGGTACCGGTGTAGGGGGAAGTGGAACGAGGCGTGCATCATCTCCGTCTGCGGGCCAAACACGTCCATATAGATACAGCCAGTAGTGGAGAAGACACCGTGCATACTGCATTAACCCGCACTTTTTTTTTTATTTGTGGCGGTTGCCACAAATGTAACTAGATGGCGCTATTCAATCGATAACATTTCATGATGTAGTCCCGAACAAATATACCGCCGACAGTACTCGCACTAACGGAGTTTTCTGCCGATATAGTCCAGACTAGCTTATGCTCGCGACTTCGTCCGCGTGGACTACACAAATTTCAAACCCCTATTTCCCCCCCTTAAGGGTTGAATTTTCAAAAATCCTTTCTTAGCGGATGCCTACGTCATAATAGCTATCTGCATGCCAAATTTCAGCCCGATCCGTCCAGTAGTTTGAGCTGTGCGTTGATAGATCAGTCAGTCAGTCAGTCAGTCAGTCAGTCACCTTTTCCTTTTATATATTTAGACTATATAAGGAAGTTTCAAGACACAACCGTTGGCCCAGCTGGCGCTACCGAGCACAACGAACTGCTCGGTAGGAGATCTCCCTTTGGTACGGTCGAGCCTGCACACCGCTCCCGTACAAATTAAAAAAATTAAAAAAAAGTGTGCTTGAGAGCCTCTTGAAAATTAAAAGAATATTTTGTATGCATACGATTTTTTTTTTGTTTAGTGGCCCCCTTTTTTTACTGGTTCACCAATTGGCCCATAGTTATAGGCAAATATTTTTAAGTTGAGACTATGCCTCTCAGATTGTTATAATCTGGTTTATTGAACACAAGCCGCTCTCTCTAAACGTTAATGATCCTAGGAATTTTTTATCTGAATGCAAAGATTGACCAAAAAGTCTCATAAATAGTTCAGCAAGGTGATTCGCTAACTCAGTGTTCAACGATGTTTACTTGACCACCACTGAGTTTATTTGACATCTTTTCGAAAAATCATTTTAGTATCACTCAGTAAAGCATCAATGTGGAAAGTAAAAAGGTATAAGGGCGAGCGTAATGAGTGCTACCTTCTTTCGCACAGTTTAGTAAAAATATTTACTTTTGCCAGCACACTTCATTTGGGCCCAGTCCAGCTCGCGTGAGATCTTGCGATGACAGTTCAACTCACCCGATGCAGTCGCGGCGCGGCGAAGTTGACGGCGTCGAGCCAGTCCTGCAAGCACTTGAGCGCCGCGGCCACGATGCGCCTCGCGAGCGGCGCGTGCGCCGGCTCCGACAGATGTGCCAGCACGCTCCACATGGGGTAGGCCGCGGCCTCCAGCTCGCACGAGAAGGCCGCGTAGTATGAAGAAGGCTCAAACTCGATGTGCCCGCCCGTCTCGCGCACGTTCACGTTCATACCTGAGACAAACGGATTAGATTAAAAAAAAACTATATTTTGTGTGGGTTCGCGCGGATCACTTAAGTGATTCATGGGAGGCTTAAATTTTTTAAACCGCAAGTATTTTTTGTTCGGTGGCCATCGTTTGTCCAAAGGTTCACGAAATGGCCCAAAATGACCATTTATAGTTTTCAATGGCCAGTACTAATGTACACAACCCTTTTCGCACAATACGTATGTGGGTCACGTTATGTATTTTGAACTAGGATTTTTCCCATCAGTCTCAGAGTAGGCACCATTACGTGCAACAAATGAAATTTCTGCACACATGCAAGCACCTGATTGGAGAAAAGTTGAACAGACACGTGAACCATTCTGTCACCTCATAGTGTGCACCGAGCTTTAGGCTCACACTTCTGGCACCCGACGCTTTATATGCCCTGTGCACAACATTGCTAATGCGCTGTATTTGGAAATTACATTTTTGTTGTGGCCATCTTTTTTACCGGTTCACCAAGTGGCCCAAGGTGGACATTTTTAATTGTCATGCACCTATAGCTAAATACAAATAAACAAGCTACAACTAACATTGCATCATGGATAGAAACTCGAACCACATGTTAACCATCGCATCGTCTTGTAAAAACAGCCGGCTAACAACAAGATAGCCGGCCGCGGGCGAAGTAGGTATCCGTCTAGGTACATCTACTGTTTTACCGACATGACGCCGAACAAATCCGTTGTAAAATTTTAAGGTTATTGTAATTTTTCCTTTGAAATTATGGACGTTAACCACTTATATTTGTGTTTTTACTCGTATTTAATTACTTCTATTTAATTCTTATATCTTTATTCTTTTGTTTTCGGCACTAATATAACAGTTTTATGGCACTATGCTTATTCACTTTTGCACTGTTTTCTTCCGTTATTCATAGGTTTTCTTGTAAAATTTTATATAAAACTTAATTTCTTTTCCACTATTTCACGCAATTGTCCATGTAATATATCCCATATCACACTGTAACTATTTTTAATCGTACAAATAACACAGAGATAATGTTTGCGTTGCGCACTCCAGCGCAAAAGCAGCAACGCAACACTTTTTGTTTGGTGACCATGTACTTTTAAAGTTCACCAAATGGCCCAAGGTTTCGAACATTGTTAGTCAAGCACCTTTGATGTTACTATGGCTAAAATATAGCCTAAAATATACTTAAACTAACCTTGCAACATGGATAGAAACTCGAACCACATGTTAACCAGCGCGTCGTCTTGCAGAAACAGCAACGCAACACTCTTATGTGACAGCACATTATTGAAGTCGGACACCAACGGCCAGTAGCAATGTTCCTTCATGACCCTCTTCGTACAGTCTATCACATAGTGGAAGTTCTTATCCGGGTCGTGTAACGTGTTTTGAACTAGGATCTTCCCCATCATCAGTCTCAAAGATAGCACCATAACGTGCAGTAAATGCAGTTGTTGTACACATCGCAACGCGAGCGCCTCGTTGGAGAACAGTTGGACCGACATGTGGACGACACGGTTGGACAGTGTGTCGGGGTCCGCCGAGTTTTCTAGGACTAGGGGTATGCGAGCGTAGTGCATCACGAATGTTCTTGTTAGGTGCTCCTGAAATTAAGAAAATTTTAATCAGCTTAGATTTTTGGGATAACATACTATTTTTATTTTATTCAGATAAAAGTCAGCCCTTGACTGCGATCTCACTTGGTGGTAAGTGATGATGCAGTCTAAGATGGAAGTGGGCTAACCTGGAAGGAGTATGGCAGTTATTATTATAGAAAGGGCTAAGAGCCCTCGCCCACGGCGACTTTTTGTAGCGATACAGAAGCGATGCTGTCGCGAAGCGCTCGCCAGCTGTGTGCCGTCGCCCACGGATTCAGTCGCGATACTGTCGCGCTTCTGTCTCGATGCAAACGAGAAAAAATGTTGCACTGATGCTTGGTTCTCCATTCACGCGCCACCCTCCCTCCGTTCTTCCCCCGATGTCGTCCGACACGGTCGCGCGTTTGCATCGATACAGTCGCAATGCAGTAGCGCGTTACAAATGCGACTAACACGCGTTAGTAGTGATGCTGGCGTGTGTTTAGTAAACGCGCGACAGCATCGCTACAAAAAGTCGCCATGGGCGAGGGCTCTTACTTGTATCTGAATTTAAACAAATGTAATTCCTACCCTAATGCAGTGGGTGTACGAGTAAATACGAATTCCACTTGCACTGATGGGAGGAGCACGGCGGGGTGATTACGTAAAACGTTGCAGTAGCGACAGCAACGCGACAGCAGTAGTAATGCGACAGTTCATTTGCTGTCTCTCTTCTTCTTCGTCTTATTTTGCTTTGTGGCTATTGCTGTCTCTCTAGCCGGACGTTTGACAGCAATGATCGCGAGATTTACGCCTGTCACAAGCCTGTCACGAGATACGTTATCACCCCGCGGGCAGTGGCGTGCACAGGAGTTCAAGCCAGGGTAAGCATTTAGGTATGAACTTATTTTACGGCAGGTTATACTGAAAATTAAGCATTGATTTATTATAATGAGGGTAAGCAGTGCGTTTATGCTTATATGAGCTGGACGCCACTGCCCGCGGGGTCTATTCCGAAATATTTTACCTTATAATCCTGATCTGGTAGCATGTTGAGCAGGAAACATACGACATTCTGCGGGAACTCGTACTTGAACGTCCAGAATATGAACTCTTCGAGTAGTGTGTTGTGTTTCAACCGGGGCGCCAGCGCTGGGAAATGTCGGTATCTGGAATTAAAATAAATATTGGTCCGCGAGTCGGATTCAAACACGAAATTCCGCACCGTCGTACAAGACATCTCATAGGTACCAGTATAATAAAAATTAGAAAAAGTTAATGACGGACAGCGTCATATTGATCGTTTGTCCAAAGGTTCACTAAATGGCCCAAGGTGACCATTTTTAGTTTTTGTCGGTCTGTCAAGAAACCTATACAGGGTACTTCCTAGGTGTCCTAGAATCATGAAATTTGGCAGGTGGGTAGGTCTTATAGCAGACATTCGGGTTAAAAACTGAAAACCGTGAATTTAGGGTTAGATCACAAAAAAAATATATATAAATTGTGGTCATGAACTAATAATTAGAATTTTCAATTTTAGAAGTAAGATAACTATATCAAGTGGGGTATCATAATTATGAAAGGGCTTTACTTGTACAATGTACATTCTAAAAAAGATTTTTATTTATTTTTAAGCACTATAGTTTTTGATTTATCGTGCAAAATGTCGATAAAATACGATTGTAGTACAGAACCCTCAGTGCACGAGTCTGACTCGCACTTGGCCGGTTTTTGTCATGTAACCACAAATTCAGTTTCTTTACTTGTGCTACATTGATACCTGCTAAATTTCATAATTCTAGGTCAACGGGAAGTACCAAATAGTTTTCGTTTCCCCAAATTGACAGTCACAACAGAGAGACAGACAAGGAAGTGATCCTATAAGGGTTTTGAAGCCTCAATAGCTCAACCGGTAAAGGAGTGGACTGAAAACCGAAAGGTCGACGGTTCAAACCCCGCCCGTTTTGTCGTACCTACTCCTAGCACAAGCCTGACGCTTAGTTAAAGAGGAAAGGGGAATATGTCATTTAACATGGCTAATATTCTTTTAAAAAAAAAAAATCTTTCCTTTTGAGGTTCGGAACCCTAAAAATATCAATCCAATCCAATCCATCAGCCTGTTTGCGTCCACTGCTGGACATAGGCCTTTCCAAGAGCGCGCCACCAAACACGGTCCTCCGCCTTCCTCATCCATCGTGAGGTCATCGGTCCAGCGGGCTGGGGATCGTCCCACACTGCGTTTACCGGTACGCGGTCTCCACTCCAGAACACGTCTGCCCCATCGGCCGTCGGTTCTGCGACAGACATGACCTGCCCATTGCCACTTCAGTCCGCTAATCCTTTGTGCTATGTCGGTCGCTTTTGTTCTTCTGCGAATTTCCTCGTTCCGGATTTTATCCCTGAGAGTGATACCCAACATAGCTCGCTCCATAGCGCGCTGAGCGACTTTTAGTTTGTGGACGAGGCCAACTGTCAGTGTCCACGTTTCCGCTCCATACGTCATCACAGGTAGGACACAAAATTTATATTGATATACAATAGTTACTCACTCTTCAGGCGGGTCCGGTGCGGGAAACGAGTCTATGGCCAGCTCGTATATTTTATGCGACACCGCCATGTAGCGGCCATACTCTGTGTCGGGGTGTGGAGGAGATACCAGGTTAAGGTACATCTGAAAGATAACAAGTAGATTTTTACTTATTACAATGCTAATAATCGGATACAGTAGCATCCAAACTTGTCGGCGGCTGAGAAGTTAGTCACAGGTTGCGTCGCAATTACTGTATTTTGGATATCAGCGGATATATCGCTTACCTACACAGACCCGCTCTTATAGCTTCTCAGCTGCATTTAGAATGACATTTCGGATTTGTAGAGCGTTGTCTCTGTCACTCATACCTATGTGACGTTTTGTCAGTCTCAACGACAGAGACAACGCTTTACGAAATAGCTATCTCTTTCTAAAGGTCGATGTACAATATTTTCTGCCAGGTACTTAATCTAAACTTAATCTCACAGCTTGTTATGATTAAAAACTAGAAAAGTATAAAGCTCAGAACACACCTGTGGGTTGATGAGCGCCTTGGTCATGGCGGAGCGCATGAGGTCGCCCATGTTGTTGAATTCCATCAGCATCTGCACGTAGCCCTCGCACTCCTGAACGGCTGTTCTGTAGCTCTCCGAGTTTGATACGCCCGTGCTGGAAACCAAATCAAATACGCTATAAGATAGTTACGCTATAAAAGTGACGTGATAACCTAGTGGTGGACGATTCAAAAGTACTTGTAAAACATGACTTTGTCCGCGTGGATTTAGGTTTTTTGAAATCCCGTGGGAACACTTCAACTTTCCGGGATAAGTAGCCTATGTCCTTCCCCGGGATATAAGCTAACTCTCTACCATTATTTCATAAAATCGGTTGAACAGTTGGGCCATGAAAAGCTAGCAGACAGACAGACCTACAGACAGACAGATAGACAGATAGACAGACAGACAGACAGACACACTTTCGCATTTATAATATTAGTATGGAAGTATGGATTTATTTGTTAAAACACCGTCCTCCTAGTTGGGAGGTCGGGGGTTCGATCCCGGCACGCACCTCTAAGTTTTTGGAGTTGTGTGCGTTTTAAGCATTAGGGTAACTGTAGTAATAGAATGATGTGATTTTTGTTTAGCGGTAGTTTTTGTTAGTATTATTATTATTATGTCCGCTAGAATACTATTAAAGAGAATAGTTAAAAATCATGATTTTTACTTATTTTTAACATATTTAATTATTAACGTCACGCTGAACGGAAAGCGAATAGTGACGTCACAATGCATCTCCTAAAGGTCGATGTACACCGACCATCGACAGGTAAGGTAACTGTACTAGATCGCGCGCGCCCCTTCGTAGCCTCGCCCCCCTAGGCACGTGCCTAGTTTGCCTTAGGAATAATCTGCCTCTAACTAGATACCTGTTCTCCCTGAAATGCTGCAGCAGACGCAGTATGAGGCGCGGCATCATGGCCTCCGCGACGCACATGAGCTCGGCGGGCGCCGTGCCCGGCCGCGGGAACCTGTTGCCATGGTTACTGCAGAAGCTGGAAACAACACAAACACAATATTATTTTCGTACCACTTGCTCAAAAAAGTGACATTCAATGCCATAAAAAGCGTACATAACAATAGTCATTTTTAATCTGTTAAAAACAGGGAAAGAAAATTGTACTGAATTTCATTCATCCCCTAGGGAGAGAATGTGATTTAAATTTGGAATACTTAGGTACCGAAATTTATACTGAACTTTTTTTTTATTATTCAGATACAAGATAGCCCTTGACTGCAATCTCACCTAATGGTAAGTGACGATGCAGTCTAAGGTGGGAGCGGGCTAACCTGGAAGGAGTATGGCAATTTTTATTAAACCCATACACCTTTGGTTTCTACACGGCATCATACCGGAACGCTAAATTGCTTGGCGGCACGGCTTTGCCGGTAGGGTAGTAACTAGCCACGGCCGAGGCCTCCCACCACACAGACAGACTACATCTGTGTTTTTTTTTTTAAATTACAAACATAAAGAATGTTTAACAAATCCAATTTAGACACAGCAAAAACCACAAAGGTTTACACGATTGAGTTTGTATATAAAGCATTATACATCTTTTTGAAAAAGGAATACGCATTTATTATGCAGTTATGATTATTAAATAAAATTACGAAAACCGACAAGGCCGTATGAGATTGATGCCTTTGCTTTTCCGACAAAAAAATATTAGTCTAGGAATTTGCCGCGTTTTTGTTTTCTTCAAATACATAAACGTTAAGTTTATTTTAATTTATTTTTATAAATAAGTTAATGTTCTAAAAATACGTTTAATAAATGCTTATCTCATATTATTATTGTGTTAATTTTTTCGCAAATGGTACGAAAAGTAGAGTATTTACCTCGGTGATAAAGCTGTCTTAGTCTTGGGTGAACTTAAATCCCTCGCTACTCTCAGGACTCGTCTTAAATTCCTCGCTTCGCTCGTGATTTAAGTTTTTAACACCCTCGCTACGCTCGGGAGTAAACCTCGAGTCCTTCGTTCCGCTCGCGATTTAAATCGTCACCCGCGACAGAAGACACTGCTTTATCCCTTTACCCAACCACCCATTAATAATCTACTATTATAAATGATCAAACGAACTTCCAAGTGAAGTTCGATCATTATTATATGAGTTGCTTCATTAGAATATATGATTTTATACACTGTAGTTTCCCTATTTACTTGGTAACCTCGCACAATTTTAAAGATTTATTTTAAAACAATTCAAAACGTATTTCCGGCGTACTCGCCCCCACTACGACGCCTCGGCTTTAGCTCATTA